>NC_043701.1:37860584-37968598 GCF_006229205.1 Suricata suricatta | reverse complement strand
CGCTTCTCACAGCCACAGACGCCTCTGATTCCCCGCCGAGATGGCTTAGGGCTGGAGGCTATTCCTTCTCTTGCGCCCCGCTACCCAGCAGTTATCTATGGAGTGGGTTTCTGTCTCCAAGCACAGCCAAGCGTTCTATACCTCTTCCCCAGAGACAGTTCTATGAGCACGTTCCGACTCTGTCTCTTCCCTTTGTCTCCCGGGCGCCCGGTACTTGCGCCACGTTGGGCTGGGGATCTTACCTCCCCTGCCCGTCCCGGGCTGGCCCGTTTTGGGATCTCCCCCGTTCGCCCCCACTCACTCAGGTATCCTTGAGGTTCTATTCCTTCTGGAGTTCGTATTTTCTCCTTCCACTCTCGCAGATGAGCGTAATATCCTTCTCAGTTCGATAAATGGTGCGGACGGAGTTTACAGAGCTCCCTTCCTCTCCGCCATCTTGGCTCCTATCTTAAATAATTTTTTAGATATTTTTCTATTATAGCTTTCTAATTTAATTATGCTTTGGTTTTGCTTGAATAATTTTAAAAATACTGAGATTTATTTTATGACCTGGAATATGGTATATCTTAGAAAGTGTTCCATGTGCACATGAAAAAAATGCGTATTTTACTTTGGTGTTGTGAAGAAGCCTATGAATGGCAATTTTGTCAAATTGGTTGGTAGTGCTCTTCAAGTCTTATTTTATACTTAATGGTTTTTTATCTATTTATCCTGTCAATTAATTGAGAGGAATATTGAAATTCCTGACTATAATTATGGATTTTTCTATGTTTCTTTGTAATTCTGTTGTTTGGCTTCATGTATTTTTGAAGTTCTACTGTTGCAAATGCTTAGGTTTTGTAGGTCTTGTTGATTAATTGATTTATTTGTCCCTCTGCAATAACCTTCTCTATCCTTCTTTATATCCTTTACTGTAAAATCTATATAATCTGATATTATTTTAGTCACTTCAGCTTTCTTTTGATTAGTGTTAGCTTGACACATCTTTTTCTCATTCGTTTAGTTTTTTTTTTCTTTTGTGGGGAGAGAGAGAGAGAGAGAGAGGGAGTGAACACACAGGAGCAGGAGAGGGGCAGAGAGAGGGAGAGAGACAGAATCCCAAGCAGACCCCACATTGTCAGCATGGAGCCTGATACTGGGCTTGAACTCATGAACCATGAGATCATGACCTTGGCCAAAATCAAAAGTTGGATGTTTAACCAGCTGAGCCACCCACATGCCTGTCCCATTCTATTACTTTTAAGTTAACTGTAGGTTTATTATAAATAGCCTATGGTTGAATGTGATTTTTCATAAGATCTGATGATCTCTGGCATTTATTTGGGGTTTAAGAGAATTTATATTTAATGTGATGTTGTTAAGTGAAAATCTACCATCTTGCTATTGTTTCCTATTTTTTCCATATGTCTTTGTTCCCATTTAGTTCCATCTGACCTAAAAGTTAAGACCCCTTGTTTTGTTTTGTTTTTATTTTTTTAGTGATTGCTTTAGGTTTATTATATACATTTTTAAATATCACAGACTAGTTTCAAATAATTTTATACCATTCACATGGCAGGTAAGAATTTTACAACAATTTACTCCCATTTCTGTCCTCCTCATCTTTTTGCTATTGTTGCCATAAATTATATTTAGTAGGTTTTAAAGCCTCAGTATTTTGTTGTTACATTCCTTTTATGGATCATTGACATTTAAAGAAAAATTACTATATTTGCTCATATCTGCCATTTCTGGTGCTCTTTATTTCTTCATGTAGGTCCAGATTTCCATTTGGCATCATTTTCCTCCTGCTTGAAATCTCTCTTTCCCTCCCCCCCCCAGCCACTCTGTCTCTCTCTGTCTTTTGGTAGTATGGATCTGCTGGTAATGAATTATACTAACTTCTCTGTACCTCAAAAAAATCTTTTTCTTGTTTTAATTTAATGTCAGAAATAAATTATCACTGGCTAAAGAATTCTAGATTGGTAGATTTTTATCTTACTCTGCTTTAGAGGGGTTACAAGCTCTTCTGTTTATTATTTCTTATGAGAAATATGTCATTTGATATTTATTTCTCCGTGAACAATGTGTATCCTTCCCCTCTTCTTCAACTTAGACTTTTTTTCTTCTTTAGGTTTTTGATGTTTCCTGGTTTTAAACACTTTGATTACTAGCTATCCTAACATTTACTTCGTATTTTTTATGCTCCAGGTTCACTAAGCCTATTGAATTTGTTTGCATTTTCCTCAAATTTGAAAAAAGAACCGAGGAGCATTAGAAATATTTTTCTGCATGTACCACACATCCTTTGGGGACCTCCGTTATGTTTGTCTTAGACTGCTTGATGTTATTCCGTAGCTGGGAGATTTTTGCTCCTCTTTCTCTGGCTTTATTTTGAAAAGTTTCTATGCTATGTTTTAAGTTCATTAGCCTTTTATTTAAAAAAAATGTTTATTCATTTAGAGACAGAGGGAGAGAGAGGGAGGGAGGGAGGGGCAGAGAATCCCAAGCAGTCTCCATGCTGCTGACATGGGCTCGATCTCACAAACCATGAGATATGACCAGAGCTGAAACCCAACAGTTTTATGCTTAACCCATGGAGTCACCCAGGTCCCCCATAAGTTCATTAGGCTTTTCTTTCATTGTCTCTAATCCTGTCCTCATTTCCATCCAGTGCAGGTTTCTCTTCAGACATTGTACTTTTCCTCTCTTAAGTTTAAGTCTTTTTCAATTTTCTGCATTTTTGCTTCATATTTTAGTATTCCCTCTACTTTCTTGAACACATGGAATAGAGTTGTAAGAAATGTTTAATGCCCTTGACTAAAATTTCTATCACTTATGTAATGTATTTTTTTTCATTTATTGATCTTTCTCTTCAGTGTGGATTATACTTTCCTATTTGCATGTCTAGTAATAATCAAATGACAGAAACCATAATTTTATTTTGTTGAGTGCTTAAGAATTCTCATTCATAAAAGATGGTCTTGAACTTTGTTCTGGTTCATAGTTAATTCCATGGAAGCCATTTGTTCTCTCTGGATTTAGATTTAAATCTTTGGTAGATAGGAAGAGATAAATCTTCATTCCAGCATTGTTCTTTCCCCACCTCACTAATGAGGTAGTCCTTTTTTTCCTACTTATTTTTCATAGGATTTCCTACAAAATTCTATGTTACCTGATACTCTGAGTGAGCTGTTCCACTTTGGCTCATGGAAGCAATAATGGTTCCTAGTGTTTTGTGTTTTGGGGGGGGTGTTACTTTTTGTTTTGTTGTTGTTGTTGTTGTTGTTGTTCCAAAGACCTTTTTCCCTCTTACTCTGTCAGACAATTCTTTCCTTATTCTCAGATAGTTTCTCTCCATGTGCGTACAGATCAGAACATTGCTCAGATACCCAGAGGTCTCTCTCTTGGTAGCTCCCTTCCCTATAGTAGTTTAAACTATAAACTCCAGTCACCTTGGCATTCTTAGACTCTGTTTCATCTATTCCATTCTTTAAGACCTGCAGACTTTGCTTGGGTTTCCATAGCTTGGAAACTCTTTACAAGCAATAAAATCAGTCAATCATGGCGATTACCTCTTTTTTCAATATTTATTTATTTATTGAGAGAAAGGGAGAGAGAGTGAGCAAGGGCGTGGGAGCATGAACCATGGAGGGACAGAGAAAGAGGGAAACAGAGGATTTGAAGCAGGCCCCACTCTGAGAGCAGTGAGTCTGTAGTAGGATTTGAACTCAGCTGTGAGATCATGACCTGAGCTGGAGTCAGATGCTCAACCAACTGAGCCACTCAGGCAACCTCCTATCCTATTATTATATTGTTAATGTTGAGGGATTATCTCTTGGTTTCCCTCTATCAGGCATATCTGTTCTGTGCTGTCCTATTATATCTAATGTTTACAAATGGTTTTACATATTTTGTCTAGAGGTTTTGTTTTGTTTGTGTTTTAAACAGGAGAGTAGATCAGTGTTGTTCCATCTTGATTGGATACAGAGGTCCCACATAAAGTTTTTAAGAATAGAAGTGACATAATCATTTTTAAACATGAATGCTATCCATCTGCAGCTTATTGCAAACCAGATTTTAGAGAGTGCTGGTTAGAATAACTTTCATAAAATGGAAAAAGGTGATGCAAACCTGAATGCCTTCTGTGACAGAACATGAGATAACTAAATATTTTGTAGCCATTTAAAAATAGAGTTTACAAGAACCAAATGGTATGATTAAAAACAAGTTATAATATAACATTAAAATTTAAAAGACAGGGTACTAAATAATTTATATTATTTTTTACTAAGTGAAAAAAAGAAACCTCCTATAATACTATGTTTTGACACAAAGAGTGTTGCAGAGATACATAGCATTGTATTTATTGTGTAGTAAGATCATGAGTGATTATACTTCTTAACCAGTTTCCTGTATTTTGTGAATTGTGTTTCATGAACATTCTCATTATGAGAAAAAGTAAACTTTTAAAGATTTTTAGAACCTAAAATCAATAGCACTAGATATTGATGTTAGTAAATAAGTATGAAGTTGGGGCTTAACTAACCATTTTTGTTTGTGACCTGGACACCAATTCTAATCATATAGCTATATGGGAGAAGCTGAGTTATTTTGATCCTTTTAAATTTGAAGCATTTGCAAGATAGCTGGGTATAAATGTCTAGCAGTGCAATGGTTTCAAGTTTCTGAAATTCAAAAGTGAGATGTTGGCCAAAAATACACATTTAGTAATCATTGATAGTAGTTGAAACTGTAGGTTAAAACTTACCTAAAAGTCATAATTCTTAAGATTTTATCATGATATTTTAAATTTAACTTCCTAAATGGACACACCACTCTATCAAAATGACAATTAAGAAAATTTCCTGTCTATTGGCCTAATAATAAATTACAGAATAATTATTTATGATATATATTTAAATGTAATATAATTGCTTCCAACATTATAGTGCTATTGATCAATATTAGTCATTCCTCAAGTATAAAAATATTCCAAGTTCTAAACTAGTACTGCATGATGATAGTGCCTGATTAAATTTTTTCTGATAAACATTGGTTTTTTTATTATTAGAAATGTTTACATATAATAACTTGTATTTTAATTTTTATTTTAGCATATTTTGTTTTTATTTTTTAATTTAGATTCAAGTTGGTTAAAATATAATGTAATATTAGTGTCTGGAGTAGAATTTAGTGATTCATTGCTTACATACAACACTAATTGCTCATCTCAGCAAGTGCCCTCGTCAGTGCCCATCACCAATTTAGCACATTTTCCATTCACCTCCCCTCCAAAAGCCCTCACTTTGTTCTCTCTGTTTAAGAGTGTCTCATGGTTTAATTCCCTCTCTGTTTTAATCTTATTTTTCATTCTCTTCCCCTATGCTCATCTCTTTTGTTTCTTAGATTCTATATATATGCGTGAGGTCATATATTTGTCTTTCTCTGGCTTATATCACTTAGCGTAAAATGCTCAAGTGGCATCCACATTGTTGCAAATTACAAGATTTCTTTCTTTTTGATTGCCAAGTAATATTCCATTGTACATACATACAACATTGTCTTTATCCATTCATCATTTGATGGACGTTTGGAATCTTCCTATAATTTGGCTATTTGTTGAGAGTGCTGCTATAAACACTGGGGTGCATGTGTCCCTTCGAATCAGCGTTTTTGTACCCTTTGGATGAATAACTAGGAGTACAAACGCTGGGTTGAAGGGTACTTCTATTTTTAACTTTTTGAGGAACCTCCACATTGTTTTCCAGAGTGGCTGCACCAGTTTGCATTCCCACCAGCAGTGCATAAGGGTTCTCCTTTCTCCATATCCTTGTCAAGATGGTTTGTTTCCTGAGTTGTTCATTTAAGCCACTCTGACAGGTGTGAGTTGGTATCTCATTGTGGTTTTGATTTGTATTTCCCTGATGATGAGTGAATTGAGCATCTTTACACTTGTCTGTTAGCCATCTGGGTGTCTCCTTTGGAAGTGTCTATTCATGTCTTTTGCCTATTCTTCACTGCATTATTTGGGGGGGGGGTATTGAGTTAATAAGATTTTGGATATTAACCCTTTATTTGACATGTCATTGGCAACTATCTTCTCCCATTCCATAGGTTACCTTTTAGTTTTGTTGATTTTTTTCCTGTGCTAAGCAGAAGGTTTTTGTCTTATTGAGGTCCCATTAGTTTATTTTTGCTTTTGTTCCTCCTGACTCTGGAGGCAGGTCTAGTAAGAAGTTGCTGCAGCTAAGATCATAGAGATTGCTGCCTGTCTTTTCCTCTAGGATTTTGATGGTTTCCTGTCCTACATTTAGGTCTTTCATCCATTTTGAATTTATTTTTGTGTATGGAGTAAGAGTGGTCTTTGACAAACCAGGAAAGAACATCCACTGGAAAAAAGACAGTCTCTTCAGCAAATGGTGTTGGGAAAAACTAGACAGTGACATGAAAAAGAATGAAACTGATTAAAAATATTTACATATATCAAATCCTTGGGTGCCCCCTCTACTTTGAGCTCTTTGAAATCAGTTTTTCTTATTCAACTTGCATACATATCCGTACATAGCAGAAACTCAATAAATAGCTGCTGAATGTGTGACATACACCATGTAGTGTTATGCCCAAGTTTGTAATATCGCCCCAAAAAAAGACCAGAGACTACCAGGGAGACCGAGTCATGATTGCAAAAAGCAAAGGGCTTTATTACGGGCTTAAGCTCAGGCTCACAGACTCCACCAACCCGCTGGCCACGTGGAGAGAGAGCCTGAACAAAAGCGGGGTAGGGCTTTTATGAGTTTGGGAAGGGGGAGTTACAGGAAATGACAACACAGGCACCGTGCTGCAATCCCTACCCACCTATCAATACTCCCAAGGCTGAGAGCTGTGTCCATCTAGTCTGTAGGGGCAGAACCAAAACGACATGCAGATTCTGGTTCATTTTTCTCTCCTCTGAACATGGAAAGCTTTTCTGCTCAGTGGCTGAGGTTGCAAGTGACAGAGTGCTTAGGGCCTGTGCGCACTGCTGTTGTGGGTGCCTCCTTGCCTGCTGTCTGCAGGTGCCAGGTGCCCGGGAGAAACTGGGCCCTTCACCAGGCGAGAGGGTTTTTCTAATGTGCTGTTGCTTTGGAGGGCCTGAATGTTAAGGTCAGCGTCTTCACTGTAATTTCTGGAAGAAGTTCATGTAGACCTCCCTGAACCGAGAGGTCTAAGTTAGGAGGGAAAGTTGACAAAGCCTTCATGTGAGGGAACTGATGAGAGCGTTCATCTCACTAGTGGTACCAAGTAACTATGTCCTTGTATTAAGTGCACTTCATGTATTTCTAATAAGATGACCTTGCAGAAAGTGAAATTTGTTTGGTTCTGGCTTTTAAAAGGTGAAATATAAATAAATGTCTTAATTTATCTGATTGGCAAAAAAAAAAAAAATTGTGGGAGCCAATCACAACATTTAGATTATTGAACAATCAGAGTGGGCCCAGGACCCTTACGTAGGGCGTGACTAGGCCCACCCCTAGAAAGGTCAAAGGTGTCAGCTGGCTTCTCCTGATTGGGCGCCTCAAGAGTTGTCCCTCCCTCCCTGGGCAATGATATGGAGAAACTGGCAGCTTCCCCTTTAAGCACAGGGGAAGCCTGAATCAGACCTGTGTCCTTACAGTAGCAATTGAAATTTGAGATTAAATATTTACCTAGAGAGAGAGAAATTGTATCTACTTGGCTCTTGTTTCTTGCCCACTTTTTCTTTTTCTCTTTTCTTCTCATTACACACATTCTCTTTAATCATCTCACATAGATAAAGACTGAAGGAGTAAAGCATGCTTTTTCTAACATGTTTCACGTACATTGTCAGACATATGGTGAATTGAAAGAATATGACAGTCACTACATTAAGTGGTTCTTTTTTACGACTGTCTTATTATATTTATTTTGTCATATATCTATCCATCTATTCCTCTATTAATTCCCAATCCATGTTATTTCTTGATGTGCTTAAAGTAACATGATAGTTCTTCAATTCTTCAGTATAAGTACATTTTATAGGATAAGTGTATTAAATAGAAATTAGATATTAATAAAATAAATTTTAAATAAAAATACTTCAGGAATTAAACACTTAAAAAACTTTTTTTAATGTTTACTTATTTTTGAGAGAGAAAGAGACAGAGCACAAGCAAAGGAGGGGCAGAGAGAGGGAGACACAGAATCTAAAGCAGGCTCCAGGCTCCAAGCTATTAACACAGAGCCCAATGCAAGGCTTGAACTCATGAACTGTGAGATCATGACCTGAGCTGAAGTTGGATGCTTAACCAACTAGGCCACTCAGGCAACCCAAGAATGAAACATTGTTAATAGTCTTTTTAGTATAAAATTGTCACACAGTAGAAAATACATAATTAAATACTTGCTGATTTTTGGCAAGTGCATACAGCTGTATAACGAAATTCCCATTAAAATATTATTCCAGAAAGTTCTCTCATGTTCCTTTTCACTCAATTCCCTCCACCACTATCCCAGAGGAAACTGATGTTCTGATTCTTTATCACTGTATATTAGGTTTATTTGTGTCAGACTTTATTATAAATTGGAACATATATATATTTTGTATAAGGATTCTTTCACTCAGCATGTTTTGAAATTTATTTATTTTACATTGTCAGTATTTTGTTCTTTTTTATTATAGAATATAAATTATGATGTAAATATTCCATAGTTTGTTTATCCATTCATCTATAGAAGCACTTTTGGCTGTTTCCATTGCCTGTCCCTTATAATTAAGCTGCTGTGAACATTTTTGTGCCAGCTTCTTGGTGGGTATATATTTAAATATCTCTTGGGTAAATACCCCCTTGCCCACAAGGTTATGTGTGTTTACTGTTATTAAAATAACCTCTAGACCTTGTTTAAATTTATTATACCATTTTACATTGCCACTAGAAATATATGAGGATTCCAATTGGTCTACAGCCTTACCTGTTTTTATCAGACTTTTTAATTTTAATAGTTGTGTAGTCTTACTTTGAATACTACTAGTATTCATTTGCAGTTCCCTCATGATCCATGATATTGAGCACCTTTTCAGCTACATATTGGCTATTTGTATAATCTTTAAGTTTTTTAAAGTTCAGGGGTGCCTGGGTGGCTCAGTTGGTTAAGCGCCCAACTCCAGCTCTGGTCATGATCTCACGGTTTGTGGGTTCGAGTCCTGTGTCAGGCTCTGTGCTGACAGCTCAGAGCTTGGAGCCTCCTTCAGATTCTGTGTCTCCCTCTCTCTCTGGCTCTCCCCTGCTCATGCTCTGTGTGTGTGTGTCTCTCTCTCACAAATAAATAAAACATTAAAAAAATGAAAAAGTTCATTTATTTGTTTTGAGAGAGAGAGCACCAGGGTGAGAGGGACAGAGAGAGAGAGAGAGAGAGAGAGAGAGAGAGAGAGAGAATCCCAAGCAGGCTCCACACTGGCAGTTTGGGGATTTGGGGCTCAACATGGGGCTTGAGCCCATGAACCATGAGATCATGACCTGAGCCAAAGTTGGATGCTTAGCCAACTGAGCTACACAGGTGCTCATGTATAATCCTTAATAAAGTGCCTGTTAAAGTGTTTGCCCACATTTTATGGAGTTGTTTGTATTGTTTATTGAGTTGTGGGTATTCAAAACTAGATAAATATTCAAAGGGAAGGACAACATTTTATGCACTGTATTTCTTGCTGAAACTAGTAAAGGAGTGATAAAAATATTTGCTACTTTTAATTTGAAATATACACTCCTAAAAAAATAAACTCAACCTGGGACTTGAAACTTTGAAAAATATTTCATATAAATATTGTGCCCACAGTTGACTATATTCTGCTGTCCAAATGGTAAAGAACTTAATTGGCTTATTCTCTCATGGTTTGATAGAATTTCTTTGTTTTGCTTGTGTTGATTACTTTTGTTGAATAGAGCATAAGGGAAAGACAAGCAGCTTTTTGTGTCTTGGAGTGGTTGGTGCCTGGGGTTATAATTTCACTGTGACTATGAAAACCTTGGAAAGGAAAGATTTTGACAGTTAGGCTCCCGTAGCCTGCAGAGGACTGGTGGAGTTGGTAGAAATCAACAGAGAAGCCTGGGAGTTCTTTGTGAAAGGCATAGCAAACTAAAAATTTTGTTTTAAGTGAGATGTGCTAATCTTGACTGAACGTTTAATGGTAGCTGTCATAGACAGTGTTACGGTTGAGGCATACTTGAGGGCAGAGGTTTGACAGTAACAGACATGTAAGACATTGATGCTTATTCAGTACAGGCTACTTCTGAATAGGGGGTAGATCTGCTAGTTGGCTGGCATTCTTTTTTCGCTTTCAGAAGCCTGAAGGACCAAGTAGGACATGATGCTCAGTGATGCCAGTGATCCTGAGCCTGAGGTGTACAACGTGCTTAGCTAGGGCACTGGATCCTCGCTGTGCTACTTACTCGCTTTTTGATTTGGGAGAAGTCACTGAATCTTTCCAAGCCTCGGTTTCTTAAAGATGAGGATAATGATAGTGCCTATATCAGAGCAACATGTGAAAATTGGTGAGATGATACAGGTAAAAATCCTGGCACACAAATTAACACTCTACTGCTATGATTATTGCCAGTCACCGTAGTAGAAGTCGCAGCAGCAATGTTCGTACTCCAGCCTTCGGGGGATGTAAACACCAAGCCTTTCCCAGCAATGTAGCCTTGGTGACAAAACATTTTTATCTTTGTCCTTCATTTGCACTTAGTTAGATAGAGATATACTGGTTCATCTTGACGCCTTTCTTCTTCCTCTAATATCCCAATCAGTTGCCATGGCCACGCTTTCTTCCTAGACCTCCTCTGTCTTCCTTCCTTTCAGAAAAAAAAATCAGCACTTAGAGAGTCAGCACCTGTGGTCATTGACTTGCATCCTCAGCATGTTCCTGCCCCTGAGGATCATAAAACCTGAGGGAAATGAAAAATTGTACCTTATCAGAAAACTGCAGAGGCTCTTGTCATAATACTGCCTTTAGGTTTGCAATTAAACCTGGCTCTAGGGGAGAGGGGTGTTTCACAGGAACCAGGAACATTCTCCCTAGTCAGGACTGTGGTTTTTCTTATACTTATTTAAAGCAGAGACAAAGAACTTAGAGAGGTGCTTTGAGTGACCAAGAGGCAGGGAGAAGCTACTGTTCTCAGGGCCTCCTTACTTCTGGGCTTTGAGTCGTGACCTTTTTGAGCCTACTTCTGACAAATGGACCACTTATGTATCTTTCTTTAAACGCCAAGGTGTTAACTGTTACCTGCAGGTGTTGCTTGAGGTTTTGCTCAGCATGAGGTCCAGAAGCCTGGACATACATGTCAGAGGCCACACGATTCTGTCTGAGTCACACAGCCTTCACGTGTATGTTCAGGCAGTAGGAGAGGAAGGGAGGTAAGTGGGTTTCTGCTTACCCACTCTTCCCCATGCTGGGGTCAGGACTGGAATCTACCAAAAATGTTTCCTTGCTGATTCCTCTTGATTCAAAGAGACTTTTTAGCACAAAGCAAAACTCTTCTAAAAATCCAACCTGAGTTCATGATGTCTAATAAAAGAAGAGGTTAATTCAATAGGTTTCTTTCAATAAATAAAATGGCTAGTGCTAGTGAAATTGTGTTTTCTTTCTTTATATCTTTTAAAAATGAATTTTTTCTTTTCAACATCTAATTCTGTTTTATAAGATTAGGAGTAGGAAATTTGCTATTTCATTTAGTGACCCAGAATTTGCTATTATAGAATAAGAGTGACCGAAAGAAAGAGACAGTAATGTCAAATGAAGAATAAAAGAGTAAATTACATATTAATTTGGCCTTGAGCTTTCAATAACTTTGCCTGGAGGATTTTTTGAGCATAAGTTAAAATCATAATTTAATCATTAAACTAGTTTCCCTCTGTAACCTGTTTGCCCAGCATGGTAGTATAAGATATACCAAACTGATGAAGGTGCATTAAAATATCTGATAAAGAATAAATTATCTGGAAACACCAAACCCCAGAAGACAATAATTTTTCTAAAAATAGTAATTAAGGAAATCATGTCCTTGGAATTAAGATGATCAAAATTTTACTTGGACTCACTGAATATTTTCTGCTCTATGGTAGTAAGAATATCAAGGAGAGTCCTACTGGTTATGTAAACAAAAATTCACTTTGATGTCAGGGAATGATCTCATTCCATGAGAACATTACATTAATAACCTTCCTTCTGAAACGGGTGCTAGAGGCTTCTGGCTGACATGAGTCATGTATTCACTGGCACCTGGTGTGCCCAAGATAAGGAGACTTTTGAAGACAGTAGGAGTTAGACTGTAGCATGGGGAGATAGGAAGTGCCTGTGTCCTGCTTGAAGCTCTGTTGAGCCTCAGATCCTCCTTCAGGTAGATTATCTTAAATCTTAAAGAAATCCAGCAGGTCTTAAGGATGTATAGGAAAAGGATTGCAACTCCTTTTATTTCTCTACATCAACTTGGGGTTTTAAAGAGTCCTATGGTTTTGTTTCACTTTGGTGTTCAAAATATAATTTATTTTTCTTAAATGTTCATTTATTTATTTTTCAGATTGAGAGAGAGCAAGCCAGGAAGGGGCAAAGACAGAGAATCCCAAGTAAGCTCCGCACTGTCAGCACAGAGCCTGACACAGGACTTGATACCACAAACTATGAGATCATGTCCCAAGCTGAAATCAAAAGTCACATGCCTAATTGGGGACCCAGGCTCCCCAGAGAATAATTTTGAAATATACAGTGACAATTTTTTTTAATTTTTTAACTGCACCACCCAGGTGTCCCTACAGTGACAATTTTGATTGCCACTGTTCTTTACCTTGAGAAGTAGAAGACTAACTCTTCAGGAATATACCTTAAAAGTACTTATTGATACACATATAGCACTTCTACCTGTTCCCGTTTGTTTCTTTTTTTTTTGGAAAGACAGGAGCTTTATTTTGACTTTTAAAGTTTATTATAGAACACATTTATGCTTTTTGGATCTTTTATAAAAACAGAAATAATCACTCATAATTTTACCAGCAAGAAATAACATGTTATTATATCAATATATATTCTTCTAGTCTTTTAAGTTTTGTGTGTATATAGCCATTTTATTGAATAGCCCAAACATAGTGGAGTAGGAACATGAAATCTTTTTTTTTCTTTTATTATTACCTATCTTGTAGACTATGTTGCTGAATTTTTTAACAAAAACTTGTGTAGATTCCAAAACTTGTGGTCATTTCTGGTTATTAAAGAAAATAAACAAGTAAGAACAAAATGGACCACTGTCTCTAGTTGAAAATTCCTGTCTCATATCCCATTTAAAACATTTTCTTGTCTTCATTTTTAGCCAAGTTTCAGATCTAGGGCATGAGAAGAGGGTACGCTTTACTCTTCACATTTTTTCTACTCCCTTACCATAGAGTGAGAGATGTGTGGTCTGCTCAAATGCCCCACCCTCTCATTTCTGCACCTGGGAATTAGCATGAGCATGGAAGTCTCATCCATCTCTGGGCCAGAAAGAAGGAGGTGAAATGGGCTTACTTCACTTAGTGGATGAACACTTCCTTTTACCTGTGAAGCCTGCACTCCTGATGACTCTTCTAACTCCAATAATTATTTATTTTTGCTCCTTCTTCCTCACTCTGTCACTTATGTAGACTAGGAGTTGGGGTGGCTAGTGGAGTGGTTGGAGCAGTAGAGCTTACTTAGTCATCTCTTAAAAAAGTACAAGGGAGATTTCTGACTTCTCATTGGTGTGCCTCTTGGGAAAGTGAAGTACTTGAAGTGACTTCATTCACAGTTTTTGATCCTCGCAGGTAAGTCTAGGATTATAGAAAAAGTTTTGCTTAACATCCTGTTACTTTTACACAGAGGAAATGAATGTACTGCATTGAAACATGTTAGTATACTTTTCTCTTTTGCCTTTTTTTTTTATACATGCTCTTCTCCATCAAAGCAAGGCATCCTTTTCCCTGGAAGTTGTGAGAGTAGGGGTGGGGGGTGGAAATGGGGGTGGTGCAAGAAAGTGTTACAAGAATTCAATGATTGCCTTTTCAGCTTCTAACCTCCAAAATAGAATTTTACAACAAAGCATCAGGCTTCAAAGCTAGGCATAATATGGAGAGAATATTCTAATTCATTGTATTAAGAATCAAATTATAAGGACTCAGAGTATAGGATGGCTTGTGTACTATAATAATAGAATCCCCTTTCCATCTATGATGGTCTGGGCATGAGAGAGATAACATAGGAAGAGAAGGGAGAAATTAGAGAGGAAATCTAACCATATTTAATGCATGGCTATGGTGTGGAGAATGGAGAAAAAAGCAAAAGAAGGAATACATACATAGCTCCCAATTCCCTTTCTCCAAACTTGGATCTAGAGCATCAGAGGAGTTTTAGAAAAGTTGGGGAAAATGTTGACTTTTTATTCCAATTCATCGTGAGAAAAAGATGATCTTATAGGAATCAACAGCAATAACCGGGGGGTGATCATAAGAAGTAAATAGTGCAACTTAGTTAAATAATAGAAAGGTGGGACTTAAAATTTCTGAGATGTTCCCAGTTCCTATAAGTCAGTATGGAATCCATACTTTCCCACAACCCATAACTGAGAGTAAATCTACTGAGAGACCTTGGAGTTGCTTTTCCAAATCAGTTTTCCTTTCTGGATGGCAGCTTCAAAGAAGCTCCACTGTAGCAAAATGATAGCTCAGCTAGTGCTCTTAGATGGACTTCTACCCTGTACCTACAATATTTTGGGACTCCCTGTGAATATGGTATTAAGTTAGGTTTGTGGGTTACATTGGAAGAAATGCATTATGTTTATTCTGTAAAGGAAAGAACATGAGTTTTTGAGATAACACATTCCTTTCAACAGACACCCTCAGCTCTGGCTATCTTACTATGTAAAATAGTGGTCCAGTTTGACCCTCTTACCTGCAGAGTATGAAAGTTCCTGTAATCTACAACTTTCCTGGTATTTGGCATATTCAGACTCTTTAATTTTGGCAGCCACTGGTATTTATTGTTTTATTTGCATTTTCCTTATTGCTAATGAGGTATAGCATCTGATAAGTACACTGGCCTCATGGTTTCCTCTTCTGTGAATTGTAGCTTCATAGACTTTCTCCACTGATTTGACCTTTTCTTATTGATTTGTAGTTCATTGATATTCTGAGTGAAAATCTTTTGACTGTTATATATATTGCCAGCTGTTCTTACAGCCTTTAATATGTCTTTTAATTTTGTTTATGGAGTCTCTTGTCATGAGGAATGTTAAAATTTTGATACTGTCGAATTTATCAACCTATTTACTTCATTGATTATGCTGTTTGTGTCCTGTCTAAGAAGTTCTTTACTGTGTCAAGGTCATAAAAATAGTCTTCCGTAAGTTTCTTCTGAGGGTTTCAAAGGCTTTTTATTCTTTCAGCTTTGTTTTCATTTCAGTCTCCAAAATATCTCGGTCTAATTTCAAAGTATAGTTTTAAATAAGGATCTAATTTTTTTCCATAGAGAAACTCAATTTATTTATGCCATTTACTAAATATCTAAACTCTCTCTATGATATTCAATTCCATTTCTACTTTATATGCCAGGTTTCTACATATTTTGGGGTCTATTTTGATCTCTTGTTCTAAATATATAGTTTTTTCATAGTTTTCAATGAGTTATTCTTCCACCCATGTATTATTTAATAGTGTGACTTTTAGTTACACACATATTTTTAAATAGCTCTCTTATTGGCCATTTCTAATTTAATTGTTGTGTAATAATAGGATATGGTCTCTGGAACAGCTATTTTAGGGAATTTGTTGAGACTTCCTTTATGGACTAACTTTTTGAAAAATACATTATTTGCACTTGAAAATTAGTTGAATGTGGAGTTCAAAACATACCTAAAAGATACAGCATGGTAATGTATAGTGTTCAAATATCCAAAGCTGTGCTAGCTTTACAAATGCTCAATGTCAGTTCCTAAAAGATAATTTAAAATGTTCTGCTTGGATGGTGGATTGAATTACTCCTTGTCATTCTTCAGTTTTTGCCTTAAATGTTTTGCATCGTGATGTTAGTTATGTAGAAGTCATAATTTTTGTATTTTCTTTATGTATTATTCATTATTATACATTGTGTGCTTATCTTCAATGAATTCATTTTTGCTGCTATTTTGTTTACCTTTGCAAGTTACCTGATGTGAAGACAATTCTAGAAGGTGATTTCCCATTTCCATCAATCTGGTCCCCTGGGTTCCACCATTTCTGATCAATTTTCATATTATCTTGTTGGGGTTTGTTCTTGGTTAATTACTTTAGTGTAGAATTCCTTTTTCTTGTGGTTGATATTTTTTTTCATCCATGGCCCTATGTGAGTTGTAAGCTTCGTAGTGTATTCTGAGTCAGTCAGTGGAATTTTTCAGGTCTCATATCAAGTTATTGTTGGAAGCCTCCTGTGTCTTCTCAGTATTACACCTGCTAGAGCAGCTCCAGCACCAGGAGAGGTGGGGGCCATTAGCTTGCCTTCTCCTTTCCCACAACTCTTCACCACTAGGGTTTTGTTTGCCTGTAATGGCTTGTAAACCATTTATCTTGCAACCTCTGATCGCCCCGTTCTATGTGTCCTGTTGTTTCTAGCTCCTGGGTTTTGAGGAAGCTCTTTTCAGCATTATGTTTACTTACGTATTTTCAATTTTTTAAATGTAACTTTACTATATTTCTTCTTAAGTTCCTACATGACTGTGTTTCAGTGTGTATGTGTATAAATGGTAGGAGATAATTCCAGTAAGTCAATTCTGCTAAATTAATCACATATACCCAAATACATGAGTATATTTTTGTTTTTAAAGTTAAGAATAATGTCTTAAATACATGAGATGACATATTTTTCTCATTTAAGTATTAAATATTCTTCTGGTCCTAGATATAATCTAAAGCAAATTTTATCTGAAATAAAATAGTGACATAATAGTACATGGAACAGGTTAAAATGCTTATATCTATAATTTCCCCATTGATAGTTTTACTTTACCAATTGCTACTATATGCAATGCTACAAGAAAAATGCCTTCCATTTATTATTACAAATTTGCATTTTTAACCTATATAGTAGATAGCTAAAAATAGAATTTCTTAGTTGTATGTGTTTTATTTTACTTCATTTTAATAGATATGTAGATTATCCTGTTTTTTTCTATATAATTTACATACCAATCAACAACATTTGATATTGTCAGTTTCTCTGCATCTTTTCAGTACTATTGGGTGTTATTGCAGCTTTTTAAGAATCTGAGGTATAGATGACATAAAATACCACATTCTTTTCAGGTGTATAATATAGTGATTAAATAATTATATACATTATAAAATGTTCACCATGTGAAGTATAGTTACCATCTGTCACCATATCACGTTATTATAACATTATTGACTATAATCCTTATGCTGTACTTTTCATCCCTATGACTTACTTATTTTATAACTGGAAGTTTGTACCTCTTAATCCCTTTCATTTATTTTGTGCCTTCTCCTTTACCACCTCCACTCTGGCAACCATAAATTTGTTCTTTGTATTTATAAGCCTGATTCTGTTTTTGCTTATTTGTTCATTTGCTTTGTTTTTTGCATTATACGTAGGGTTTTTTTTTCTGTCTGACTTAGTTCACTTAGCATAATACCTTCCAGGTCCATTTGTGTTGTCTTAAATGGCAACATTTCATTGTTTCTCCTGGATGGCTAATATTCCATTGTGTGTGTGTGTGTGTATCCACATATTCTTTATTCATCTTCTGATGGACATGTAGGTTCCTTCCATATATTGGTTATTGTAAATACTGCAATGAACCTTGGGGTGCATATATATATTGAAATAAGTGATTTTATTTTCTTTGGGTAAATAAATACCAAAGAGTAGAATTACTGGATTTTACAGTATTTCTATTTTAAAATTGTAGAGGAAAGGCCGTACTGTTTTCCACAGTGGCTGCACTAATTCACATTCCCATAATCAGTACACAAAGCTTCCCGGTTCTTCAGATCCTTGCCAACACTCATTATTTATTGTCTTGTGGATACTAGCTAATCTGACAGATACAAGATGATATCTCGTTGTGGTTTTAGTTTACATCTCCCTGATGAGTGATACTAAGCATCTTTTCATGTGCCTGCTAACCATCTGTATATCTTCCTTAGAAAAATGTCTGTTCAGGTACTCTGCCCATTTTTCAATCAGATTGATTTTTTTTTTTTTTTTTGCTATTGAGTTGCATGAATTCTTGATATTTTTGAAAATTAATGCCTTAGCAAATATACTATTTGCAAATATTTTATCACATTCAGTAGGTTGCCTTTTCATTTTTTTAGTGGTTTCCTTCACTGTGCAAAATATTTTAGCTTCACAAAGTATCAGTTGTTTATTTATGCTGTTATTGGTCTTGCCTGAGGAGACATATCCAGAAAATTATTTCTGACTCCAATGTTCAAGCTTTTACTGCCTATGTTTTCTTGAGGAGTATTGTGATTTCAGGTCTAATATTTAGGTCTTTAATCTATTTTGAGTTTATTTTTGTATATAGTGTGAGTAAGTGGTCCAGTTTCATTCTTTTGCATGTAACTGTTCAGTTTTCTTAACACCATTTTTAAAGAAACTATTCCCCACTGTATATTCTTACTTCCTTTGTCCTAGATTAATTGGCCATTTAAGTGTGGGTTTATTTCTGTGCTCTGTATTTTGATCTATTTTTGTGCTGGCACTATACCATCTTGATTACTATAGCTTTATAGTATAATCTCAAATCTGCGATTGTGAGACCTCCAGCTTTTTTGTTTTTTCTCAAAACTGTTTTGGCTGCTCAGGGTGTTTTGTGTTTTGTGTAAATGGGAAAGTTGACTTTGACTAACAATACTTGGTGCTATCAAAGTAAATCATTATTTTATCTGAATAAAGTTAATCTTTCATCCTTTTAAATGTTAATTTTATTATTTTTTCTAGCTCTTTGAAAAATGCTAGTGATATTTTAAGAGGAATGGATTGCATTAAATCTGTAAATTACTTTGACTATTATGAAGATTTTTACAACATTAATTTTTCCAATCCATAAGTATGGTATATCCTTTCATTTATTTGTATTGTCTTCAATTTCTTTCATCAGTGTCTTAGAGTCTTTTACCTCCTTGGTTAAGTTTCTTATTACCTTTTTATTCTTTTTGATGCAATTGTAGATAGTTTTCCTTATTTGTCTTTCTGCAAATTAATTATTTTGTATAGAAATGCAACAGATTTTGGTATAATTTTATATGTTGAAAATTTACTGAATTCATTTATTCTAATTGATTATTTTAATGTTATTCTAGTTTATGTTTCTTATTCATTTATTAATTATATGAGCATTTTTGGCAAGTTTTTAGGACTTTCCACTTATGGTATCAAGTAATCTGCACATAGTGAAAATGTTCCTTCTTCCTTACCAATTCGAATGCCTTTTATTTCCTTTTCTTGTCTGATTGCATGACTATGACTGCCAGTACTATATTGAATACAAGTGGCAAGATGGACATCCTTAGCTTGTCCCTGACCTTAGAGAATAAGCTTTGAGCTTTTCACCGCTGATTATGACATTAGCAGCAGGTTTGCCATATATCACCTTTATTATGTTGAGTTATGTTTTTTCTAAGTTCATTTTGTTGAAATTTTTTATCTGGAATGGATCTTGAATTTTATGAAGTGCTTTTTCTTATCTTTAAGATGGCCATATGTTTGCTTTTTTTAATCTCTTTTTTGTGAGTGTGATATATTGATTGATTTGTGGATATTACATCCCTGGAATAAATCTCACTTGATAGTGGCAAATAATCCTTTTAATGCCTTGTCAAATTTGGTTTGCTGATATTCTGATGAGGACTTTCATGTCAGTATTTATCAAGGATATTGATCTGTAATTTTGTTGTTGTTATGTCTTCGGTTTTGGTATCAGGGTAATGCTGGCCCCATAGAATGAATTTGAATACATTCCTTCTTCATTTTTTGGAATAATTTGAGAAGGATAGGGATTAACTCATCTTTAAGTGTCGGGTAGAATTTACCTATGAAGCCATCTGGTCCTGGACTTTTGTTTGTTGGGAGTGTTTTAATCATCATTTCAGTTTTAGTAGTAGTAATCAGTCTGTTGAGATTTTCTATGATTTCCTGATTCAGTCTTGAAATTTCGAGTATGTATTTCTAAGACCCATGACTTTCAGGTTGTCCAGTTTTTTGGTGCTTAATTTTTTGTGGTAGTCTGGTAATCCTTTGTATTTTGTGGTATAACTTGTATCTTCCTTTTCATTTCTGATTTTTGCATTCTCTCTTTCTCTTGATAGTTTTTCTTACAGTTCTTAATTTTTGTCAGTCTCATAGGTAGAATATGGTTTCAGTTAGCAATTCCCTGGCTACATGTAGGATGGGGAAATCATTTCATAAAAATCATTTGGATTTCTTTTTCTGTAGTTTGTATTCTTGCCCCATGATCATTTTCTTTTAATAGATTAGTCATTATATATAACCTTGAAGATGTTCATATAGTCAAATATATATATTTTCTTTGATTAAATCTGGAGTTTATATGTAAGATATTGTTTCCAATACTATTCATTCAGATATAAAATTTTTATAATTTGATTCTTTTGAATATAACTTTTTAACTTAAAATATATATGTGTTGTTAAGAGTCTTTTTTGGTCACACATCTGATTATGATGGCATCATTTTTTTTTATAAATGGGAAAGTTGACTTTGACTAACAATACTTGGTGCTATCAAAGTAAATCATTATTTTATCTGAATAAAGTTAATCTTTCATCCTTTTTATCTCTCCCTCCCCCATAGTTTTTTCTTATCATAGAAGTCTTGAGTTACATCATATTGTTTTATAATTTAGGCTCTGGCCTAAATCTCCAAGTCAATAAGAACCCTCTAAATTATATTTTCCACTTTACTAAGAATAGTGGTTCTCAAATTAACATACATTAGAATTATCCAAATGCTTATTAAAACACAAATTGCTGAACTACATACCTGTAGTTTGTAATTTAGCAGATTTAGCATAGAGTCAAATAATTTCCATGTCCAATAAATTCTCAAATAATGGTGAGGCTGCTTTCCTAGAGACCACACTTTGAGAACCATTAGCTTGGGAAAATGGACTTTAACTTTACAGTCACCTAGAGAGCTGTTAAAGATTTGGGAGTTTAAGTCCTACCTCAGATCAATTAAATTAGCTTCCAATTTAGATAATGTTTCCTTGGCTCTATCCTGAGGACAAAGTCCACAGTCAGCTCTTTTTATATGTGGGGATGGGGAGTGGCCTGATTATCTCAGCTTTTTGGAAGATAGTTCTGTAATTAGTTATTCCGGACATCATTGCTTTTTTTAATCCCGTTCTTTATAGTTATTACTTTTTTAATATAATTTATTGTCAAATTGGCTAACATACACTCAGTAAAATGTGCTCTTGGTTTTTGGGGTAGATTACCATGGTTCATTGCTTACATACAACACCCAGTGCTCATCCCAACAAGTGCCTTCCTCAACGCCCATCAACCATTTTCCCCTCTCCCCTACTCCCCAAACTCCCCTCAGTTTGTTCTCTGTATTTAAGAGTCTTTTATGGTTTGCCTCCTGCCCTCTCTGTTTGTAACTATTTTTTTCCCTTTTATTTTCCCATGGTCTTCTGTTAAGTTTCTCAAGATCCACATTTGAGTGAAAACATATGATATCTGCCCTTCTCTGACTTATTTCACTCAGTATACTACTTTCCAGTTCCATCCACATTGCTGCAAATGGCATGATTTCATTCTTTCTCACTGCCAAGTAGTATTCCATCATATATATAAACCACATCTTCTTTATCCATTCATCAGTTGATGGACATTTAGGCTCTTTACATAATTTGGCTATAGTTGAAAGCACTGCTATAAACATTTGGGTACATGTGCCCTTATGAATCAGCACTCCTGTATCCCTTGGATAAACTCCTAGTAGTGCTTCTGGGGCATCTGGATGGCTCAGTCGGTTAACCATCCAGCTTCAGCTCAGATCATGATCTCATGGTTCATGGGTTCAAGCCCTGCATTGGGCTCTGTGCTGACAGCTAGCTCAGAGCCTGGAGCCTGTCTTCAGATTCTGTGTCTCCCTCTCTCTCTGACCCTCCCCTGCTCATTCTCTCTCTCTCTCTCTCTCTCTCTCTCTCTCTCTCTCTCTTTCTGTCTCTCTCAGAAATAAATAAAAAAACATTTTTTAAAAAATCTTTTTAAAAAATTCCTAGTAGTGCTATTGTAGGGTATTTCTATTTTTAATTTTTTTTTTACATAATTTAAAAAAATATTTAACATTTATTTATTTTTGAGAGACAGAGACAGAACATGAGCAGGAGAGGGGCAGAGATAGGGGGGACACACAGAATCAGAAGCAGGCTCCAGGCTCTGAGCTGTCAGCACAGAGCCTGACGCAGGTCTTGAACCCACAAACTGTGAGATCATGACCTGAGTGAAGTCGGACTCTTAACCTACTGAGCCACCCAGGCACTCTATTTTTAATTTTTTGAGGAATCATCACACTGTTTTCCAGAACAGCTGTGCCAGTTTGCATTACCTCTTAACAGTGCATGCTCATGGACTGGAAGAATAATTATTGTTAAAATGTCAATACCACCCAAAGCAATCTACACATTTAATGCCCTATCAAAATTGCACCAACATTCTTCTCAAAGCTAAAACAGTCCTAAAATCTGTA
Organism: Suricata suricatta; assembly: GCF_006229205.1. NCBI lineage: Eukaryota > Metazoa > Chordata > Mammalia > Carnivora > Herpestidae > Suricata > Suricata suricatta. Next base: position 37,945,848 of record NC_043701.1, on the reverse strand, counting down.
TGGAACCACAAAGACCTCAAACAGCCAAAGTGGAATTGAAGAAAAAAACCAAAGCAGGAGGCATCACAATCCCAGACTTTAGTCTCTACTGCAAAGCCATAATCATCAAGACAGTATGGTATGTTACAAAAACAGATACCTAGACCAAATAAATAGAATAGAGAACCCAGAATTGGACCCACAGATGTATGGTCAACTAATCATTGACAAAGCAGGAAAGAGTATCCAGTGGAAAAAAGACAGTCTCTTTAGCAGATGGTGCTGGGAGAACTGGACAGCAACATGCAGAAGAATGAAACTGGACCACTTTCTCACACCATACACAAAAATATAGTTATTACTTCTAAATGCAGATATTCTTAGAAGCTTCATTTGGAAGAATATTTCACACTTTTTTTGATACTCTACCTGTTTTATAATGTGGAGTGCTTTGCTCTGGGCTTCAGAATTCATGAGTCCATCTGGTATTTTAAAAAAATGTCACTTTAGTATTTATGTTGAAACTTGGAGAAGGAATAATAAAAACACATAATTAAAGTGCATGAGTAGGTATGTTATTAGTAGCCCTTTACCGATTAGTAAATTGAGTCTCCAAGGAAGCAAGTAAAATGTTCATGATCTCACAGAGAATATGATTATGAGTCCCAGTTCTTTACTGACACATCGTGGCTCCAGGTGGGTACACTGAATTGTCATAGTAAACCCAGATTTACTCTTAGGGTGTGCTGGTTCATAACTTCCTTGGGAGCTTCCCAAGTATAATCTGAACCTGGCCCCCAAACATAGAGGGCAGGGAGAGACCAAAGAAAGAGGCAGTCCACTCTAGGTTGGTAGGTGGTGGTTTTAATAAACAAATGGAACTTACATATGCAACATGTTTTAGGGGGCAGCAAGATGAGTGGGTCCCTGTACCCACCTGCAGATTTTTAAAGATTTATGTAGAGGCTTTAATGATTCAGTCAGTAAATTCTTCAGGTGTTCTCAATACTACATCACTATCTCAAGGCTATGTCCTTGGAGCAACCTCTAGGAGTGGGAAGGGCAAACAGAACCCACATTCCAAGGACATGGAAGGAGACAAGAAACCTCCAAGTACCCAGTTCAGCTCACAAGTATCCAGGACAAGATTTTTAGTCTTCTTAAAAACCTTCCCCAATAAGATGAACTATCAGAATGATCAATTTTCCATTCTTGTGTGAAGCTACTTACTAAGTAGCAAGAAAATAAACAAGAGAACCACCTCCTTACTTCTAAGCAGGGAGGTTCTTCTTGATGGGTTCACTGAATGGGGCCAAGAAAGAGACAAGTGTACTTAACATGTATACCAATGGATTTAAGAGAGAGAAGCCCACCTATATCTTCCAGAAATTTCTTAGGTTGTCTGTTCTGATGATGATACCTTCTTGAGATACCTAGCATAATTACAGTTACATTTCTTCTTATGTCTTTTCCTTTGCTGTGTGGTATATTGAGACAGAATAAGGTTAAAATCGTGCTCAGTTCCTCAACCTGAAAGGAAGGACATCTGTATTTCTGGTTTTAATTCTACAACAAGTAGCTCTGTGACCTTGAAATAAATAACTTTATCTTATTTAGATTGATTTTTTCTTCTGGAAACATAACAATTTGAAATAGGTAATCTAAAAAAATTATTTCTAATTCTAACATTATAAAATGGAATGATAGAGCTCCAACTATGACAAGTGAAATCTTTTATCAACAATGAACTGTTCCCATAACATTAGTCTCAGATTAGTTATGTTTCTCATTATACTGATTTGTTATGATCATGCAATAATTCCCAGCACCCAAAAGAACAATCTGTTTATTTGGTTTTTATAAAAACATTAAAGAAAGTAGAAATCACTCCCAAACTCAAACCAAAATGGGATGCTGGGGAAGGAAAGAGGGAGGGAGGGTAGCTGAGAGAGAGAAAGAGAATGAATGAGCATATGAATCTCTGATCTTGAGGTGCTGTTAGTCAAACAAATGAGAAAAGAAATAATTCCAACTGACTGTATTTCAATATTACTGGAATTTATTAGTGCATATATAAAGTGTTTTCTGGTGCATAGTTAGAATTGCTATATCTATGTCATACGTTATCAGAGTGACTGCTATTACCAGAATACATTACTTTATGAACCTTTCTCCCGTTTCCAGGGAGATGAACTGACAGTGGCATACAGATGTCTCCAATGGCAGCAATGTTTCTTTTGGTTTAAAATACTTCATGAAAGAATTCAAAAGAAAGAATACAAAGAAAGAATCCCCAGTCAAGAGAGCACTTCTAAGCATATTCACCTAAGAAGACATACACTTAGCAGATCTGACCTTGACTATAGATATAGCTATATGGATATATAGAGAGAAGATGTTCATTTCATTAATGGCTGAGTAGTTGAGAAAGTTAGAGAAAAACTTCAAATATAACTGCCTTAATCACTTCCAAGACACATGCATCCTCCAGTAATTATGTCATATACTTCTGATGTCTAAGGACAGCTATTTTAAAAATTCTGCATATGTTTTCTTTAATTTGCACAGTAGGGAATATATTTTGTACAGTTGCAAAACATTTTCCCTTGAAAGTTAGCTGCTTATTTTAAAAGCCCTTTTCTTAAGATAAGTAACAAACTGATGTGGTAAGCAATTTGGAGATTACATCAGAATTAAAATTTAAAATAGTAGTAGTCAATGTTAATTCCTTTTGTTGTGTATTTAAGTGGCTGAAACTTTGTATCTATGGCTTCACTATTCAATTTTATTAACTAATGGTTGTATAAATATGGCCATGAGGTCTTAGTTTGGGTCCCTGAAAAGTAGACTTTGAGAGAGATTGACATGAAATAAGATTATTGGGTGAATGTTCTCAGAAACAACACCTGTGAGGGAGTGGAAAAGGCAGGATGGGCAGTGAGAGAAGCTGAAGTGTAATATGGCAGAACCAAAGACCTTGGCCAAGCCCACAGGGAGCCCTGGAGCTGGCATGGCCATACAGAACTATGAATCAAGGCAAGGGGACCATGTCTTTGTACCCTGCATGGACCAGTCACTGGATGGTGAAGCAGCTAACTTCTGCAAAAGGTGACTGATGAATATGTTGTTTCGGTCTAAGTACTAAGGCAGGTATACCATAAGAGAACCAGGGTTTTATACTTCTTTTCACAAATTATAGCAGTCATGGGAGCTAGTAAGAGTATTAGATGGCAATGGGGAATTTACATTGAGTAATTATACTTAAGTGTGAAAATTTATTCTAAAATTATGTGTATATAGAACATGCTTTTCCTAAGGAACTCGAAGTATAAGTCATCAAATTTGTATGAATCAAGATGTTTCTTGTAATGAGATAACTAAGCATAAATATGCAATCTGAGTAGAGATCATAAGTGAGTGTAAGGAATGAATATGAACATATGTAGATCTTTTCCTGCATGTTTGCAGAGGACATCTTCTACCCTGTGTACCCAATAAATGTTTATAAAGACTTTGTTGTAGTTGTTAGCTTGACCTAGTATTAATTTGACTAAAGCTGCATATATGCATATATCCAGAATCCAACCCTGTCTTTCAGGTCCATACTCTGGGACAAGACCTGTGATCTCTTGACTGGATTATTGCAGTGGGTTTTTATGTAATCCCCCATCCTTGCTTCTTACATAGTCTGGTTTCAGACATCAGCCTTCATGGTATTATTAAAATGTAAGATGATGCAACTACTTTGCTTAAAAGCCTCTCCTGGCTTCTGATCTTACTCAGTGAAAGCAAAAGTCCTTACAACAGCCTCCAGGGCCCTACCTGTTGTGACTGTTGACTTCTCTCCCTACTCTGCCATTACTTGTTCTGCTCTGAGCACACTGGTGTTTTTGTTATTTCCTGAACATGCCGCATCTCAGCGAATTTGCACTTGCCATTTTCTCTGTCTGGAATGCCCTTTCTTCAGATAATTGCATGGCTTTATACCTCACTTCCTTTAAACATTTACGCAAAAATTTTCTCAGTGATTCTTCCTGAAAATCCTACCTAAAAATTCAACGATCTTTTCCTGCCCTATCATGTTTGAACCTTTTATTTCTCTACTTAATACTTAACATTATTTATTAGTACACATTTTACTTACTCTACTTATTGTCTGTCCTACTGAAATAAAAATCCCATGAAGACTGAGATTTTTTGCCTTTTTCTTTTATATCTCTAGCCACAGTGTCAAAAACTAACGCTTGGCACATAGTAGACACTTTTTAGGTTTAGATGACAAATGTGAATATACAGTTAGTACTTTTACACAATTGGTCCCCAGTCTCAAGTTGCTATAAGACATAGTAAACACTAGAAAGAAGAAGAAAAGAATTTCTATGAGGCCTACCTTTCCTGCTTCTCCAGAGAGCAAGGGTTTTCAGAACAGTGAGAAAACTTAATTAGTGTTGATTATGCTCTGGGCCTTCCTACATGAGTCAACAAGAGAGCTTAAAGGAGAGATAGCTCTCCCGAATCATGTAGACTCATTTGTGCTCAGCTGTTAATCTGAGAGACAACACTGTTTTTCCATGGGTGTCAACAAAAAGATACTTAGGGCTAGTGAGAAGAATAAAAATGTTATAATGGCTATTAAGAAACTATATCCTGTTCTTTTCTTTCCAAACTATTACCTAGTTGCAGATTAAAATGGGACAAGAAACTCCAAGATCAATTTAAGAGATTAGCTGAAGGTTAAACCCAAAATCTGCTTTCTATAAACTACCCTCTGTATTCAATATCTAACAAACGTTTCAATGTCATTTATGACATGGATATAAAAAAAATTAGAGGGTTTTTTTAAAACATTTTTTATTTATTTTTGAGAGACAGAGACAGATCATGAGCAGGGGAGGGGCAGAGAAAGAGGGACACACAGAATCGGAAGCAGGCTCCAGGCTCTGAGCTGTCAGCACAGAGGCCAACGCAGGGCTTGAACCCACAAACCGCAAGATCCTGAGCTGAAGTCAGACACTCAACCAACTAAGCCACCCAGGCACCCAAGTATGAGGTTTTAAGAGAGATGCTTTAGGGTGTCAACTTGTTTTGGAAAGTATGTTGAAATTTGGTTTTCAGTTTGCATTAAAAATTACTTTCTGTAGTGCTGTTAAGTGTCAAATGCAAAGTTTGCTTCTTGCATGTGACTTTTGTTATTTTTATAAATCTCACATGATCTGTGCTGCCAGATGTCAGCTCCTCCCCTAGCATGCTTGTAGAACCAGAACAGTATCAGAAAGATTGTGTCTAACTGCTGGTAGGTCACTTGAGGCCTAGTAGGAAATTGAGAACAAAGAGCAGGGCTATTGACTATATAGGCTCGTGTGAGCTCTGCCTTCTCTCTGTATTTTCTGTAATCATCATAGTTACAGTCATCTCAGGACTCTAACAATGAGGAGTTCTGAAACAAATGTCATGAGTACCACGGGCATTAACCAGTCTGTGGCCTCTTTCTTCAAGATCGCTTTGCATGCCATTCCAAAACTATCCAATATAGTGCCCCCTCCCATGTCTGTGCTGACAGGAAAGCATAAGAGATGGCTGATAGCACAGTTCTTCTCAGTCCTGAATACTAAAGATGGAGCATGCTGCTTATCCTTTTTACTTTCAGCAAAGCCTCAGAAAAACCAGAAGAGCTTATGGCCCATTAGAATGCGGGTGGTATAGGATGCTAAGCACCTCATCACTGTGGCTAAGTACCCAGGAGCAAAATCATGACTTATACATTTTTCCAGTCCTCCTTGGCTACAGAATTTTGAAGTTTGGGGGACTTGACAGAAATTAGATTTGGATAAGCAAAGATACTGACACGGTATTCAGATACCCGCAAATGCTCAGTCACATGGCCAGCCCTTCTCTCAGGAAGGGTATATAAGAAGACCAATAAGCCAGTCTTATTTTTCTATATGGGTTTATTAAAAATAGAATTTATTAACAATGAGATTTCAGTGCCCAAGGGTGGCACTGATGCAGGGTGGTCCACGGTCTCTCTGTCATTGCCTGTGAACATGTCCTATTCTGTGGACACTGCTCTGGCACCCTAGTAGTCTGTATAGGTTCAAGGCTGTCAGTTCCTGAAAAGAAGAATGGGACCCACCATGCCCAAGCGCTGGCTGCTTGAGGCCTTATAAGCCGAAGAGCATTGCAGGCAGATGTTTGCCGGTCAGAAGCTAAAGAGGATAAGGGCTCTCCATGTTCATTGACTCCACCATCAGAAGAGGTGCCACCTACCTCTGTGTGGAATGCCAGTGTGTCCCAAAGGAAAGTAAACATTTCACCCAATCTCATGGCTCTTTGTCAACATGACTCCAGCATCTTACTCTTTGAAATGATTCATTTGCATGTTGATTTTTGTTGTGAATGTTTTGCTATTAAATAGACAAAGTCTAATTGTAGCAAAATGAGCTCATCTGAAGTATTTGAACCTTAAGCTAGGAGGTACTGAAAGCCCTCCGCCACTTACTGGGGCCTCTATCTCTTCCCCAGCAAGTCCCAGATTATATGAGTGGAGCCACAAAACCTTGTTCCGTCTGTCTTTCTTTAAGCCCGTGCATGTCAGAACAGCAGTTTGTAGCACACCTCCCTTTCTCAGTAGCCACTGTAGTCAAGTGGAGGGTAAGTAGGTATCTCTGTGGCATGGGTCAGTGAAGCGTGGGATGCCTGGCATCACAGCCTGTACAGAGGGTTCTAAACATTCTATGCACTTTGGTCTGAAAGAGAATAACATTGATGGGACAGGCTGCAGGAAGGATTAGAAAGGCTTAAAGCAAAGCCTGGCTGGGAGGGTCTGCTAGCCATGTGACTCTCGGAGGTATTAGGAGCTTCTTAGATAAAAGGGCGAGGTGCTCGCAGTATTTTTCTGAGAACACCAACATTGTTTCTCTCCTAGGCTATTTGACTGTATCTCCACATTACAGACTCCATGCAGATGGGATGGGAGAGTTATCCTGTTGTTTGCAGAAAGGAATAAGGAATATTTTTTCTAATACGAAGAGATTAGAGATTGTTGCCAGTCAGCCCTCCTGACGTTTGTTATTCAGCAAGCCCGACATTTTGTCCCCATGCCTTTATGGAAGAGCTCAAATATAGTCTAACTTTTTTGTTGAATATCTCACTGTAGCTGCTGATAAAATCTGTAAAAGAACAGGAAGACCATCTCATGAAAATGGAAAGAAATTTTTCCTTCTACCCCAGAACAGATAAGACAGAGATTACACTTTATTCTGCATTTGGACTGCTAGCCTATCAAAAGTCCAAAGCTGCAAGTTGTATCTGTATCCGTGTAACTTGGGAATGTTCCTAGCGTTGAGGCATCATTTGACAAGGAGATAACAACCTGCATTAAGAAAGTGAGAGCATCCCTTGGAAGACTGGCAGGAATGGTAATGGAGCAATGTGCCACGCAGATGAAAATCAACACTTCAAAGTGAGAGTGGTATTGAATTCCCTTTGGAGACATGGTGAAATTTTTGATCCTTTTTTTCCCCAAAAGCAAATAGTTTTACTTTTTGTCCAAAAGTGAAAGTATCTGACTGAAAGTACTAGACTATTGGAGACTCCACTGAGCAGGCCCTCTCTCCTTTCTGGGCACATGCCATCCTCATTCCTGGCTCCTGGGCTTTGTTGATGCTATTTCCCTTCCTGTAGTTCTTTCCTATCCCATCTTCCCCTGCAAATATCATCCATGCTTCATAACATGAGCCATGCTTTATAATAGGAGCCAGACACATAATATCTTCTGGATCTAATCACTAAATTAAACTTTTACACATAGTATTCACTGTGATCCTGATCACAACTTACTCTGTAAGGTAAATACTACTAATCTTATAAGTATATAAAAATTAAATTGATGCCATAGAAATCCAGTAACTTGTCCAACGCAATTCCATTAGTGAATGGAGAAATCCGAATTTGAATCTAGGTTTTCTGTATCTGCCACATTGCTTCCTATAGTAGGCCACATATCTTTACATTTTCATAAAGTTGTCACCATCAATTCCTGTATGTAGCCATAAACATATTTTAATTACAATGCTACATATTCTTTACACTATTCATTCCAATGCTTGACTTTATAGCATCCTAGATAGTTATCTAAGGTGCTTATTAAATGAAAATTTTTCTCCATATATCCAATATTTCTCCATATATATAATATATCTATTTTAAGAGCACTATATATTTTTTAATCTGTCAGTGTATTCCTAGTACTTTACTGGCTTATTAGCAAATACTCAGTAATACCTAGTATGGAACTAAGTCAATTAATATAAAATAAAATGATAAAATGTTAAAAGTAATACTGCATTCGTAATTCTGAAGCCCATTTTTGCTATGTATTATTAAATTATGGCCAAGGAAACATTCATCATACCTATGTGATCACCCCTTTAAAGTGTAAAGATGATCAGACTACTGTAGAAATTCAGCTTTGTTGCACAGGCAGGACAAGTGAGTACATTTCTGAACAACAATTCAATAGTGAAGAGGTCAGAGGGCTGTCAAGTAAGACACTAAAGTGATGTGCTGAAAACAAGCCAGAGGCAATACAAAAATCAATAAAGACATCTGAGAAATAGCTGGGGTTGACCAGACCTTCTGGGCAGGATGTGATCTAGTTTATCCAGAAACCAACCACTACAAGTCCAAACAGAATAGATGTAAGTGGCATTAGGCTTCCTTTTCTGAGGCTCTGGGAGACATAACAAGATAAACACATATGTATAATTGACACTTCTGAGTGTGCTGGTCATCAGTGAGCCTGTGTAAGCTAATTATGAGCCTCATGGGGAGCATCCTTAGCATAGAACTAGAAGAAGTTAAATATCTGTTACAGGGGATGCCCCATAGTCTAGTGATTTAGAAGATGGGCTCTCAGATGAGGCTATCTTTTTGGCCATCAGTTACAGATGTGAGAACCTGCTCTGTGCTCCAGTCCTTATTACAAGTTATAGCACACAGTAAAAAGAAACCATATCATAGTGGCTGTTTTAAAAAGGTAATGATATAAATACATATACATTTCTCAGTACAGTTCTCGGTCATGATAGATATATAATCAATCATGAAGGTAATACAGGGATTAAAAATGATGAATATGGCAGATGTAGGCAGCTCTAAGGTCTAAAGCCACTCATTTATTCAATAAATATTTACCGAGAATATATTCAGGTACTGGGTATAGACTCTAAACAAAATCAATCTGAGCCCTACCTATATGGAGCTTAAAATCTAATGAAGGAGTTAGACCGTAAACAAGTAAACATTGAACTGTATAGTTCTCCATTATAAAAAGTGATATGTTGGAAAATTGGGGGCCTGAGAGAATAATGGAAGAAGAGCTATTTTATTTTAGTGTTTTTTAATCAGAGTATAGTTGACACACATGTGATATTACTTTCAGGTATACAACAATGATTTGACAAATCTGTTACGCTATGCTCACCATGAGTGTAGCTACCATCTGTCACCATGCAACACTATTAAAATATCACTAATTCTATTTCTATGTTGTATCTTTATCCTTGTGACTTACTCATTCCATAACTAGAAACCTGTATCTTCTACTTCCCTTCACCCATTGTGCCCACCCCCTCCTCCTCTACCCCTCTGGCAACCATTACCTTGTTCTCTGTATTTATGGGTCTGTTTGAGGATTTTGTTCAGTTATTTATTTGTTTTGTTTTTTAGATTCCACATATAAGTTACATCATAGGGTGTTTGTCTTTGTCTGACTTCACTTAGCATAATACCAAAGAGGACCTATTTTAAATTGGATGGCAGGGACAACTTTGTTGGGTGAATAACATCTAAACTGAAACTTTAAAGACCAAGAGAATGAATGCATTGATAACACAGACGGAGTAGAAAAGACATCCAGGTGAAGGGATCCCTTTGCTCAAAGTCCTAAGGAAGGAAAAGTCTTGACTTGATCTATCAGATAAGAGAAGCCTAAAATGATAAAGCAAAAGTGGAAAAGGAGAGAATTGCTCAGAGACAGGATGGAGGTAGGAGACTAGGTGTAAGTTGGTTCAGGGCTTCATAAGATATAGTGAGGAGCTTGGATTTAACCGTAAGACGATGGGAGGTTATTGAAAAAAATCCAGTGTAGGTTGTCTGCTTCATGGTATTCCTGGGGCAAGGATGGAAGAATGAAAACCAGTTAGGAAGCCATCGGAGTAGCCCAAACCAGAGATGGTAGTGGGTTGAGGCTTGGGCCTGGGTGAAAGCAGTGGGTAAAAAGGCAGGTAGATAGAATTGAGATGGATTATGGAGGCAGCCACCTATAGGGCACACATGCAAAATCACATTTATTTTTTATATAAAAAAGGTTATAGGTTGATGATCCTAGTAAAATGCATGCTACTTTTAAACAGTATAATATGAAGATAACTTTAAAGTCACTTTTGGTCTGAGGCCCATTGTATTTAAAGATTTCACCAATTCTAAGGTGTGCATTTGAAAAAAAATCTCTCTGAAATCAGGAGTATAATTGAAGACAAATGATTAAAGGCAAGGCCATATTTGTCATTTATTTAAACAGCATGAAAAATTCCCAGGTTTTAAATTTATGACATTTGTCTATGTATTTTTTTAAATATATCCAACAAAAGCATCTTTCAAAGAATTCTTCAGACTCAAGCTAAACAGGATCCTAAAGCTATGAAATTCAGAACTTCTGATATAAGAGCACACTACAGGACACAAGAAGAAAAATTGTATACCAATCTTTTTTGCCCTAAATTAATTCCCATCAGCTGAGAAAGTGGGATAGGGCTGTCAAAAAATGTAGTGGAGCCTATAAACTCAAGGTTGTTATTTATTCCTGTTAGAAAATTATCCAACAAGGAGTATATTTTTATTTTTTTAATGTTTTATTTATTTTTGATACAGAGAGAGACAGAGCATGAGAGGGGGAGGGGCAGAGAGAGAAGGAGACACAGAACTGGAAGCAGGCTCCAGGCTCTGAGCTAGCTGTCAGCACAGAGCCTGATGCGGGGCTCGAACCCACAAACGAGAGATCTGACCCGAGCCAAAGTCAGAGGCTTAACCGACCGAGCCACCCATGTGCCCCAAGGAGTATATTTTTAAAGCATTTATGGGAATTGGGCAGCCAAATCCCTTTGTGATATTTGAAAATTTCACCCACAAAGGTTTAACTACACTCATAATAATACCATAACTATTTTCTGTCTGACTACAACCTGTATTTTTAACTTGTAACCTTGCTGTGTTTTGTGCTATGATAACATTACCCATGCACTAGTTGGGGACAACTGACTAGTTTTATCAATGTAAATCTCGTTCTTTGCCAGACCATCAGGTGGCATAGCCTTTCTGAGTTCATGTGGGGGTTTCTAGAACTATGGCATGGGAGCTTCTGTTCACAAGTCCTGCCCAAGAACTGACTATCCTCTGCCAGCAGAGCACTGGGTTGCTGCTGAGTCACTACAGCTGACAGACCCATCTGGCTTGTAGCCATGACAGATAAAGAGCTCATTTTGAACAAATGGACCATGTGATCCAGGTGGCAATGAGCTGGAGTGGCAATCCGGAGCCAGCTATACACATAGACTGAATAAGCAGCTGTCTCTTTACTGGTATTCAAAATAACCTTAAACCTACTCTCCAGGCTTGCCTCTCCAGCAGCTTGCTTCTTTCTCATTTGATACCACCATACAGGCTTATATGACAACATCACTAATTTCTTAGAGTGATGTTACTGAAGGCTCCGCTAAAATGCATGTTTCTTAGAAAGAATTGTCTTTAGGTTTCTAGCCTTTCCCTACACTATACTATGAGTCCCATAGAAAAAATATGTTTCCAGCATCCTTGGGTTGTCTATAAGGTGCTCTTCTGAATTCATCTAAAGTGGTTTGCTCTCTCCTTTGGTACTTCTTTTTGAATCTCCTGATTTCAGTTTAGGTCTTTCTTCTAGATCTGGGATTAACATAGCTACTATAAAGGGGTCTTTAACATCTAGAAATAATCATAATGACTTATTTTATCGCATAATAAATAGTTTGGCCATAGTCTGGCCAAGAGGAGCTAGGGCAGTATTTAGGTTTAAATTGGTGAATGTGGTTGAGGAAAGAAAGTTGCTTAAAATGATATGTTTAGGGACTCAGAATCAGTGAATAAGGAAAGTATTGGACAAGAATAGTGAAGTGGAACAGTTAGGAATTTAAATATGGGCACACAGTGGTTGACTCTAAGGGACTACATGGGTTAGCTTTACTTTTATCACCATTTAGCTAGTTGTTAGAACTATAGGATTATTAGGGCACCTGAGTGGTTCAGTTGTTTTAGTGCCTAACTTTGGCTCAGGTCATGATCTTATGATTCATGGTTTTGAGCCCTGCATTGGGCTCTGTACTAACAGCTCAGAACCTGGGGCCTGCTTCAGATTCTGTCTCCCTCTGTCTCTGCCCCCTACCCCTCTCAAGTTCTATCTGTCTGTCTGTCTCTCTCTCTCTCTAAAATAAATAAACATTATAAAAAAATTTTAAAGGGAACTACAGGATTATTTGAGTTCTATAAATAGTAGATACAATCAAAGAATCTTTGCCAGTGTATTCCAAAGTGTCCTAATCAGAAAATCAATTCCAAGAGAAGTTTTATGAAAATAGGGTTCTTTGGACTAATAAAACCAAGAAATGCTGTACATTCAATCTGCATCTTGGAGACTGACCTCACACATTAGCATAATGGAGGCTACGAGATACCTAGATTTAAAAAAAAATGATTTGACTTGCTTAACCTCTAGTTTTCCTAAAAGAAGATTGGCTTTGAGGAGCATAGCTTAAAATTTTGTCTTATACGATTTAAGGAAGTAAAAAAATAGCCATTATGAATATTCAAGTAACAAGAAGAAACCAGGGCTTCCAAAATTTTGAGGTTCAACTCTAATAAGTTTATTAATTTATAGATTATATTTCCATGTTCTGATATATATGTTTTGGTACACTTAAAATAGACATCCAGAAGTTGAGAAAAATTAAAACATTTAAAATAAGTGTATTTTTTGGCAGTTTATAGGCACTTATCTCTTACCAATGTATTTTCATTAATGACACTTTTTAGTGAACAATATGATTAAATATTTTTTAAATGTTTATTTTTGATAGAGAGTGCAAGCAGGGAGGGGCAGAGAGAGAGAGGGGACAAGGGATCCAAAGCAGGCTCTGCAAGTCGGATGGAGAGGTTGAATTTATGAGCCGTGAGATCATGCCCTGAATCAAAGTCACATGCTCAACCAAATGAGCCACTCAGGCCCCCCAATTTTTTTTTATTATTGAAACTCTTGGTTTACATCCTAATTTAAAATTTGTGCTATAATGAATCTTAAGGAGTGGTTCTAAGTTGAATTTATTTCCATATTAGTTTTAAATGACTGTTATACATAAAAAAGGTACCTCAAGGATAAATAAAAAATAAATGGAAGATGGCACTGAATTACAGTAACTAATACCTGAAGAGATAATACACATCCATGGAACTAGGAAAATCATTAACAATGGTGGGCATGAGCCCATATTTGAGTAAATTTTTGATCATTTACGTAGTTGGGGCTGCTTGTCATATTTGATAATACCCCCATATCCTTTTCTATGGTGTTTGGAGAGCTCATTCCAACAATAGAAGTGTCTTATACATGGTTCCTTAGTGGGGCTCTTATAAGGCTTCCCAGACATTTCAACAGGGTTAGTTTAGTTAGAATTATACAATATGTCTCCTTAACTAGATACAGTAAACTGTAAAACACCAAGATGTGCTAAAAGTGAGTATCTAGTATATCAACTTTCTATATAAGGACATTCTTTCTCTTCACTTGAAAATAATCTTTCCTCTCCACTTGACTCTGCTCAGTTCAAACACCAGTGGTAACAAGAGTGGGAAGAGCTATGATTCTTTTGCCTACATATGTTGTCCATGGTAGATGTCCAGTTAAAAGATCTTGATTTTTATCTAAACTCTTAAATTTAAGAGTCATGGACATGACAGACACATCTCAAGCCTCAATGACACATACCCTTGTATAGTCCCCTTGTCTTGGGTTTGTATGGAGAGGCGGGGCTAGTGACTTTTAACAAAGTCAATAAGTCAAAAGTGATGGGAGGTCACTCTCACTATTATGTTTCATTATATAAGACTCTATTTTAGATGATTGGAGAAAGACTTTTCTTACCATTGCTGGATTGATAAAGAAAAATGCCATGCTATGAGAGAGCCATATGTCAAGGGACTCTGTGTGGCTTCCAGGAGCTGAGAACAACCTCTGGCTAATAGCAAGAAAATAGGGACATAACTCCTACAACACAAGGAGATGAATTTTGTAAATAATCTGGAGGACCTTGGAAACATATCTTTCCCCAGTCAAACCTTCATATGAGAACCACACCCTGGCTAACATTTTGATGGCAGCCTTGCAGAGAACCCAGTTAAACTGGCTCTCCAATTTTAAGAGGTGATCTCTTCTCTTGTGTGGAATCACCACTACAAAGAATATACAATTTAACTTAGGTTTTATTCCATCAAATTTGTAGTTTCTAACAGTTGTACTTTTTAAGCTAATAGCTAAGAATTTATGACTCTAAATGAGCTTTTTAACAAACTACAGGTGACTCCACCCCACCCTGATAGGGACACCTGTTTATTAATAACCACTCAGTGGAGCCCTATAATTATCTCTGACACTAGCACTTTGTGATTTTTGTGGTTTAAATTTATTCTGACCCATGTGATACCAAAGAAAACAGGTTCTACAGTACTCAATTCCCCAGTAACATTACCAGTTTTCATACTATGTGCTCTCCAGAAAGGATCAGACACTTTATGTTTATGAGTAGATGATTTTTATGATCATAGATGAACCACATTTGTTACATGCTATTTAAGCCTAAAGTCTAGTTGGGAAATAAAGGAATACTCTCCTTTAGTGAGGTATCCTAGGGAAGGGAGTGGGGAAGACTAGATTTGTGGCTTCTCTGAATTCATAGCTTTAAAGCAGTGTTCAATTCCTTCTACATGTACAACTGGTTTTTAGGATTTCTCTATTAGTCACAATGTTTTCCTGCTGTTTGAAGAATCTTCCAGCCTCTACTTACTTTAGGAATCTTCATGAGAGCAACTGATTATTAATACATTTTTAAGTTTATTAATGTATTTTGAAAAAATACATTATTTTCTTATTACTAAGTTTTTTCTAATTTCTAAACTTATTTCTAAGTTTTTTTTAAGTTTACTAATGTATTTTGAGAAAGAGAAAGAGAGCACACACGAGAAGGGGAGGGGCAGAGAGAAAGAAGGAGAAAAAGAATCCAAAGCAAACTCCATCCCATCAGCATGAAGCCAGATATGGGGCTCGATCTCACAAACTGTGAGATCATTACCTGAGCTGAAATAAAGAGTAAGACAGGTAACTAACAGAGCCATCCCAGCACCCCAACTCTAAGTTTTTCTATGGAGCTGCCTGGTGATGCCTGAATGATGTCTTTCTTACCTTCGGTGGTTTAAGAGTTAGAGTCTACCTCCTTTAATCATATATGTTACTTAAAGTGTACCATTATGCATAAGTTGGTCTACAATGATTCAGCATTAGAGAAGAATTAGAAAATGAAATCAACCAGGAAACCATTTACCTAGTAAATTTCTGGGATTTTTCAAATCAACACTTTAAAAATAAAAAATAGACTAGTAAGTTTGGAAGTAGTTTGTCATACCGTCTATAATTTGATTCCCGGTGCAACTGTTGCCAGTTATGTAGTCTTGAGCAAGCAATTTCATATCTCTGAACCTTAGTTTACTCATGGTAACATGAAGATTTATTACTATAACAAAATGGAGAAACTTCATTTTCTCAGTAACTAATTAGAATAGGTGTTCATAGATTACTCTGAAGTACAAGGAAGTCCAATGATGGGGCCTACATTTCCCATGGAAAAAAGAATATTACTTTGTATAATTAGGAGATTGGGAGAGAAGAGAGATAGAAATGAAAAATATCCTGGATCAGACAGATCAGATGAGAAAAGAAGGCTGCATGTGAAGGAGTTGAACTCTACTCTGTATCTTTGAGGACACTGTGGTTAAAATCTCTGTTGCTCAGTAATTCTTTCAGTATAAGTGGGTTTTTCTTTTTTTTTTTTTTCTGGAAACTTCAAAACAATGCTAGGTTCTACAATAAAATTTATGAGAAAACAGAGATATGCAGGAAAAACTCACCTCTGATTTATATAGTAGCTACATCTTAATGTGAGAATTAATCCAGATAGGGTAAGTGAAGTACTAGTACAGAGCTGGGCACATGTGTCTTCAATAAATAGGGACTATCATGCCTGCTACCTCCTCACCTTGTATTGTGGGATGATCACAAACCCCATACAGTCATAATTAAAATTATCTCTTAAACATATAGGAATGCAGAAGTGATATCGCTAGGTAATAACAATAATTAAAAATTGAAAGCCAGAAATAATATATTCAGCAACACATATCTAAGTGAGAAGTGTAGTAGCCCTTTGAGAATGAAATGAAAAATTAAAGGAAAGGAATGTTTAATAAGGAAAGAACAGGCAATTCCCAAGAATATGTAGGAAGGGGCAAAATCTCATTAACAATCAAGTAGGACATTGTGGATTGTCAGTGAATAAAATATTAATAATTTGCATCATAATACATAAAGAGTTACTGGTTTCTAAGTTTTCCCTAGCTACTGAATGATTTACTATTTATCACATCAACACTTTCTAAAGAAAACTTCCCAATGATAAAATGTCACAGTTGGTTGAAAAATGTCCCCATCTGGCATCATAGTTGGATTTCATTTTAGTGCCAAGCCATGGACATGATAAAGAAGAGATTGCTAAATTGCCTGAAAATGATAAAAACTATTAAAGGGAATAGCCACCAGGAAGGCAAAAATTTAAAACTCTCAAACAGTGCTGGTAGGAGTAAAATTTGTTGGAGTGCTTTGGAAAAACTTTTTAGAAGCATCTGTTCAAGTTAACTATATGTGGATCCTATGACCTAGCAACTCTACTCTTAGTTTTATGTTGAACAGAAATGCATACACATATGTCCCAAAAGACTTGTGTAAAAATATTTTTAAGAGTCTATTAATAAAAGTCTAGAAAGCATCTAAGTGTCTATTAACAGAATAGATAAGAAAATTGTGATATGTTTTATATAACAAAATACTATATAGCAATGAAAATGTAAGAAATATGGCTGTGAAGCAAGAGTGAGTGATTTCACAAGCCTAATATGGAGGGAAAAATGATAGTGTAATTCAATTAGTATGAATTTCCGAAACCTCAAATGCGATGTATAAGTTGAAATAATGATAGTTATTGAGAGGAAAGAGGGGCGTTGTAGTAATTAGGAAAATGTATTTGTAGTTTATGACCTAAGTAGAGGCTCTTGGAGTGAACTTGTCTTTTTATTGATTGAGCTATATATTCATAATTTGTGTTCTTTTCTATATGTGTACTATACTTTCATAAAAATGTTTTTGAAAGACAGAATGGGAGAAAAATTTAACAAATCATAGTAATTATAAAACATATTTATTTCAGGCTATGTGTCAGGGACTTTTCAGATGTTCTACATATTGTAAACATATGTACTATTTAATCCCCAGAGTAACAAACTAAGATAGTAATCATCTCCAATTTATAAAGGAAAGACAGAGAAGCAAAGAAATTTAGTATTTTTCCCAGTTTCTCATAGCTAGTAAAGCAGAGGTGGAATTTAACCCAAGACATTTGGCATCTAAGTCCATGATCCTAACTCTACACTGTAAGGCTTCTAATAGTTGTCAAGTACATACAGTGACCCAGAGACTCTAAGTATCTTCACATATATCAGTTACCTAGACAAAGGCATTTATATTGCTTTATATTCAACAGATTTGCATCTTATGTCATGGTCAGGCACCAAGTCAAAGCATAAAACAAATACTGCATAGAATCAAAATTATTCTTAAAAATTACTTGGAAAGTCCTTATATGAACTTTGAGTAAGTCCAACACTATCAGTTCTATTGTCAGTGAATGGAGCACTGTTTCTTCAGTTGAGCAGGAAAGTTTTGGGCTTGTATTTAAGGGACTTTCTTGTACAAGAAATGGCTATTATATGAATAATTAGATTTATGTCAGCATGGAGAGATATCTCACTATTAAAAGTGT
The DNA here is from genome assembly GCF_006229205.1 of Suricata suricatta. NCBI lineage: Eukaryota > Metazoa > Chordata > Mammalia > Carnivora > Herpestidae > Suricata > Suricata suricatta. The sequence continues at coordinate 37,927,642 of NC_043701.1, read as the reverse complement.
GTAAGTACTGAGACTAGCTAAAGAAATAAGAGACTCAGTTCTCTGTCTTATGTTCAATCTGAGATATAGGCAGAACCACTCACATGATTTACATTTTTATATTCTCTTTTTTTCCTCCTTTAAGATCACATGGTTGAATTAGCATAACTTACATGTGTGAGAAGCTCCTCTCACTATTCCAAAGAGGAGAGTTCCAACACATTGGACCTGGAACTTCAAAACCATTGGGAGAACTCTGGAGTAAAGATCAGGGAAACCACTGCCAAAGGGACGACAACAGGCTGAGACTTGGTCTGAATCTCTAGAATCTGGGGAGGCAGGGTACAAGGATGGTCAACTTATTCACCTGATATGTCAAAGAGGGGGTGATTTTCAGGAGTCAGACCTTCTAAAACAGCTGCAAATCTTGGTCATATTTGCTTGGGGTGTTGTTATGGGTGAAACTATGTCCCTTTAACCCCCCACCCCAATTTCTGTGTTGAAGTCCAGACTGCCACTACCTCAGAATGCGACTGTACATGGAGATAGGACCTTTAAAGAGGAATATAAGTTAAAATGGGGTCAAGGAGCCTAGGTGGCTCAGTCGGTTAAGCATCTGACTCTTGATTTCAGCACAGGTCATGATTCTTGATTTCGACAGGTCATGATCTCATGCTTAGTGGGATCAAGCCCTATGTCGGGTTCTGCACTGATGGAGTGGAGCTTGCTTGAGATTCTCTCTCTCTCTCTCTCTCTCTCTCTCTCTCTCTCTCTCTCTCTCTTTCTCTCTCTCAAATAAACATTAAAAGAATAAAAATAGTAAAATGGAGCCATTCGGTGGGGTGTGGTCCCATATAATCTGTGTCCTATAAGAAGAGGTTAAGACACCGGAAACATGCATCTTCACACAACCATGTGAACCACGTAGGAAGGTGGTCATCTGTAAGACAAGGATAGTAGCCTCACAAGAAATTAAACCTTCTGACACCTTGAGCTCATCTTCTAGCCTCCTGAATTGGAAGGAGAAAAAAAAGGTGTTGTTTAAGCCATTTACTCTATAGTGTTTTGTGATGGCAGCCCAGGCAAGCTAGTAAGGTACCAAAATGGGCAATTCTGTGACTGCTACCAGAAAACATTGGTTTCTCCTTTTCTTCTGCCTTCCAGAGCAAGTACCTCTCATTGGAATATTATTATCCAGAATTACATGGGGAAGGGGAGTTCCAGGACCAGTGATGCTGAGTTGATGGCAAATAATTTGCTACAGTTAATCCTCTAAAAATCTAGAACTCTAGAATACCCAAAAGTTGAAAGTCTAGTAGAGTGAACATCTAGAACTCCAGACAAAATCTACATACCTGGATATTTTCTTTTTTTCTTTTCAGGATAGAAGTGTATACATACTAATTCTGTTATTTCTAAGGTTAAATTGAAAACATGGTTAAAAAAAAAAAAAAGGAGGGGGGAGGGCTAAGTAGGAGTGGTTGTAATATGGGCTGCAACCAGAAAGGAAGAAGCATCTTTAAGACAGCATTCATTGAAGAGTCGTAAAGAACTTACAGACTCTGGGAAATAGTATGCTGGCTGCAAATGTGATCAGAACTCACTTGGTTAAAGTATTTATGGTCAGTGATACAGTGCAAACAGTCTTGAAAATAGAACAACTTATTTTAAAAGATTGTAAATATGTGTACGTATGTTCATATGCTATGTGCCATTTCCAAAACTGTTAATGCAAAGCAGATATGTGTGATATATCTACACAGACCCCTGTCAATAGGGTTCTTCAGATAAAAATAACTAACAGCATGTGTGTTTATACATAGTAAGAGGTTTATTATAAGGTATTGGCTCACATGATTATGGAGACTGGCACGTCCCAGATCTGCAGTGGGAGTTTGGAGACACAGGAGACCCAATGGCAATTTTCTCAGAAAAACAACAGCAACAACCTTGCTTCTGGAAAATAGTCTCTTATAACCAGGCCTTCAACTAGATTGAGGCCCACTCACATTATGAATGAAATCTGCTTTACTCAGAGTTCACCAACTTAAATATTAATCTCATCCAAAAACACTCTCCAAGTTGACTGATACATTTAACCATCATAACCTCTCACATTTAAATTCAAATAGTCTAATGTATGTTTTGGGCATTAATTTCTAATTCCTACTCACAAAAGAACTGGCCTTAACTTGGACATGTTCGACTAAAACGATGAGCTTGTCTTATCCCTTGTTTTCTCATTCTAGTTTTGTTTCATCTTTATGCCTCTATCGTGAGAATTGAGATCTCACTGCCTGGTATGGTGTACTATAGTAGTGCAAAGAATTTGTCCACAGTTATGAGGTTGATACATTCTTTATTGTCTCCATCAACTATTTATTTTTAAATTTCTTGGCCAATCCCTGCTCCTGTAATTATGTCACAGCCCTATGACAAGCTAGAGGTTAAGGAAATCTTGATCACTCTGTAAAAATGGATGTTGCAGTTTCCTGTCACTGGGAGATGCCTTTTCTTCCTGGCTCTGTGTAGTGGTCTTGAGATGGATTAACTATTTTAGTCTGTCTTGCCTCTCCATGGAAAGAGAACAGCTTCTCTAAGATGCCTTGTGACTACACAGTCACTTTCTCTGCTTTTTTTTTTTTTTTCAATTCCCCAAGGCACCAGGGATTTTGCTGTAGTATGGGGAACTCATTTGTGGCTCTACTAAGAGCAGTCATGCCCACCTCAATCCATTTCCTTTATGGGGTGGATTTACTAGCTTAGCAAATCAGAGACATGTAACTGTGTGTATTATGATATCCTCATGAGCAAGAGGGAAAAATGGGGACTAAACATGAGGACAACTGCAGTTGATTGACAAACCATGATCAAAGAATATTGATGAAGAAATTTATTTCATCCCAAAATGTATGAGTATGTGTGTCTTGTTTTGAAGCTACTTAGTCATCTTCATTTTTGTGATTGTTTTGCCCATTAATGGAGGAGAGCTGTTTAGGATGCTGTTTAGTGGGAGATATTACATATAAAAGATAATTATTTAACAGTGTTGTGGGGTACAATGATAAAGTCATGTGTATGTGGGGGTACTCTAGTGGCACTGTGGAAGGTCCCTTCTCCACATGGACAGGGGTGGACAGAGAGAATGAGCATCAGGTAAAATTTACTGAAGTAGGTGAATCCCAAGTTGACTCAGCTTCTGAATTTCAGCAACTTTTTGCAGGTACTGTCCTCCAAGTACCTCTTTCAGGGAGGTTACAGAAGAGCATCATTTATGTAAAACCAGAACAACAAAAAAAACCCCAAACCCCAAACAACCTTGACCCATCTCCTCCCCAAATCTAGGGTGATAGGAACATACAAACCATGGGATAAGACAGTGATAATTGTCACTGGTAGTATCTGCAAATAACATTGGAAGTAGGCTTTTACTTTCTAAATCATTAGCCTTTTTCTCTTCAGTAAGCATGTGACTTCTATAACATAAAAATGAATCTACTTCTCAATTTTAAAAAGATGTAATCTATAACCACATATTGGATTAAAGAGAGAGAGCTACTCCCCCCCCTCAAAAATTAAACCATAAGTTGCTTAAGATCTCTTACTTCATTTGTGTTTACACATCTCTGTGGGAGAGGAAGGATTTGAAAACAGACACACCTCATCAATTTGTCCACAGACAATTGGCTTGATTTTTCTAATTATTTTCAGCAAGCAGTGAACTTTGTGATACTTTAAAACTACAGAACTAGCTATGGAACTTCTGGTGACATTTTTGAACTGAATTTTGTTATTTTTAATTGACCAGATGCAAGCTCCTCCCCTCATCCTTTTCTAAGCCGGATGCTGTCATGTATTTTCACTTGATCAACTTCGGACTTTCATTTGTTTCATTCTGCTACAAATACAAGCTTCCCTGAGAACTGTAATACAGCACAATGGTTTAGTGCAAAGAAAGGTGGCATTTTCAATAGTATTTTTAACATTTTGTTTAAATTTTTCCTTCTCTTCAATAATACTGATCATTTTTGCTTATTAGTGCTAAGAAAGAAAATAGATTTGTCAGACATAGGGGTAATAGTTGATTACAATCAACATGCAATTGAATGTTATTCTTTTGAGATCTAGAGATAGCAAAGGACTTTTAGGCACTGTTACTATTGACACAACTTCTTCACTTAAAAAAAAACAAAGGTACCAGCTCTTTTTTCCTCCTCTCATCTCCCATTTTATTCCACACATCCTTAATGTACTCTTCACATATTTATGGAGTTCAAAGCCTTTCTAAAAGTAAATCCCTTGGGCATAATGACCCCCTATGTCCAGTTTGGCAGTCTGGTTACCCAGAATTTCCCACACCAAATGCATGTTATTACTGTAACAAAATGATGGGACAATCTTCTGCCAAATTTCTCAGGGCACAAACCAGAAATCCCAAGACAGTGATGACCAATAAGGGTGAGAGTCCTAAGTTTCTGTCTATAGTATTCTTAATAGTGTTCATCCAAAAAGATATGTCCAAGTCCTAATCCTCAATACCTTGAAATCATCATGGCTTTGCAGCAGGCTCTAAACCTAGTGGCTGATATCCTTTTAAGAGGAGAGGACACAGACACACAGGAGAGAGGTTCATGCAAAGATGGAGGGGTCATGCAGCCCCAAGCCAAACTAATCACTCAAGATACCAGAAGCTGAAAGAAGTAAAGGTTTTACCCCTAGAGTTTCTGATGGGAGTATGGCCTTGTAAACACCTTAATTTTTAAATTCTTGCCTCCAGAATTGTGAAAGATTCTGTTTAGGTTGTGTTTTAGCCACCAAAGATGTGGTAATTTATTACAACAGCCCTAGGAAACAAATAGAAGTTTTGGTGTCAGGAAAGTAGGGTGTTGCTGTAATACATACCTAAAAATGTAGAAAATGCTTTTGAATTGGATAATGGGAGAGGTTGGGAGAATTTTGACATGCATGGTAGAAAAATCTCCGATGGCATTGAGAATATGATTAGTAGAAATACAGAATTAAAGGTGATTTGGGTGAGGGCTTAAAAGGAACTAAAGAGTACAGTGAGGAAATCTTCCATTGTTTTAAAGAACACATATATTGTCATGGACAGAATGATAACAGGAATACGACATTCAAGGTACTTTTGGTAATGTCTGAAGGAATTGAGGAACATGTCACTGGAAACTGGAAGAAAGGGGACTCTTATAAAAGGCCACAGAACTTGGCTGAGATGTATTCTGCTGAGTGGAAAGCAGTACTTTAAGTGATGACCTTGAATATTTAGCTGAGATTTCCTAAGTATTGGAGATGTAGCCTGATTTCTCCTTGCCATTTATGGTGAAATGCAAAAGGAAAGAGAATTGAATTAGAAACTGCTGAGCAAAAAGGAGGCAGTACTTGGTGATTTGGGAGGTCCTCAAAAGAGCCAGAGTGCAAATGATGCTAAAATTATAAGAGTATAAAGTTGATTATTTAGAAACAAGTTCTAGAGAGGAGTACGGCTGGAAAACCTTTGGCTGAAGAGATCAGGTATGTGACACATGGGTCCAGTGGACCACAGCAGATGCGAGCAATTAAGATGGGGTTTTCCGGGAAAGACCTCTGGAGCACCCTCTTATCTAATGGTGGGTGCTCTTGGTGGACATTGTGGGCCTACAAGGTTTCTGAGAATCTTTCATCTCCAGAAATACTGCAAGACTGACCGAAGTGGGACAGAGACAGGAATACAGAGAATGCTCTGTGAAGATGGAGGAAGAGATTGGGATTAAGCTACCCCAAACTAAGGAACCCCAGGAGCCCCCTGAAGCTAGAAGCAAGGACAAATTCTCCCTTTGAGTCTTCACTCTTCTGACACCTTAATTTTAGGCTTCTTCTGCCAGATGTCAGAGAGAATAAATTTATGTTGTTTTAGGCTAACAAGTTTGTGGTAATTGGTTATGATAGTTTTAGGAATCTAATATATCATTATTTCCTTATTTCCGGTTCTGCCCATGCAAGTGAGGGGATCTCTCTCACCTAAGCTCAGACTCTGAGCAGCCCTAATGCAATCCCAGAGACACTGACTCTCCTCTTGAGTCTTCAAAGAGAATAAATCCCCTTCTTTGCTGTTAACTGTTTCTGTGAGCAACTTGCAGAGCATTGTAAATTGTAACGAAGCCTCGTAGGTGTCTCAATCTTACCATTTTGGCAACAATTAATTAAAAGTTATTTTAAGTGTTTTGAAACACCTTCAAAAATTTTCAGTCATGGCAGGGGACAGGAGGATGAGTTAAATAAATAGATGATGAGAATTAAAGAGGGCACTTGCTGTGATGAGCCCCGGGAAATATATGGAAGGGTTGAATCATTATATTGTATACATGAAATTATTAGGAAGCTGTATGTTAACTAACTAGAAGTTAAATAAAAACTTAAAAAAATTACAATCATGGGGGTGCCTGGGTGGCATAGTCGGTTAAGTGTCTAACTTTGGCTCAGGTCATGATCTCACAGTTTGTGAGTTTAAGCCCCACATCGGGCTCTGTGCTGACCGCTCAAAGCCTGGAGACTTCTTTGGATTCTGTGTGTGTGTGTGTGTCTCCCTCTCTGCTCTTCCCCTGCTCATGCTCTGTCTCTCTCCCTCCCAAATATAAATTAAAAAAATAAGATTGTTTTAATTTACAATCATGATGATAAATAAAATACCACAGGTTCTTATACATACCCTACCAGACTCTAATTGTCAGACTTCTTTGCAAGTGACAATGAAATGATATATGACTCATTTGCTTAATTTCAACACCTCTTAAACTTTGGTAGTGTTGGGAGAAAAGAGAAGGACAAAGGGCTGAGAATATCAGAGAAAGGTAGTGAATCTTTGGAGTACATTGTATGGATGTTGTTAGATTCGTTCTCTTTAAAATATGTAAACTCATGCATGAATAGATAATCATTCTTTTAACTATTTGAGTGAAAGTATGGTAATAAAAGTACTTAATAATAGTTCACTTTCTAGATTCCATCACGTGTCTTATGTCCATAATAACTATAGCAATAATGATTTATATTCACAATTTACAAAAGGTTTATTAGTTAGAGATCTAGGCATCTATAAAAATTGATCCCTACAACAACTTTGTGTACTCCATGCAGAAGTTGTTAATATCCCAATTTACAAATAAAGAAGTTGAGACAGGCTTCTAAGCTCACAGAGCAAGTATCGAACACTGGCCAGAAATCGGGCCTCCTGAATTCAGCCATTAATTCTTTGAGCATTGACATAGAAACATTGACCAAACTATATGGATCTAATCAAGTTACAGATTTATAGATTTATTCCATTCCTCTATTATCATTTGAAATTTTACACATGTGAAAACAATGTCCAATCCTCTTGATTTAATGGCTTGCTGCTCTGAACATATGCTTTGATATTTTTCAGCTTGATAATGAAGTGAAGCAAAAGGCGGAGATAAGCTACATTTTAATTTATTTGTTTCATTGTGAAAAGTGGCATGCTATTGTTAATATAGGTAGTTTAAGGAAAAAGTGCTTATGTTGTGTTGGGCATAGGATGGTAATTTTTTTTATGATATCAGAAGATTGAATAGATTTTTTTATGTTATCTCGGACCTATGGGTGGAATGAGGTTGACCCCAAAGGGCAATTCATTATCTCTGGAAGGCCAAGGAAACTTCTAGGAAATACTTTTAAAATATTTATATACTGAGTTCTCCTAAATCCTTAAGAAACGAAAATGATTCATGATTCAGTGAAATGAAAGACCAATGTGTTTTATGCTAGTAATTTGGCAGGTTTACAAAGGTAACCATTAAGGTTTTTTTTTCTTTGAACAGAATGATATGGACACATTTTGAGGGAACATTCAAAGATGTCCTTTAAAATTAATTATTCGGTTTTAAAAAAGAACCATTAAGGAACTAATGGTTTAGCTGAATTGATACCTGGAAAATAATCTCTCTCTAATAGAAATCTGCTTCAAATGCAGAATGCTTCCCAGAAAATTGCTAAAAATATAATAAATTAAGCATACCAGAGTCATAACTATTTTCTCTTTGCTGCTGTTGATGATGGTACGATAACGTATTTCCAGAATAACAGCTATTCAGGATATTTGCAACATTGGTGAGTTGAAAATACTTGTCTTTGGGAAATGTATACTCATGAGCCTGAGGGAAGTAGTTAGTCATGCGATGTGATATGTTTCTATATACATATGTAAATGCACATAAAAACAAAATGAAAACACCCACACCATTTGAAAGTTTAAATTGAAAATATAAGCTTGTGAGTCAAGAAATGTAAATGTTAATATTTTTGTATCAACCTTGACTGACATAAATGATGTTGCAGAAGGGGCTTTTTCTGAGATGCCTATCATAAACACAGACACATCAGGTGTCTGTGTACAAGCTGATGTTCTCTGAAGGGACAGGGACTGTGGATGTTGTTGGGCCTGGAAGTGTAGGAGTTACTCTAAGAACGGCAGGGGATCTCAAGGATGTGATTTTCTTGAATCTTAATATGGCCTTTCTGCTTATGATGAATGACCATTTAACATTTTGTGATTGAATTGATTTGCTCTGTAAAGTAAGTCAAAATCTGAGTATATTCAGTTAATCAGATTAAGGTCTTGATAGTAGGAAACAGAGAAACATGCCGTTTGGGTTCATGTTTGGAGTTGTTTTTAAAAGATACTATTTGGCCAGCCAAGCATTGGTTTGGTAGTGAAGGCATGGTTTTACTTTGCAAGTGGATTCAAAGTTCCCAACTCAAAGTCATTAATAACCACTACTTTATTATAGTTCCCGTATGAATATGACAGTAGAAAACATAAAAGCCTTGTTTAAACTATCTAAATCAGAGGATTCCAAAAATGATTTAGAAATCCCTATCTCTAACGTGTCTGCTTTCCTCATCACTAGCAACTGAGCGGGCAGCTATGATGTCATTGACTTGCCACTGTTTATCGTTCTTCCATCTGAATAGACATTGGTTCCCCGGTCTATTCATCTTTTGAGAGGGATTGAAATACTGCTTAGAGCCTGCTCTCTTCTTTCTATTTCTGTTTATAGATCCAAAAACTTTTCTTCAAGGCATAGCCTTGCCGTTTCCCTTTGTTCAAGTTTTGATGAGCTCCCTTGTACACAGAACTCCCAGGGCAGCTTTGCACAGTGGCTGAGGTGGGAAATTAGTGGAAATGTGTTTGACAGAAAAAAATAATAGCTTCTCAGTACAGATCACTGGTAGAAGATATTGGCTTGGCTGTCATTGGTGCTAAAGCTCTTGACGGGGAGGGGGGGGAGGGCTATCAAACAGTGCTACTAAGTGGTCCATGAGCTCCTGGGAAGATTGACCCTCATCATGTCAGAGATGACTGGGCACATCCAAAAGATCTTTAGGTGCTCCTGGTGTTCTTCTTCAACCTCAGCTTGTTTTGATGTCACTGAAAAAACTGACACTGACATGCTTAGTTAAATGTACTCCCGTCAAGATGATGTACTCTCCACACAATGCCACAGAACTACCACCCCCGTAGAAAACGCCAGTATGAAGTTCATTATGCCTATATCTGAATTTCTTCAGGCAGATAGAAGCCCAAGACCCCCAAGTCATCTCACCACATGGATGCTTATTCTCAAGCAGCTTGGAATACTATGTAAGGGTGCATCTCCCACCTTTGTCAACTCCCAAGCCATTCTTCTTCAGCCTCTGGAATACACAGTCAGTCATCAAAAATCCACCTTCATACTTAAGTTATTCTCAGAGAATTCCCTTCTTTCTCTAACTAATATCTGACTTTACCTTGAGAACACTTAAAAAGTCTTCTCAAGTAGCAGAGGCACCTCATACTACTGGGTCTGGTCATAGGATAATTGTCTTTCCTGATTCTGGTCACTGACAGACCTTCATTCCTTCTCCTCTAAAACCTGTGATTCCTTTTGAAGTTGATACCAGAAGATTTGCCCACTATCCCAACATATTGAAGTTATGTGTAACTAGTTCTAAGACTATTTTTCTTCATGTCTTGATTTTATCACGTAATTCATTCCACTACTACTTCTGTCACAATATTTTTATTTTAATATCCATGCAGATAATCCTGATAATATCCTGACTTTTTAGTTCCTTATTTTCTTTTTTGGCTGAGTCCTGTCCTCTGTGTACTTTATATCAGCTACCCATTCTCATGGGGTTACCCTCGGCTTTGTCATTACTGGTAACAGCTCTCAGTGTCAAGCACCCCTACTCTCCAATAAACGCTTCATATTTTTCTAATATATTCCTTCTATTTCTTTTCCAAGACAATCCGTTAACCCGTCTGAAATCCTTAGCCCGCTGGCCATACCACGTGTTAACCCCAACCATTTTCTTAACTCCCTTAAGTTCTTATATTCCTTCCTTTAAACTTAGATTCTATAGTTCACTTCTATGCTTGTTTGTCTCTAGCTTATGCTTTCATTTTCTTGTCCCCTTTTATTGCATTTTCTCATATGTTTGCAAAACCCAACTCTGGTCATAATTCAATTCTCAGCCTGCTCTGCATCTATGCCTGTCTGGAGAAAACGATACACCACTAGTCCCTGATCATACCTGAAATAAGTGAGTGTTATCCTCAAGTTAGAACCTAGTTCTGTTCAACAGCCCTGTTGATTTCCTTTATAAATTTTCTCTTACTTTTCTGGATGACTTTCATACTTTCTTCTTCATTCTCAACCATCTATATCTGCCACAGTCTTGTCTCTGAGATAACAAATTTGCTTTCTGTTTCACTGTTTCACAATCAGAAGAGAACAGGCACATGCTGCAACCACCAAATATACCCATCTATGTGTTTAGATATCATGGAGGAACTCTCAGTGACCCTATCTATGGCTAGATCCACAAAAGGGGCACTGGGTTCCACACTTTCTGCCCACCTCAGGGCATGGCTCCTGTAAGAAGCCCTTCTGTCCTGTACTACCTAATCCCCCCTCTTGTTTATTCCCATCAGTAGATAGAGTGTGTACGATAGAATCTGAAAATAATCTGACTTTGTTATTTCTCTCAATAATAATAAGGGTAGCCTAAGAGCCACCGTTGGCTCTTCCTTATACCTTTGCTACACCCAGTCAGTTATGCCACTTTTCATCTATTGTTTCTTACTGCCATTTAGTTCTGTCTCTTACTGCAATCTCACTGGACAATTTGAATAGATTCCTATTAGCTTTCCCTTCCTTGGTTCTTCAGCCCAGGAAAGAGCATTGGGTTAAATCAACACATGTTAAATATATGCAGATTTCAAGAATTGAATCTTGTCAATTCTTTTTTGAGGTTCAGTATCTGAAAGAACAACTTCTATTACATTTTTTTCAAAAATTATATAATAATTCTTACTGCCTATTGCAGAAAATCAGAATTTCTTACTATGGTAATAAAAGTGCACAATAAGACTTTCTGATTTATAAATCTTGATGGCCTTGCTCAATTATTGACCATTTCCTCGATATGTACTGTGGACTTTCTCCCTTCCCTTTCTATATAGCTATGCAAATTCTATCCCTCTTTTTTTAAAAGAAAAAATAATTTTAACAGTAATATTATAAATATTCATATTCTCCCCACTCAGAGCAAAAACAGGTAACAATTTAGCATCTTTTACTACAGACCTTTTACTTGTCAAAAGAAAAAATAACATTTTAAAGAGAGTAAAAGGGTCCTTAATCATCACCTCTAGTCTCATTTCTCATTCTTCTGTATTATCCCCGCCCATAGGTCACACCATGATCTTTATTGACCTATATTCACCCATCTACTATTGTTTTTTATCTATAAAAAATATATGGTTGAATGCTTTCTCAATTTTCTCTTCTCTGTATCAGAATTAAAGGGTGGCCATACCTCTGAACTTACCTGTCATATAGACCTAGAATTCTCTACCCATGGCTTAAGACACAGATCTAGTACCATCTCTCCATGATCCATCTTGGTATGCAGAACTCCAATGCCAATGTATTTGGAAATCTATTTTATACCATGTACCATGAAAGTTTGTGTGTGTGCGTGTGTATAAAATTTAAGTGTAAACATACTTTTAAAGATTAGTGTTATCTTTTGTCATCTTTGACACTATTTTTAGGCATCTATACCTGCAAATTGCCTAGCAGAACATACACATGTACACACAACCCCCTTTACACACACTCACATGGATATATATAATATATATTTCCCTGTTCACTTCTACTCCAAATATATAAGAATAAAGGAATGAACAATAGAACGGTTGACTAAGGAACGTGTAATGCTTCAAATTCAGTAGGTGCTCATTATCTAAGTGATGTGCTATACCACTAATTCTTCATTTCTTTATTACACACAGCACTAGTAAAAAGTAATAAAGGGCTCTTAGCTACTTGAAGTGTTCCCATAACCTATAGGAGCATCATTTGTCTTGGTGGCAGCTAGGAAAGGAGCAAAGAACAATTTGTCTTTTTTCGACTCATATTTCCACTTAAATGTAGAGAGATAAAAAGCAAGAGACAGCTTGTACTAATTAGGAGGAGAAAATTTAAGAGAATATTGCTCTTGGCAGTGTTCAAAATACCAAGGTCAAACATGTACATTCTGTAACTCCTTGCTTCTCTACAGAATAGTGCATTGGGTGAGAGGATTTAATGGAGGAATCTTTTTGGATTCTATAACCAGGACCTAGCAGCAGAGTCAAGAGTTTGCATGTCAATTTTGTAAATGTTCACTGGGAAAACATAAGATCCTGTTTATTCATTAAACATAGTTCTTGAGAACATTACTCTAAGCCAGAAAGATTAATAAATCTAGGTCTACTACGTCTTTGGGGTGCCATTATTTTATTTAAAAATGGCTTAGACAAAGGTTCAAGGGCTTCTTTTCCTTGCACTCTCACTCTTTTATACATCATATAATTTAACAATGTCATGACTTTTTGACTGACATATGGCTCATTTATATGGCATAACAGTTACTAATTATCTAGTTACTTGCCTCCACAGAAAACCGTATCTCCTAAAAAAATGTAATCTGTTCAGTGTCTTTTGGTCATTTATAGGCCAGTTAAGAAATAAAATAGATATTTTGTAAAGACTCAACAATTCTTATTTTAACCTGAAAACCCAGACATTCCCATAAAACTGCTTATCAGTGCTATCTACTTCTTAGAAAAGAATCAATTAACCAATTTTCTGAAATGTTCTACAAGATCAATAACACAATACTACCAATATTATCTTAACTAATTAAAGATAAATTGCACCTTTAAAAATAAATAAATAAAACACTTTGGAATGTGGTTTCTATTATTTATATTGTACATATTCATTGAATTTCTTATTTATACATTTTGATAGCCCATCATGGATCTCTTAGGGTCTCACTTCTAATTTTCAAGGTCCCTGTGGAGATCATTAAACCCTAAGCATAATTAATCACAAGTTTTCTTTTCATTTAAAACTATTAATAAAGTCTTCTTTATTCAAAGGAGTCTTCAGTTCAATTCCCTTCTTGTTGTTATTGTTTTTTTCTCTACTTGGCATTGTAAAATAATTGCAATTTGCCTAGGTGTGATTTTTGCCTCACCAGGACAAGTTCCTTTTATTATTAATAGCATTAGGTAGGCATTTCTATGCACAAAGTAGGCATTTAATAACCTCACAAAGTGGAAAAAAATCACATAACAGCTACATATTGTGTTTATTAAGAACTACATTTTATTCTACCAAGAGTAAGCTCCGTGAGGGTAGCAGCATTTTCTAGGTTGTTCATGACTAGATATCATTTGTCCAGTGCTTGATGTAACAAATGCTTAGTGAACATAAAATAAGTGATGTTTCTAACCTTATTTTACTCACACTAAGTTATCCAAATTCTAAAGTGAGCGCTATAAATATCTGGCCTTTACTGGTTTATACAAATAACTATATTCCTCGTATTTTATACACTAACCTAGAGCATTGATCTTAAACTTCTATGTGAAGCATGACTTAAAACTGTGTTTTAGATTCTGTCATAATTCATCCACCTAAATCCCACATGTGAGAGATTGGATTTTTGATATAAATCAGGAATAAAAAAAACACCCTGCTAGGTGAACGCCATTCCTTTCTCTTCAGTTAGAAAACTAAAGTAAATCCTATTTCAGTGGACCAACAAGAAAAAGAGATTAGCTCAGAACTGAGAGCTATTGCTTTTCTTCACCTCTATATTATACTTGGATTCTTCCATTTGAGATACCTTGGAGTTTCCCCATTTCTTAAAGCTTTTTATTCAGGTCTTTAGATCTCTATATCTGGTGTGTTGTCTAACAGACTGTCATTTGGCTTTTCTTAAAGGAAGCAACTTCGGAGAACACCACAGACTCTAGCTTTTCATGCTATATTTAGAAGATAATTTGCTGCACCTTCTTGGATCGATTTTGCCATCTCAGTTACTTTGTGAGAGATAATTGACATTCTTTGTGCTATGACAACTGTATGTGATGGATCAGTTCTAGTGGTTGACATTGGTTAGCTTCATATCAGTCACAGAATTTCATGAGCAACCAGATTCAAATTCTGTGCAAGACACAAGAGATTTCCAAGAATACAGCCAGATTGAACTTTAGTAAAAGAGCAAACATGCTGTCTTTGAAGAAATCTTCCATTTTCTGAAGTCATGAAAACTCAGTAGACTATTAGTAAAACAGTATCTAATGGTCAGCATATATTATAATTAAAGATTTTCAGAGTATGATGATAGCTAAATATTATTGTTCTTTTATACCAAAGCATTAGAGCCTTAAAAATAGTTAAAATAAATTTTTACAAATTAATCAAAAGTATAATTTACCCTATTAAAAATGAAAATTATTTCAAAAGGATGTGGTAAGAAATGCTTTATGTTTAGTTATCTTCTAAGGTGTGTGTTATGAGAATATATTCTGGAGGCAATTTCTTCTTGTATTCTTGAAGATTAATGAAATACTGGTAGAAATAGTAAGGTCTGTTAAAACATTGGATGGAAGAAGGCATATCCATAAGAGTTAATATCTTTTGAAAACTTTTATGAGTTGTATTTTCTTTTGTGATCATTTATCTAGTTGTTTATCTCCTTGCATTCTCTACTCCTAAAGCTTATTTTCCTCCAGTATTCAAAGTTTAGATATAATTTAAAGACTTAGTCTCTATAACCTTAAAAATAAAGGTTTTTCACTTTCACCTAAGTGGCTTAATATCTTGCAGCTCCTCTAGACTTACCTGGTATTGCTGCATTTAACCTTACATTGTTCTGACCGAGAAGTGACAGTCCTGAGTAATATAATCTGTATGTTGGTGACAGGAGAGGAATGACTTGAGTTTAAACTAGTGTCAACACTGGGCCAAAATACCCAACTGCAAAGTACAGATTACATCACCTCAAAGTATCCATACAATATAGAGAGTAGTTTATTAATACTCAGATTTATTATTTAAAATGGATCAGTGGAACTTAACTCATTGGTCAAATCCTTACTGTGTTTCTGTTTCACTTTGAAGTTTGCCAGCTGATTCATATTTACCATGTATCTATACTTCTTTTTCTGTATCAAGACTTCATGGGTCTTGATTCCTGTGAGTTTATCTTTGGCCACCAACCATATTGCTCCTTATTAAATCATTTCTATATAACTGAACCAAATCACTTTAAAAGATTTTCCTTCCAAATATATTTATAGTACTTTTAACTCTTCTCCTTTTAAACATCTTTCCTCTGTCTCACTTCTTTCTCTCTCTCTTTCCTGCCTACCTTTTTTTCCTCCCACCCTCTCTCTTTCCTTTTCTGCCTTTTTTCATTAGCTCTTCATTATCCAGTAAACCCATCCTAGTTTGAGCCTTTTTAGTGCCAAAATGTTTTTCTGAGAACTTAATTCTCATTTGCAACCATGTTTTTATGTTTATTTCTCAGGGAGAGAGTGAGACAGAGATTGAGAGAGAGAGGAACAGAGGGTCTGAAGTGAGCTCTCAGCTGACAGTAGCCAGCCTGGCAAGGGGCTTGAACTCATGAACCAAGAGACCATGTCCTGAGCTGAAGTTGGAAGTTCAGCCTACTGAGCCACCCAGGCGCCCCTGCAACAGTCTTAAACCTGTATACATGGAGTACCTTCTTTTGTTCTGGTAAACTAGAGATAGCAACATAATTCACTCAAAATTATGGACAATGTATATTAGCCCAGGGTGGCTAAGGGATGCGAACTACTGATAGGACTCATTTTCTGAGCATTCCTTCCTTGGGAAATGGCTAATTGGCTCGATTTTGTAAAACAGTCACTACAGTGAATTGTCCCATTCTCAAAAACATATCTATTTCAGTCATCTCCAGTTTTAATAAATAGAGGAGCTATTGCTATATTGGTCTATGTAAATACAGGGTAGGTGGTTATTTTTACAATAATTAGTAATTAACCAGTGGAGACTTTGGTAAAACAGTACATACTTCAGATATAACAGGAATATATTCTGGGCATCTAATGTACACTATGGTGATTATGGATTGTAATGCTATATTGTATACCTAAAATTTGCTAAGAGAGTAGATCTTAAGTGTTCTCACTACATACTATACACACAGAAGTAACTATGAAGTAATGTATATGTTAATTAGCCAGATTGTGGTCATTTCACAATATAGAGGTATATCAAATTATCAGGTTGTACATCTTAAGTATACTTTTTTTTAAGAGAGAGAGATAGTGCATGAGCACGGGAGAGGGCCAGAGGGAGACAGAGAGAGAATAATAAGTAGGCTCCATACTCAGCACCAAGCCCAACATAAGGCTCAATCTCACAACCCTGGGTTAATACCCAGAGCCAAAATCAAGAGTCTGATGCTCAACTGACCGTGCCACCCAGGTGCCCAATTCTATAAAATTTTATTTGTCAATTATCACTTAAGAAAGCTTGAAGAAAATTTACCAAACATTAAAGTAGAAGATACTGGGGTTGGTTGTAAATGGAGAAGTATGCTCAAAGGAGTACTGGGTTAAAAATAGATTAGAAAAGGATAACTATGAATTAAGAAGCCATTGTTGAGGGCAAGTATTCTTTACTCAACAGTGAGAGTTGGAGAAAGCATTTGAGTAATATGACCTGGGGCACCCACAGAGAGAACAACATTAAGTGTATAGATAGCTGCATATACACACATGCACACACACACCTCATACTCCTGTGCACACATACCGTGTGTCCATGTGTACATCAAGAAAGCAGAGAGAAGAAAGGGTGAATTGCCAGTAGCTAAGGAAAATAGTTTTAGCTTCAGCTTGGACTAACCAGTCAGAAGAGCCAGGATCTTGGTAAGAATTAGCTCAGGTGATCTGCCTATCATCACCCTAATGACCATAGAATTTAGATTTCTCTCTCTAACATGCTTGCTCCCAGATTCCTAACCTGGAAAATTAGGTAAATTCCCATATCTTAAATAAAAGCTGACTAGAAAGTGAAATCACCAGTTTACCCTAGAGAGGAGAGAATTCAAACATTAAACTTTAGACTTCTTTATCTTGCCTGCACCAAGATACATAACCCAGAAAATAAAGCAGATTTCTGTGTATGAAATACAAACTGAACTTGCAGCAAAAGCAGCAAATGCAAAGAGAAAGGAAAAGGGAAAATGCTGGGGTTCCAAAGCTTTAGAAATGATGGTATATATATATATTTCCTTAATTATTGGGATAATGATGTGAAGGAAACTCACCAAGAGCTATGGTGGTCCTGGAAAGGAAGTTTATGTTGGACATGATTGTTGATGGTTCATTAGAGAAATAGAATTGGCAGATAACATAAAAACATTTGCACTATTTTACACATTTTTTGCACATTTTGCTGAATAGTGTTTAGATGTTCTGGATTAGTAAAACAATCTCAACCCAATTGTGGACCCCCTTAAATTATTTTTTGATGCAATTCAAGGTCAATTTATAGATCAAGAGTAAAGAATAGAGGTACCTAACTTAGGTATTTTTATTTGAAGACAACTAGCACAAGAAACTATTCTAAGCTGGCCTGGAATAAGTGACGTTTGTTATTTTTTAACTAAGGCTTTTGGACTGTTAAATATATTAAGCAAAAATATTTTATTTATTTTTTTGAATATTGCAAATCTTTTTATTTAAGATCAGCAAGAGTAGTCTCATACCTGTTACTGTGGTTTAAATCCTAGAATAAATAGAAAACAACATTTGGGATATTAATTCCTTTTTTTTTTTTTTTTTTTTTTTACATTTACTTATTACTGAGAGACCGAGAGAGCACAAATGGGGTAGGGGCAGAGAGAGAAGGAGACACAAAATCTGAAGCAGACTCTAGACTGAGCTGTCAGCACAGAGCCTGATGCGGGGCCTGAACCTGCGAACCAGGAAATCATGACCTGGGCCAAAGTCAGTTCTGCTCAACTGACTGAGCCACCCAGGCACCCCAATACATACTTAATTCCACAGATCCTACATGGATTAACATTTTCTATCCTTTTTCTATCTTCTATTCATCTTGAAATTAATGTATACTATTTTTGTATGTAAAAGCAAGGAGGCACAAAGTGAGTTTTTTGCTGGATGCTCCTGATTTGTTCAGTATTTGTACTGGAATTGGAACTTCCCAGCCTGTCACTGGAACACTGCCTGTCATAAAACACCCATGGTGACTTGATGACTTGTTACTATTTGTTCTTTCTGCTTTATGCAGACATCATTCTCTCAGACATTTATCATCACTGTAATGTAAGTAAGCATCCTTTAAAAGTTAAAGCTCCAATGGTTTCATTCAGAAATCCCTGAGTAACAACCTAACCTGAGTAGCAGAAGTTGGCTCAGTATGAAAGCCAGTTTCTACTGCTCAGTCCCTGTGACCTGCCTATGTTCTAAATGGAACATTCAGTTACTGTTACTCTTCCTGTTTTCTAACCTTTGCCCATTGTGAGCCCTTCAATATGAATAAAAAGTTCAGTGTTCCAAAGAGGAAATAATGAGTCCAAAATGTATTCAAGTGCAATATAGTTGCCTGGCCAGCTCTATGCATAGGGGGAAAAAAAAAGAGAACTCCCTGCTGTGCCCTTCTGTCTGAGAAAACCATTTGCTGACACCTTTTAGTCTTTTCTCCATGGGAGTTTATTTCCTTTTTTTCCCCTCTCCACAACATTTCTAAGATCCACATCCTCTGAAAAAGAAAGGGGCAGGGGACAGAAAGACAAGCATGAAATTCTTGTAAACTGCATCTTGGAATTATAATAGCAATAGGATAATAAGGCAGAGGCTCCTTGACCTCCGATCAAGGTTCAGTTTCAAAGGACAGCCATATACTCCTGGGACTTTTGCTGCAACCAGGAGAATCTTACCCATCAGTTTGAGGGCATCAAACTGTAGCTCTTTCTTTGACCTCAATAATAGATGACTGGGAGGCAGCTTCAGTAGAGGCTGAATGCAATGGTTTGCAAACTTATGTACCTGTGTTAGGAGCAAGAGATATAGGTTATGATTAAACGCCCTGAACAAAACAAGTAGGTGTCATACCTTTTTCCAAATCTCATTCTTCTAGTGTTGTCCATCTCAGTGAATGGAGACCTGGAAACAGATAGTAACCTCCCTCTCTCATGTTCTCTCACATTCAAACTTCAAATGCTACCACAATTAACTCATCCATTCCCTTCTCACCACCCCATTCTCTAACTCATGCCATCACCAAATCTTGCCTGGACTCCTACAACTGTCCTGAGAATGATTTTCCTAGCTTCAGTTTCAGTTCCCTCTAATGTATAGTTTACACTGCAGACAGAATGATCTTGCTGAAAGGCAGAAATCCTAACAACCTTCAATGTGATTACTGTCCTCAAAAGCCCAGATTCCTTAACATTGCTTTGCAATGACCTGCAGTATTTGTTCCCTACTAATATCCCCATATTTACCTCTCACCCTTTATCTGCATTGAACTTCATGCTTCCTTTCTCTGTACTCAAGTAAATGTTCCCCAGACTCTCCCACCACTGGTCCTATGTTTTGATGTCTGATTTCTTTTCCTAAAACATAATCTTGCCTTATGAGCTTCTTCCCACTTACCTTTTAGGTCTCAGACTTGCCTGGTCCTTGGACTTTGTTAGGCTCCTGTACTACTATGCCTTTAGCTCCTCTCTCATTGCCCTCATTTACATTGTTATAATCATTGCAGGTGTATCTTCCCTGTGAGAATGGAAGCTCCATGATGGCTCTGGGGACAGGGAAATCACCTCAACTTTTTTTACTGTCATATGCCCAGGACTCCATAACGTTTGCTAAATGAAAGGATAAATTAACTTTTCTACACCCTCTGAGACCCTTTCTTCCTCCTTTCCTCCTTTTTCCCTCCTTCCCTCCTTTTTCCTTCCTTCCCTCCCTCCTTCCTTCCACACAGTTATGAGCCCACAACAATTCAGGTACAGTTCTGCGTCTTGAGGATGCAATGGTGATGACATGAAAGACAATATCAACAGACTCATGGAGCTCATATGTTAGTGGAGAGACTAATAAAAATGTATAATATAGCATCAGGTAGTAGTAATGTGGTACAAAGGGAAAAGAAGCAGAGCAAGGCATAAAGAGTGACCAGATTCAGGTGTGAGAAGGGTGGTGGGAATAGGCTATTCTAGACCTGGAGGTCAGAGTAGACTCTCTAAGTAGATGTCAAAGAAAAATTGCACTAGAGAGCAGTAAACAGGCAAGAAAGACTTTATTCAAGAATACATGAATGGGGTTAAGATTATTAAAGCAGAAGAAAGAGACTAAACCCAATTCTGTTGACACACAAAAAAACAGGAGAATTCCTAACCATTGGAGTAATCTAGCGGAAAAGTACTGGAGATGTTAGAGTTCATGGTCAAGTGATTTCACCATCTTAGTGTTTACTAATTATCCCTTATGGAAGTTAGGCTCCTATTCTCCCAGAAACTGGGAAATAGTGATCTTATCTTCCTTGATTATTACATATCAAAAGCATGGCTTCCAGTTTCTTGAAAAAGAAACAATTTCTTGAGAAAGAAAGCAATTTACTACCCCTGGGTAGTAAAACTGACAATAGGCTGGAAGATTTATGTCTCAGATTGGACAGAGAAAGTTTTCTAAAGAAAATGCTCTAAGAAAAGGGAGGTCAGGGACCTAAATTCAGGAAGAAACCAATCTAAAGAAGGCTCTGTTGGTCAAGGTGTGCAGAAACCTGGAAGAAATGAGAAAGGGAGTCTTGAACAGATTCTGAGCATGAGCAGTGTCAGCGGAGGCAGGAGCAAGTGCAAAGGCAACTATGAAGCATCAAGATTGAAGTTGGAAAAGGACACTAGGGTTCAAATGGAACAAGCAAGGAAGGAGACAGGCAGGAGGTGAGACCAGATAGCTTGGCCAAAGTTAGACCATGGCAGAATTCGAAGGGGGAGAAGCTTAGAGTTTATTGTGAAGACCTTGTGAAGCCACTGAAGGGTTTAAAAGAGAGAGTTTCATGATCATGTAAGAGGACCTCTTAGTCTGCTGTATGAGAAATGAATTCAGAGGTGGAGGGGGGAGGGAGTAGGGAGAAAGGCTGGTAACAATAATCTGGGCATAAATCCTGGAAAGGGTGGTAATAATAGTGGATGGTGTAGGGAGGCTTAACATACATGAAGATATATATTCCTTGCTGAAGAAATAGATAGGAGATAAAAATAAAAGTGAAGGGAGATTCAAGATTTTTTTTTGTCTTGAGTAACACGGTGAATAACTGTACTACCTTCGATGGAGAAGCCTGGGTGGAAGAGTAGGTTTGGAGACTTGTGGGGAATATAAAATAAAGAGGTCAGTGTGGGTAAACTAAATTCAAGTTGCTAAGTAAGTATGTCACCTGAGCAGTTGAATATATTATGCTGTATATATACCCAGTTGCATATATTACCTGAGCTCCCTGTTGCTCAAGAATCACATCAGAGAGGAAAAGAGTTACTTGGGAGTCATTGGAGTATAAGGAGTATACTCCAGACCAGATTTCCTCCAGGGTATGAAGGTAAGAAGAAAAAGAGAACATTAATTTTTCAAATTTACCCTCAACTGATAAGGCTTTATTACAGACTTATACCAATATGTTTTTTTCTTATATAGATTAGCGTCTACTCACTTTTTCTTTCAGTAAGCATTTCTCCTGATGTACTCAGGGCTGAATTATAGACTAAGCAAGTGCTGTAAGAAAACAGCAAAGCAAATGGTTTGTTCAGGATGCCAGAACAAAGTACCATAGACTAGGTGGCTTCCAAACAATAGCAATTTATTTTTCACATTTCTGGAGGCTGGAAGTCTGAGATCAGGGTGCCAGCATGGTTGGGCTCTTGTGAGAGCTCTCTTACCAGATGCAGATTGCCAGCCTATCATCGTATCCTCACGTGGTGGAGAGCAGAGAGAGAGAACAAGCTCTCCTGTGACTCTTGTAAGGGCACTGATCTCATTCGTGAGGGCTCCATCTGCACATCTCTACCAGTAACCTCCTGAAGACCCCACTTTTTGATACCATCACATTAGAGAGTAGGGTTTCAACCTATGGATTTGGGGGGAATAAAAACGTTCAGTCTATAACAGCAAGGGTGCTGAATATGTTTTAAAGAATGTGTTTGCTATTTTAATAATTTATATGAAATGCAAATAATTAAATTTCTCAACCTTATTTTACAATTGAGTATTCTTTAGAATATGTGTAAACATGGGGTAGAAAACACTATAATTTTCAGTCTTAATACTGCCTTTAGCAGATTCTGAACTTGATACTGGCCTCCATAAGAAACAAACTTCAGCTCATGTTCATTTTTTCTAATATATTTTAACTTTTTATTTAAATTCCAATGATTTAACATGCAGTATAATATTAGTTTCAGGTGTAAAATATAGTGAGTGATTCAACACTTCCATATAATACTTGGTTCTCATCACAAGTGCACTCCTTAATCTCCATCACCCATTTAACCCATTCCCTCACCCACCTCCCCTCTGGAAACCATCAGTTTGTTTTCTATAGTTAAAACTCTGTTTCTTGGTTTGCCTCTCTCCTCTTTCCCTTGTGCTTATTTGTTTTGTTTCTTAAATTTCACATATGAGTGAAATCATACAGTATTTGTTTTTCTCTGACTTATTTCACATAGCATAATACACTCTAGCTCCATCCATGTCATTAGAAATGTCAAGATTTCATTCTCTTTCATGGATGAGTGATATTCCTGTGTGTGTGTGTGTGTGTGTGTGTTTATCACTTCTTCTTTGTCCATTCATCAGTCAGTGGGCACTTGGACTATGTTCCATAATTTGGCTATTTTAGATAATGCTGCTATAAACATCAGGGTGCACGTATCCCTTTGAATTAATATTTTTGCATTCTTTGGCTAATACCTAGTATTGTAATTGCTGGATCACAGAGTAGTTCTATTTTTAGCATTTTAAGGAAACTCTATACTTTTTTAAACTTTTTAATGTTTATTATTTTTTAGAAGCAGAGAGAGAGTACAAGCAAGGGAGGAGCAGAGAGAGAGGGAGACACAGAATCCAAAGCAGGCTCCAGGCTCTTGAGATATCAGCACAGAGCCTGACATGGGGCTCGGACCCACTGACCATGAGATCGTGACCTGAGCCGAAGTCAGACATTCAACCAACTGAGCCAGCCAGGCGCCCATCTCTATACTGTTTTTTAAATGCATTTCAAATTTCAGCATTAAATAAAGTAAAAGTGAATACACATAAATGTAAAATGATACTGCATTAACCAGTGGAGTTTTTATTTGTTTATTAACTTTACTCAATGGTGGATGAAAACTCAAGAAACTTTAAAATCCAGTAAACCCAGATGAGCTTTACAAAAGCAACATTTCCAGGCAGTACCCTCATATTTTGTCCCCATATATTTTATTTTTATGTTTTTTTCCCCTACATAGTTACTGAGAAATTGTCAACTATAGGATCAGACAGGGATATTGGGTGTCCGTTATATGCCTGGCTTGGTTCTAAGTGCTGGGGTTATAATAGCCGTTTATCAAATGGGTAAAAATATTTTCTCTTAATGTAACAAATACTTAGTAAATAAAATGAGTAAGTGAAATCTGTATACTAAATGGTAATAAATACTACAGAGAAATACAAAACAGTGTTGAGGAAATAGGGAGGGCTGGGTTATGGGTAGATTTGTAGTTGTAAGTAGAATGATCAGGAATGGCTTCAATCAAAATATTTGAACAAAAGTATGAAAGGTAAGGGAGCAAGTCAAGTAGACATCCCTAAAAAGAGCATTGCAGGTGGAGGGGACAGGGAAAGTAGAAGTTATGACGCTGAACCATGTCTGGCATGATAGAAGAGCAGCTTGTCTGGGACCAGGTAAAGGAGAGGGAGAGCAGTAGGAAATAAGGTTGGAGAAGTCGTGAGGACCAGATCATGAAAAAGCCTTTAAACCATTGTGGTGATTTGGTACCATATTGATGGAAAACCATTCAAGCCTTTTAATCAGAGGGATAACATGAGCTGACTTACAATTTGAAAGGATCCCTCTTGTTGCCATGTAAAGAACAGATACTGAGAACAAGGGACAAGAGTGAAAGTGAGGAGAACCCTAGAAGGCTTTTGAAATAAAACAATTGAAATATTGATTAGCACTGACAGTGCACCAGGGGTTAACAGTGGAGGTAGTGAGTCCTGACCAGAAATGTTTTGGAAGCATAGCTGGTACGACTTGCTAAAACATTGTAGGTGGATTGTAAGAGAAAGGAGCCAAGAATGATGTCAAGGTTTGGCCAATAAAGTTGGGGAAAAAATGGTGTTACCATAGTAGAGATTGTAAGAGAGACAGTTTTGAGGATGAAGATCAGGAATTTGTTTTAGAACACTTTAAGTTTGATGTGCCTACAAGAGGTGAGGGTAGAGTTATCAAGAATCTGGTGTTCAGGATTGAGATCTAGGGATATCTGGGGTCCATCTACCTCTCTCTGGTATTTAAATGAATAAGTATGGGTAGGCAGTTGGTCTGAGGACTGAAGCCAGGAGGAACCAGCACTGCAGAAGGAAAGCCCTGATAAAAGGAAGGAATTTAGGAGATTGGTGTTGTGGAATTCAAGTGAAGGAAGCATTTAAAGGAGTGATCAACTGTTTTCAACAAAGCTGACAGGTGTCATGACATGGGGACTGGGCATGGAAAGTTGCATTTAGCAACAGAGAGGTTATTGGTGAACTGAGCAACTTGAGAGGGATGGTGGGTCAGAAACCTTGGTTAAAAGGGAATTGCAGGAGGGGATGTTGGCATTAGCGAATATAGATAACTCCTTTAAAGAATTTTAAAAAGGTGAGAAAATGAAAGCTGTCTTGACTCGAAGAACTGAAGTCAATAGGGGTGTTTGTTTATTACTGTCTTTAGATAAGAAAAATGCATGTCAATGGCTACAAATGGATTATCAAAGAGAGATGGATATATTGGTGTTACAAGAGAAAGTAGGGAGAAGGAAGAATTGTTAGAGTCATGTACTTGACTGGAGAAGTGGAGATGTCCTTAGTTAGGACATGAGTCCAAGAGTCTCTCTCCTCTCTGCCCCACTTTCTTTCCCCTCCCTTGTTTTTAGAATTAGAATATGGAAAAAAAAAAAAAGAGATACCAGGAGCTTAGCTTCTTCACCAGAAAAATGAGAGTAATGAACTTAAGACTTTAATACTTTGAAAGACCTGAAATACTATCAATTTGTAATATATTAATGATTTTATCTCCTATTAACTATTTACTAGTTCAAATATGCCTACTTTTCTTGTGAGCTTGATTCAAACATGTAATACTTCATTTATTTTTTGATGTAGAACACATTATTCATTTTCAAAATATTTGGGGTAAATATTTCTGATATTCCATCATGATATGGCTTACATGTGATTTTAAGAACATGAATATAAGGAATAGCTTTACATAGGATTTAAAACCTTTTTCTTATCAACTCATTAATTTTTCTAAATAAAAAGAACTCTACAAAATTGTGGTAACTACAAAATCGAACTATGCATAAAGAATAACTATGCATAGAACTTTGTAAAAAAGAAACCTCTTAAATGTTTTTATTCCATTATCTTCTTTAACTCTCCAGGAAAATGAAGCTAATGTGCATAATATTGGAATCCAAGTTCTTTTACAAACCAGAGTGAATGTATGAATTGTTCATTATATGCTAAAATCTAAAATAGATGAATTTTTATCATCCTTACCATCCTTTAACTGTTCTAAATGGTCCCTCTGGAGATCTTTCTCTCTCTCTCTCTTTCTCTCCTCTCCGTCTCCCTCTCCCTCCCTCTCTTTTTCCCATCTCCCTCCTCTCCCCCCTCCTTTACCCTTTTTCTTATCCATATGAACTGTGCATTTTATTATGTGTCTTAAAAACAATTTTACTTTCTATGAATTTTCTTACCCGAAGACTTCCTTAATACTAAAATCACCCGCAAAAAAATTCAATCTCATAATTTATGTGTAACAATTTAGCACTACCCTTACAGCTTCTCAAGCACACCTGATGTGTGACACAAATGGGTTCTCAGAAAAATGGCTGGGCAACCAGCAAGTCCTGGACTCTGCTAAGTAACACCCAGTATGTTGAGGTGTATTTGCTCTCTCAAGCCTAAAGGCTGAAGAACTTCAGTCTCTTTTTGGCAACCCAGCATACAAATGCCAAATCAGTAGTGAGGCCATTCCTGACTGGACTAGACTTTGGGATTGGTTCTTAAAAATGTGTTCTGTGGCATTTAGTTATGTCCTGTGATCTTCCATTACAAACCAAATGAAACCAAACCAAACAAAATTCTCTCCCAAAACCTTGTTTCAGCACAACTGTCACTTTTTCCCCTTTAAAGCTAGGTTTCTCCTCCCCCACACTCTGCTGAAACTGTTTTCCTCACAGTTGATCCCTGAATTGCCCAATCCAGGGAGGTTTCTGCTATTTTCTTTTTTTCTTTTTTTAAAATTATTTTAAATAGGCTCCATACCCAGTATGGGACTTCAACTCATGACCTTGTGATTAAGAGTCACATGCTCTACTGACTGAGCCAGCCAGGCTACCTTTTTTTTTTTTTGGTGCACCCAGACATTTAATCCTGTTGGTCCCAACATGTCTAACCAAACTTTTCTTCTCTTTGCTCACATGACATTATGCTGTCTTTGTTTTATTCCTGTATTTACTCCTTTATTTTTAGGGTCCTCTAATTCTGCCTTGCCTTAAGTAGTGATATTTAATTATTCCTGACTCTATTAAATCCTGACTTGTCAGAAGCGTGCTCTTAGAAGTACTGACCAGGGTGCCTGGCTGGCTCAGTCGGTTAAGCTTTTGACTTTATCTCAGGTCATGACCTCAAGATTTGTAAGTTTGAGCCCGGTATTGGGCTCTGTGCTGACAGCTCAGAGCCTGGAGCCTGCTTCGGATTGTGTGTCCCTCTCTCTCTGCTCCTTCCCCACTTTCTGTTCTGTCTCTCTAGGGAAAAAAAAAAAAAAAAAAAAAAAACCAGTACTGACCACAGGTCAAAGATAGGAGAGCTAAAACTTTAGTCAACTGGTATTTTCATATATCTAGAATTTTGGTTATAATACGACAAATATGAAATTAATTGAGAAGAGAATAAAGCAATAAATAGATCAATGAAAGCTAAGCATGTGGTGTGGTCACATTATGGGTTTATAGGCTAACACAATGTGAAATTAATAATATGCTTGACAGTCAGTGGTTTGGACTATTGAATCCCCATACTCTGAAATTTTGGAATTCATGATATAAAAATTACTAAATATTGGCCAGTGTATAACCTTGGTGAACTGAGATGATAAATTTCTCCCAAATAGAATGGTCTTACTCAACCCTGCACGTACATAGAATTAAGAATAGGAATGTTTAACATCAAATGTACTATATAATTGATTTTATGTTAAAAAATATTTAATATTTAGTATTTTATGTTACACAATTTAAGAAAAATTTATCATATATGAGTTACAGTTTGGCCTTAACATTGCTATTTAAAATAGACAATTATTTTGAATTGAGATTTTATGTTGAAATCCGTGACAGAAATTTGGTTTGGGTAATTCATGACTCATTCTAAATCAAAGCCAGAAAGCTGAAAGCTACATGTTCCAGATTCCCTTGCAGCTCTGGTTATACACATAAATGAGATACACTTGAATAAGACTTGGATTCTTAATGGAATAGCCTGAGGTCAAAGGGCATCCATGTGTGGGAGCAGGTGGGAGTAGAAGCCCATGGTTCTGGAGCAAATAGCCAGAAAGCTGTGGCTTCCCATTTCAGCAGATGGCAGCTTCCTTGTCTGACATCTTCCTAATGATGTGGTTTCCTTTAAGAGTCAACACTGGGGAACACCTTCGTGATTCCACATCCACCATCTACAGAAGCAGGAGCAGCAGCATCCCATTTTTTTTTCTTACTCTCCTGTGTCTTTAGCCAGCTGTTCTCCGCATCCAAGAGGCCTTTCCTTTGTCTGCCTGAATCACATAAACTTGGCTTTCCAAACTCAGTCAACACCTCAATTTATGACGGAAGATTTCCCTAACACCCCCGACACTCATATTGTATTGTCTTGGCTATTAGGTCAATGTGTTGTCTTTTATACCCTTGTTTCTATCCAACTTACTGAGTAGCACACTCCATTACACTCGCTGGTTTATTTCCTAGTTCCCAACCATATAGTAAGAACCCTGTGGACAGAAAATCTGTTTGAGCTTTCATTTTAATCATAAAACCCTAGCCCCAAGTAAAATATTTGGCACACAGTAGGCACTCAATACAGGAATTAATGAAGTAATGAGTAAATGGATATCTGAGTGCCTTGAAAGGCTTGAAATGGCAATTTGGCCTTTCCATTAAAATAATTATTTCTAAACACATATATGAAAATATTCCCAAAAGGAAAACCTAATCGCTCTGTAATTCAAATGAAGTAGCAATCTAATCCACTCTTGTGCAGAGCTTTCGTGAATATCAGGCCCATGAAGCATCATTGAATTCACTAATTCTTTCTTTCCTGATAAGAGCCCATTAACTTAACTGAGAAAAAAAAAAAGGGCTTGCTGTCAGGCTCTGTTTTGGTGTGAGGCAAACATTTTACACCAAAAATTTTAAGAGGGAAGAGCAAAATTAAAATAATGAGGCTGACTGGTTTCTTTAGGAGTTTTTCCTTCCTGTAATTGTCCTATCTTGCTTATTCAGTTATGACAAAAAGAGAGAGAGAATATGGGCTCATCATTGGAAGAATTTTTTTAAATGTCATATTCACGATATAGATATTTTAGAATTGTGGCACACTGATAACAGGGCTTTTCATTCATAGCACTTTTACGTGTGAATTTGGCAATGATTGTAAGTTTTTTGTGTCAACGGTATTGTTACAGGGGAAGCATAAAATCGTAATACAGGGGAAAATTTGGTAGTTGTATCTGCTGATGATAATACTGGTAAGTTAAATATAATGGGCTTTCAAAAACCTGAATTAATTTAGTGTGTTTATGTCTTTCAAACATCTAACTACACAGGTAAAGATAACTGGTAACACATTTTTTTTCCTGATGAAGTAAAAGGAATGTTTGCACATGCCATATTAGAGATTATTAATGAAAAAAGCATGAAACCACTAATAGTATTGTAATGCTATGTCGTCTATATAGGAGAGTTGAGGAAACTTTTAACCTAATACAGTTACTGTGATACAATGAAAAGCTTATTTTCAGTTAAAAGAATTTTTTTGTTTTCTATGTTTGTCAACCAACTTTCATTGGATATATGTTCCCCATCAGCAAAATGCAGGAGTGCAGCCTGTCGTTCCGTGCCCCTTAGTTATAGGTGTGAACCCCCCAGCGGTGTTCTTATTCTGACTGGTGCCTATTGCTTCTGGCATTGCTTTGAGCACCGCTCATTCAATAAAGATGTATTTTTGTGCCTATTTGTACTTAGCACTATTGCAGGTACCACTGGTAATAAAACCACAGACATGGTACTGGTATTGGCCTTTTTCAAATTTATAGGTGGTGGCTGGAAAAGGGAAATATAAGTAATGTTAAACAAAGAAGAGATCGTAATAAGTGCTGTGAGGGAGATTAACAGTAGACCTGGCTTTTCAGGGGCTCTCAGCTAACAGTGCCTTTGCACACTGCTGGGCCTCTCCACCTTGCTCCCCGAGTTCCCCATGACATTGACAGTGTCCCCTGCATGACTACTGGAAGTGTTAAATAACTTTTATCTCCATGCTGGGCAGGGTTTTCTGGGAAGGGGAGTACCTGGCCATCTTGCATCCGGCTTTCTGGCTTTCCAGCACCTAAGTGTTCTCCAGTTGCCTTCTCTCTTACAGGCCTTTACATTTCTTACAAGAATACTTAATACCTTAGTCAGAAGTATTTGCATTTTAATGACTTTAGTGCCCTGGGCTTTCCTGAGAACACATGTGAGTATTTACCCAACCCTTATGAAATAGAAAGGATCACTTATGATTATGGTAGTGTTGCTTAAGTAGAGAAAGTAGCTCTGCACCAAAGCAGTGAATATGCCACTTATATTATATGGACAAATATTAAGAATTAGGTAAATAATTTAGATTAGGGATGATTTGTAGAACCTTGTGAACAGCATTGTATGGCCATTTAGCTAGGACTCAGAGGCATGGTAGTGTTTTGGTTTTATCTCTGGGAAAATGGGTTCAAGTCTAGGCATTGCTAAGCACCGTGGTTCTTGTGTGACGTTGTACAAGTTATGTTTCTGACACTTGGGTTTATCCCTGGTATACATGAATAGTAACAACTGCTCTGCCTGACTTCTGGAAGACTATGAAGCTTAAATGGAATTCTGTGCCACAGAATTATATATTGATATCAGTTTAATTTAGAATTAAAAAAAGAATTAAACTAGTATTTATGAGGACCATATGTATGCCAGGAATAACCTGATTTTGGAAAAATTGTTTTTAAATTACAGATGAGGAAACTAATAGAGGGTAAGTGATTTACCCAAAGTCACATTGGTAATTAGCATTACTGAAGTGAGAAGTTATTTGATACGATGTCCTATTCGTAAGTAGAAAAAGTTACAAGACTTGTATTTCATGTCATTAGAAGATTGGTATTCAAACTCTAAAAACCTTCAGAATGATTTGGTTCTTGCTTTAATCCACAAAAATGGGCCAATTTTCACCTGATTTACAGACTGGCCTCTCTCAAAATCTGGAGTTCCTAGATTAACATGAATGAGTGCATGATGTATGAATGAATGAATGCCCTCATATAGGCTATTGTAAATTAGTGAATTTACTCAAGAGCTAGCCAACCTTTTGCATTCAAAAGAAAGACCACATAGTCTCCCATAATAATTTTCTAAAGTAATTGAAAAATACCCAAAGGCTTAGATATGTTGGTTAGCTTATTCAGTATTGTCTCCAAGGAAACTCCTCTCTCTCTCTCTCTCTCTCTCTCTCTCTCTCTCTCTCTCTCTCTCTCTCTCTTTTTTCCCCTCCTGTAGCCTGAGAATTAGTGTGTAGGAGGGATCCTGTGGAAGGACCTGTTAAATTATGTTAAATATTCATTTGCTCATTTTAGCATCTGGATAAAGACTTCTTTACACTTTGGAAAATATATATCCACCAGAAATCTTAACTGACTTGATGAACTATCTTTATCCCAAAGAGAAGGATAAATAAACTGGAACTATATATTTTCTTATATTGCAAAAACATAAAAATACCATAAAGGAAAATCAAACTTCTAATGGGTTGGTAGAACTACTGAGATAGTTGTAATGTTTTTTCAAACACTTTAGCATAGCAGTATTGATTTTCTATACATATGTATGCAGAAATATACAAGTGTTTACAATCTTGGTATAGTTTGTAATGAATTTTAAAGGTGTTACAAACAACAGCAGCAACCCATGAATGATTAGCATTTCAAATTCAAGGTGGATAGAAGGTATGATGAAACAGCAAATTATACTTTTTAATAAGTGCATTGTTCTGCTGAAAGAGATTATTGTATTCACTGACAGCCAATTCTGTAATGATGAATTATTGTTTAAAAGCCTTCCCCTGTAATATTTTTGGGAAGCAGTTAACAACTGCTCAGCTAATTTTTATGGATGCATTTAGAAATCTTTGCTTTATTTACATTTCACACCAGGTTAACAGATATATATATTTGATAGTATATGTACCTTCCTCATCTTCTCTTTCATTTAAAATTTCCAAGGTAAAATAATTTTCCCAACCATGAAAATAGAACATAATATGAAAAAAAATGGCATGGTTGAGGGTATAATTTTGGGTTTCATACCCATTGCCCTTTCTGACAAGAGGCACTAATCACCATCTCGATTCCATTGTTATCCTGTCTTCAGATAATGAAACATTTGTTATGGTCCCTCAAATTATGATTGAATGAAGGCCAAATTTCTATCTTACTTAGAAGTTCTTTCAGAGGTCTTTAAAAATTGAGGAAATTCTTTTATTCCTATACATTTTTTTGACCTCAAGGTGGATTAAACCTAAGGGAAAACTAGCTTGTTTATTTTTTAATTGGACAAATTAAAAGCTTACATAGTATTAAGGTTTTATGTTTTAAAATTTTTACTCTTATTTTAGTTGTCCTAGATATCTTAGGATTCTGGAGTATATTATCAATAATCATATGGTTTTCTGGATGATCAATAGTTTTCAGGTTAGTCACTCACATAAGCTGTTTATTTCCTGCATAAAACATCTAATGATGAATAGAGGACCTGAGAGATGATCACTTTGATACTGAAAATTTAAATTACTGAAAACTTAAGGTGCACAGAAAGGATGCCCTCCAAACAAAACATTCTCCTTCAAAGACCTGAAATATAAACATTGTCTGTTTTATATTTTGCTATTAAGAAAGAGCATTTTGGTCAACAGGAAGCTCCAAATGAAGTGCAGATAACCAGGTAGTGGGCTCAGGGCTGTGTCCTTACCAGAAGCAGCAGCAGGAGAGAAGATCAGTAGAGAGGGAGGAAATCTATTTAGAAACTGAACTGATTGATCTTAAAATTTTGCCTCCACCTGCAATGAAAATTTGTGGCTGAAGCTTGTCATCCTCTCCTTCACATTGTTTCAATTTAATTTTTCAGAATACTTCTCTTGTAATGAATTTCTATTATTCACTTTAAGGTGATATCCATCTTGAGTTAACAACAAGACATTCGTAATTATGCTTTTAATAAGTTTTTTTACCATGTAGTTTTAAACAATAATGACTAATGTTAGACATGGACACTTGGAAAAATTTACAACTTTTTGTCCTCATTTATGTCACCAATCAATATCTTTATATTCATATATATTACAAATTCCCTCTACTTGCAAAGTGATTCCTAGAATAAGGACTATTTGGTAGCATTATATTTTAATAGTCTATTGAGGATTAAGAAAAATGAAAGGCAGAATAGTTTTTTGTTATCTATACATTTTCCAATTTTCCCTCAATATTCTTTTATCCATTTTATTTATTAAATGTCAGTAAATTATCATCTACATAAAAAGGGATGAGTAAGTACCAAAAAAAATGTTTTGCTTACAAATAAAGTTTCATACAATTGTGTTTACCTTTGAAGATTCAGGTTTTGTGTGAAGATTACTTGTTTATTCCTTGGCTAAGATTTCTTAATTTTGATCCTAGAGAAAGGAGTTTGTACTCATCATTGCATGGATTGTTCTTCACCTAGAAATATATTGGACTGAAGTGTAAAATTACGTTCTCTGGTCAACCAAGCTTCTCTTTTTTCTGGGCTATCCATTCAGGAGAGCTGTTCTCCTTTCTTCCCTATGGAACCCTTACCAAATCCCACAACTGGTGTGGAGATTACATATTCCTTCTTTCAATTCAATTAAGCCCCTCACCTTTCAGAAAACTGTATGAGCTTCATCTACTTAAGTAAACTTACTGAGCCAGCTTGTTAGCCCAGCCCAAAGGAACAACAGCAGTTCAGAGATATTTTTGTTTCTTTGGGAGCGTATCTTTCATCCTGTCAGTGCAAAGCTGGTACTGGACAAAGTTAAGCAAGGAAGATTTTTTTCTGGTTCTTGCAATACAGGGAAAAAAAAAATATCTGCCCTAAAACAAAGGATAGGAATGTTTTTAAGCATTGGAGTTGTCCAAAGACTGTTCAGGAAGAATATCAATCTATGGTACATGTCCAGTATATTGGGTTATTTGTGATTTAGGAAATATTTTTTTTTCTTTATGGTTAGATCGTCTGTGTTGACTGACTGGTGCCCATCTAAGTTAAGTTCCTGCCCTCCCACAGAAACTGGAAAATAGGGTAGCTATCTTCCATGATTATATTTCAAAGAGCTGCTTCTCAGGCTTGAGAAACACATTCCTGATTTACAAAACTAGCAAGAATATTTTTAAATGATTTATATTTGAAAGGGGCAGAGAAATAATTTACAATTACAAGTTTTCTAAAGCAAATGGTCTAAGAAAAGGATTGCCAGAGGCCTAGGGTTAGGAAGAAGCTTGTTTAAAGTTTTGTGAAGCTGAGGGACATGTTGAGTCTGTCTTGATCAATAGTAAACAGGATTTGTGTTCATACTAAACCAGCCATAAAGTCTCCTTGATTTCCAAACACCCAATTTGAAAATCTATATTATTTTGTATTAAATTTGAACTGATATGCATCTTTATGGTTGATCTATAAAATATTCTAAACAAATAGTTACAGTTAAATTAACTTTTAAATTTTTGAAAAAAATTTTAAAGTACATTTAAAAAATTCTTATATTGCACCCAGTATTACATCACTATTGGTTTAAAAATGATAAACCTAGGGGTGCTTGGCTGGCTCAGTCGGTTAAGTGTCCGACTTCAGCTCAAGCTATGATCTCGCAGTTTGTGAGTTCGAGCCCCGTGTCCGGCTCTGTGCTGACAGCTCAGAGCCTGGAGCCTGCTGGGGATTCTGTGTCTCCCTCTCCCCCACTCATGATTGCTCTCTCTCTCTCTCTTTCTTTCTCTCTCTCTCTCAAAAATAAATAAACATTTAAAATTTTTTAAAAAAATATAAATTTTTCCTATCCATTAAAATTAATCACCTAGTGGAAGGATATATTCAAAGTACTGAACTGGAAAAATACACAGCCAAGAATTCTTTATCCAGTTAAGGCAGTCATTCAATATAGAAGGAGAGAGTACATTTCCCAGACAAATAAAAACTAAAGGAGTTCATGACCAGTAAATCAGCCCTGCAATAAATTTTAAGGTGGACTCTGGAGAACAGACAAAACAAAACAAGAAAGACTGAAAACAACAAAGACTAGAAAGGACCAGAGAACATCACCAGAAACACCCACTGTTCAGGCAAACCGCAGCACTAAATTCATCTTTCGTACTCCCTCTAAATGACAATGGACTAAATGCTCCAATCCAAAGACATAGGGTATCAGAATGGATAAAAATACAAGATCCATCTATATTCTGCTTACAAGTGACCTACTTTAGACCTAAAGACACCTTCAGATTCTATCATGCTAGAATTTTCTCTAATTCTGTGGGCTAACTTTTCATTCTGTTGAATAGTGTCTTTTCATGTACAAAATCACAAATATTAAATTTATCATTAAGTCCAAGATATCTCTTTTTTTCCTTTTGTTGACTCTGCTTTTAGAATCGTATCCAATAAGTCACTGCCAATCCAATGTTGTGAAGATTGTGCCTTAGGATTCTTTCTAAAAGTTTTATGATTTTAATTCTTAAATTTAAGTCTTTGATCCATGTGCATTAGTTTTTTGTATGCAGTGTTAGCTAAGGGTCCAACTTCCGCCTTCTGCGTGCAGATATCCACATTGCCCAGCATCACTTACCGCACAAACTATCCTTTCCCCATTGAATGGTCTTAGCAACTTAAATGATGATGTATGTGAGAGTTTATTTCTAGGTGCTCTATTCTATGCTGTTGGTCTATATATTTGTAATCTTTATACCGGCGCCAAACTGTTTGATTAAGTTTGTAGTAGTCTGAAATTCCCAAGTGTGAGTCCTCCAACTTTGTTCTTTTTCAAGATTGTTTTGGGCTGTTGGGGGGTCCCTTGAGATTACATATGAACTTTAGAAAGAGTTTTTGTATCCTTCCAAAAATTTCATTGGGATTTTGACTGGGATGGCATTGATTCTGTAGATCACTTTGGATAGTATTGACGTCTTAAAAAAAATGTTTTTTAATGTATGTTAATTTTTTTTTAATTTTTTAATGTTTTATTTATTTTTGATACAGAGAGAGACAGAGCATGGGGCGGGAGGGGGGGCAGACAGAGAAGGAGACACAGAACCGGAAGCAGGCTCCAGGCTCTGAGCTAGCTGTCAGCACAGAGCCTGACGCGGGGCTTGAACCCATGAATGTGAGATCTGACCTGAGCCGAAGTCGGAGGCTTAACCAACTGAGCCACCCAGGCGCCCCTAATGTATGTTAATTTTTGACAGACAGGGAGAGACAGAGCATGAGTGGAGGAAGGGAAGAGAGAGAGAGGGAGACACAGAATCCAAAGCAGGCTCCAGAGTCTGAGCTGTTAGTACAGAACCCTATGTGAGGCTCAAACCCACAGACCATGAGATCATGACCTGAGCTGAAGTCAGAGGCTTAACCAACTGAGCCACCCAGGTGCCCCTAGTATTGACATCTTAGCAATATTAAATCTTCCATGATCATGGGATTCTTTACATTTATTTACATTTTCTTTAATTTCCTTCAGCAATATCTTATAGTTGTCTCTAACCTCCTTGGTTAACTTGTCAGTACTTTATTCTTTTTGATTGCACTGCAAATTGAATTGTTTTCTTAATTTCTTAAAAAAATTTTTTTTTGGTTTATTTACTTTTGAGAGAGAGCGACAGAGCACAAGTCGGGGAGGGGAGAGAGAGAGGGAGACACAGAATCTGAAATAGGCTCCAGTCTCTGAGCTGCCAGCACAGAACCCAATGAGGGGCTCAAACCCATAGATCATGAGATGACCTGAGCCAAAGTTGGACACTTAGCCGACTGAGCCATCTAGGCGCCCCTCTTAATTTCCTTTCTAATTGTTTATAGTTGGTATATAGAAATGCACTGGTTGTTCTGTATTTTATTGGCAACCTACTTTGATGAATTATTTTATTAGTTTTAATTTTTTTGTGGTTTCTTTAGAATTTCCTATATTTGTGATAGTATTATCTGTGAACATTAAATAGGATGATCTCTGCATACTTTTCATATGTGGTTTTCATCATGTTGAGATAATTTATTTCTACTCCTAATTTGTTGAGGTTTTTTTAAATCATGAAATAATGTTAAATTTTGTCAAAATATCTCTTGCCATCAATAGAGATGATCATGTAGTTTTTTTCCATCAGTCTGTTAATGTAGTGTATTACATTGCCAAGTTTTTATAAGTTAAATCATCTTTGAACTCCAGGAATAAATCTCACTTGATCTTGGTATAAAATTTTTTTACAATGCTGCTGAATCCAGTTTGCTAGTATTGTGTTGAGACTTTGTGTATCAATGCTCAAAAGGGATATTGGTCTCTAATATCTTCTACTGTCTTTGGTTTTGGTATTAGGGTGATACTGGCCTCAAAGAAGGAGTTAAGAGCTAGTCCTTGCTCTTCAATTTTTTGGAAATTTTGCAAAGTAGTGCAGTTAATTCTTCTTTAACTTTTTGATAGAATTCACCAATGAAGTCATCAGGCCCAGAGCTTTACTTTATTGGGACATGTGGGATAACTAATTCAATATCCTTACTAGCTGTAAGCTTATTTATATTTCTTTGTGATTTAGTATTGGTAGGTTTTGTGTTTGTAGGAATTTGTCCATTTCATCTAGGTTATCCAACTTGTTGACCTAAAATTGTTTATAGTCTTTTCTTATAATACGTTTCCATTTTTGTGGAATCGTAATGCTTTCACTTTTATTTTTTATTTTTAGTAATTTGAGTTTTCTCCATTTCTTTCTCATTCTGTCACCTAAAATTCTGTCAAATTTGTTCATCTAGAACATTCTAGTTCTTATAAGCTATTCCCAGTTTGATTACATTCAAATTTTAAGTGCCTAATATGTGCCAACTCTACAAGACATAGAGTTTTATTTGTAAAACTGTGAAGATGGTCTCTATCACTTGGTTTCATTTTCACAGTGACCCAGTGGGGAACAGTATTATTATTTTCACTATATGTATTAGAAAACTGAGAAACAGAGAAGCTTGTCCAAGGTCACAAAACTTGTAGGAGGCAAAACCATATTTAAATCTAGGCAGTCTTCCTGCAGAGCAACATACTTAGCCACTATGCCAAACAAAGTAAATATAAAAAAAAATCATTAATTATTCTGGTTTTGATTTTAGCTATTCTGCCAGGTGTGAGTTGATATTTCCATGTAGTTTTTATTTGTATTTTCCTGAAGATTAGTGATTTTTAGCATTTTTTTGTGTGTCTGTTGGTCATCTATATGTCTTCTTTGGAGAAATGTCTGTTCATATCTTGGGCCCATTTTTAAATTGGATTACTCTTTCTTTTTTTTGGTGTTGAGTTGTGTAAGTTCTTTATATATTTTAGGAATAAACCCCTTATCATATATGTCATTTGCAAATATCTTCTCCCATTTGGTGGGTTGTCCTTTTGTTTATGGTTTTCTTTGCAATGCAGAAGCTTTTTATTTTGGTGTAGTTCCAATAGTTTATTTTTGCTTTTGTTTCCCTTGCCTTAGGAGACATATCTAGAAAAATGGTTTTATGGCTAATGATAAAGAGATAACTGCCTATGTTTTTTTCTAGGAGTTTTATGTTTTCAGGTCTCAGATTTAGGTCCTTAATCTATTTTGAGTTTGTTTTTTGTATATGGTGTAAGAAACTGGCTCAATTTCATTCTTTTGCATTTAGCTGTCCAAATTTCCCAACACTATTTGTTGAGGAGACGGTCTTTTTCCCACTGCATATCTCTCCTCTTTTGTCATAGATTAATTGACCATATAATCATGGGCTTCTTTCTGTGTTCTCTCTTCTGTTCCATTGATATATGGGTCCATTTTTTATGCCAATACCATACTGTTTTGATTACTATAGCTTTGTAGTATACCTCGAAATTTGGAATTGTGATACCTCCAGTTTTGTTGTTCTTTCTCAAGACTGGTTTGTCTTTTTGGGATCTTTTGTTGTTCCATGCAGTCAATATTTGATAAATCCTATAAAAGGGAGGAAAGAGCTGGTATGAGAGAGAATACAAGTGTGATTTAATTTTAGAATGGGTGGTCACACAAGGCCACTCTGAGTGAGGATGTCACATTTTAGTTAAACTTTAAGCTTGAATAAGAGCCATAATCTAAAAGACTGAGACTTCAGTAATCCCTTATAGTAATTAATCAACCCAGCTGTACCCCTCCAGCCACACATGTTTATCCTTTTCCTTCCTGCTTTCATGACTGTGCCCTTTCCTGTGTTGTCATCTTTTCCACTTTAGGATCATTTTTTTGGCTTAATGTAAAATTTTCCTTCTTATGCTTTGAAATCTTATGCCATAGAATAATTCATGTGCAAGTTCTGTGATAGTCCTTTGCCTTGTATTATTGGTGTGTGTTTATATTCAATAAGCCATACCAACACTGGTCAGTTACATGGCCCCTCCACCTATTCTGAGAGGTTCTTTACCTCTGTAGGTCATATCATGAAACATCAAGTGAATATCACTGTGCTAGTTACAGGTACTAAAACCAGGGCAGGACCTCTGAAGTGAGAGTGGTCAATCAGTTTTTTTCAGGTGTTTATCTTCATTCCCCAAACCATAACACAGGTCTCTAAAAGATAGAGACCATACATGTGTTCTATTGCTTTGTAGCCACCTCTCCCTAGCACATGCAAATGCACATTCATAGAATATTTATTATTTAAAAAATATTTTTTTCTCTTACATGAGTAAAAACGTCTCAAGTTACTCTTCAGTGATAATAGAATTTTCCAGGATGTGAGAAGTCAGAGAATATGATGAGCTTCTACAACTCTATTTCTACCCCAGGACAACAGCAATGCTTGTTACAAATTGTTTGAGTATA
The DNA here is from genome assembly GCF_006229205.1 of Suricata suricatta. Classification (NCBI taxonomy): domain Eukaryota; kingdom Metazoa; phylum Chordata; class Mammalia; order Carnivora; family Herpestidae; genus Suricata; species Suricata suricatta. The sequence goes on along the minus strand of NC_043701.1, from coordinate 37,887,581 downwards.
CAACTTTAAAATGTACAGTTCTTACCATGAGAATACAGATACAGAGCATAGGGTGTATGTGGTGAGTGGTAGCAGATGAGTCTCAATATGTAGGCAGCTATCTTTCTTTGCCATGCTAAATACTTTGAACATTGTCCTATAGCTAACAGGAAGCCATTGAACAATTATATATAGCAATAACTTGATATATGTGCTAAAAGATCACTGTCTCTGATCTTGCAATGACAGATATAGATTTAAAATGGAAGTTCCTATAGTCGTATAATGGAGAGGAAGGCTGTTGGAGTATTCAAGAGGAAAAAATAAATAGGGGGCTGTGAGGGAATAAATGGGGCCAAGAGCTCAGATTTGTACAATGTTTAACTGACTAGAATTAGTAATCAACTGCCTATAAGTAATGAAAGAAAGGAGGGTAAAACAAGCATTAGATTCTTATATGAGTTCCTGGGTGTGTCATGGTACATTTATCATGATCATAAATACAGAAGGAGCAAATTTAGACTGGGGATGGAGGAAATATAATTTAGTTTTAAACATGAGCACATAGCGAAAATGTTGTTTTGGGAAGTGGACTGGACCAGCAATGAAGCTCTCAGAGTCATCACTGCGTAAGTGATAGAATTCCTAGTAAGGAATGAGACAGCTGAAGGGAAAGAGTGAGGAATGAGAAGGACAGAGGGGGATGAATAGTGGTTAAAGTGTGAGTATTTTAATCAATCCATGAGCATTTCCATGAACAAACAGCAGGTTAACATAATACTAGGCATAACAAGGGTGGAGAAGAAATAATAAAGTAATAAAAGATGTAACTGTGATCATGAACTGTCTTGGTATATACTTTTATGTCAGATACTCTGTGTCCTGTAAAAGAAGAAGTGTTATCATGGAAGCCAAGAGAGCAACAATATTAAGAAGGACTGTGAGCACTTTGCAATGTCTAAGAGAGATGAGGACAGAAAAGCATCACTGGAATACACCTTAGGTGTTTGCGGGGAAAGCTTGGTTCTAATTAGTTTTAGAAGGTGCAGAAAGTGTTCAGTAACAGATCAAAGCTGCTGGGTCATAGGGTAGTTCTATTTGTAACTTTTAACTTTTGGAGTAACTTCCATACTGTTTCCAGAGTGGCTGTTCCAGTTTGCATTCCTACCAACAGTGTAAGAGGGTTTTCCTTTCTTCACATCATTACCACTATGTGGTGTTTCCTGTGTTATTTTTAGCTATTCTGACAAGTGTGTAAGGTGGTTTCTCATCATGGTTTTGATTTGTATTTCCCTGATGATGAGTGATGTTGAGCACATTTTCATATGTCTGTTAGCTATCTGGATGACTTCTTTAGAAAAATGTCTATTCGTGTCTTCTTCCCATTTCTTAACTGGATTATTGGTTTTTTGGGTGTTGAGTTTGATAAGTGTTTTATAGATTTTGGATACTATCTCTTTTGAGTTATGTAATTTGAAAATATCTTCTCCAATTCTTAAGGTTGCCTTTTAGTTTTGTTGTTTATTTCACTGTGAAGAAGCTTTTTATCTTGATGAAGTGTCAATAGTTTATTTTTGCTTTTGTTTTCCTTGCCTCTGGAGATGCGTCTATTAAGAATTTGCTGCAACTGATGTCAAAGAGGTTACTCCCTGTGTTCTCCTCTAGGATTTTCATGATTTTAGGTCTCACATTTAGGTCTTTCATCCATTTTGAATTCTTTTTTTGGGGGGGATGTAAGAAAATGGTTTGGTTTCATTTAGCTTTCCAGTTTTCCTAATACCATTTGTTGAAGACACTTTTTCCATTGGATGTTCTTTCCTATGTTGTCAAAGATGAGTTGACCATATATATAGTTGTGGGTTCATTTCTGGGTTTTCTACTGAGTTCTGATCTATGTGTCTGTTTTTTGTGCCAGTAACATACTGCCTTGATCACTCCAGCTTTGGATTACAACTTGAGGTCTGGAATTGTGATATCTCCAGCTTTGCTTTTCTTTTTGAAGTTTGCTTTGGCTATTTGGGGTCTTTTGTAGTTCCATATAAATTTTAGGATTGTTTGTTCTAACTCTGTGAAAAATGCTGGTGATATTTTAATAGGGATTGCATTAAATGTGTAGATTGCTTTGGGGCACCTGGGTGGCTCATTTGGTTAAGAGTCTGACTTTTGATTTTGGCTCAGATTATGCTTTCATGGTTTTTAAGTTTGATGTGGCATTGAGCTCTGTGGTGATAGTATGAAGCTTGGTTAGGGTTCTCTCTCCCTTTCTCTCTTCCCCTCTCTGGTGCACTTGCTTGCTCACTCGCGCTCTCTCTCTCTCTCTCTCTCTCTCTCTCTCTCTCTCTCTCTAAATAAATAAATAAACTTAAAATAAATGTGTAGATTGCTTTGGATAGTATAGACAGTTTAACAATGTTTCTTCTTCCAAGTCATCAGCATGGATATTTTTCCATTTCTTTGTGTCATCTTTAGTTTCTTTCATAAATATTTTTTAGTGTTCAGAGTACAGGTCTTTGACCTTTTGGTTAGGTTTATTCCTAGATATCTTATGGTTTTTGGTGTGATTCTAAACAGGATTGATTCTTGATTTCTCTTTCTGCTTCATCATTGGTATATAGAAATGCAGCAGATTTCTGTACACTGATTTTGTATCCTGCAACCTTACTGAATTCATGTATCAGTTCTAATAATTTGGGGTTGGAGTCTTCAGGTTTTCTACACAGAGTATCTTGCCAACTTCAGTTAGTGAAAGTTTGACTCCTTCCTTGCTTTTATTTCTTTTGTGGCCTGATTGCTGAATTAAGACTTCTAGTACTATGTTAAATGACAATTATGAGAGTGGACATCCTTGTCTTGTTCCTGACCAGAGAGGGAAAGCTCTCAGTTGTTTCTCATTCAAGTTGTTATTAGCAGTGGGTCTTTTTCATATGGCCTTTTTGATGTTGGGGTATGTTCCCTCTATTCCTACTTCATTGAGAGTTTTTATCCAGATGGATGCTGGACTTTGTCAAATCCTTTTTCTGCATCTATTGAGAGGATCATATGGTTCTTTTATTAATGTGGTATGTAACGTTGATTTGCAAATATTGAACCACCCTTGTAGCCCAGTAATAAATCCCACTTGATCGTGGTGAACAATTCTTTTAATGTACTGTCAGATACAATTTGCTAGTATTTCATTGAAAATTTTTGCATCCATATTAATCAGGGATATTGGACTATAATTCTCTTTTATAGTGAAGTCTTTGTTTTTAGAATCAAGGTAATCCTGGTTTCATAGAATGAGTTTGTAAGTTTTCCTTCCATTTTTTTTTTTGGAATAGCTTGAGAAGAATATGTATTAACTCTCCTTTAAACATTTAGTAGAATTCCCTGGGAATCCATCTGGCCCTGGACTTTTGTTACTTGGGAGGTTTTTTGTTTGTTTGTTTGTTTTTAGTTTATTTATTTATCTTTTGAGAGAGAGAAAGACAGAGCACAGTAGAGGAGCAGAGAGAGAGGAAGAGAGAGAGAGAATCCAAAGCAGGCTCACACTAGCAGTGCAGAGCCCAATGCAGTGTTCAAGTAAGCCCAGGAACCATGAGATAATGACCTGAGCCAAAATCAACAGTCAGACACTTAACTGACTAAGCCCCACCCCATCCAGGTGCCCCTTGTTTGGAGATTTTCATTATTGATTCAATTCTTTGCTGGTTATTGGTCAGTTCAAATTTTCTATTTCTACCTGTTTCAGTTTTGGTAGATTATATGTTTCTAGGAATTTATCAGTTTATTCTAGATTGCCCATTTTGTTGGCATATAATTTTTCATAATATTATCTTATAATTGTTTGAATTTCTGTGGTGTTGGTAGTGATCTATCCTCTCTCATTTGTAATTTTCATTATTTTGATCCTTTCTCTTTTTAAGAAGTCTGGCTAGGGGGTTATCAATTTTATTAATTCTTTAAAAGAATCAGCTCCTGGTTTCATTGATCTGTTCTATTATTTGCTTGCTTGTTTCTATATCATTTATTTTTGCTCTAATCTTTATTATTTCCATTCTTCTGCTAGCTTTAGGCTTAATTTGTTGTTCTTTTTCTAGTTCCTTTAGGTGTAAGGTTAAGTTGTATAGTTGAGATTTTATTATTATTTATTTTTTTTTTGCTACTTGAGTAGGCCTGTATTGCTGTATACTTCCCTCTTATGACTTCTTGTGCTGGAGGAGAATGGGCAATCTTGATGCTCTTATATGACATAGTAACATGAGGCATCTCCCTCATTAAGACATGCTGTCCTGATTATTCACTGTTTAAACCAACCTGACTTTCCTTTGGGGAGTTTAAATGGGAAAACATCAAGATAGAAATTCATTTGTTTGTTTTTTAATTTTGGGTGTTTAGGTTTGGGGGGGTTGTTTTTGTTTTGTTTTTTGGGGAGGTTTTTTTGGGTTTGTGTGTGTGTGTGTGGTTTTGTTGTTTTGGGGTTTGCTTGTTTTTTTGTTCGTTTTTCCTTTAGAGTCTAAGGAAAGGCAAAATGGATGAAAACATTTCTATCAGAATAAGGAGGCACACGATAGGAAAAGCACAGACTTGAGAGAGGAGAAAGATTTCCCATTTGATACAGCAGATCAGTCAATAAAGTATGTGATTTATCTTATGGAAGGAGCACTATGGAAAGAATTAAGAAGTTTGAGAGAAGAACGCGTATGCAGGGAATAATCACAGCAGTGCTAGGGACCTAAGAAAGATGGAGAACCTAGGGAAAAACAAATATGATCTCTTGCTAAAATTTCACTTGAGGAAATGAAGCTTTGGAACTAAAAAATGAAAAATTTATGCATTTGTATAGATCATTGTTATGAATAAAATAGAGATCAAATGTCTGAGAAAGTATATGATAAATTTTTAGTAAGGCTATTGAGATGAATGAACTACATAACACACTAAGTTTAGGTACATGTCACCAAACTAGACCAAACTCTCTGCATCAAGTTTGACGTCTTTCTAACCTACATGGCTAGAGATCAACTTTATTTAAGCTTTAGATCAATAATTGAAACATAATTTTTTGTTGCTCATCTACAGTGACCAGATATGATAGATATGGGTTCTCAAAGTACAGTCCTCACAGAATTTGAATGTTACTCTTTAAAAATTCCCACAAAAAATTATTAATTTAAGAGAGCCATGAGAGTAATGATTTTTCATTCACTGAATATTTTCAAACAGAAGCTGCTGCTTGAAGGAATGTTATAGAGGTTATTAATCAAACATTAGCTAGATGTTAGATTAGTTGACCTCTTAGATTCTTCCTACTCTTTAATTCTACATTTCTTAGAAACAAGTAGAGTTAAAACAGAAAACGGGGCAAATTATTTTACTCTCTAACCTATACTAAAACTGGCATACCAAAAATGAGTAGATCAAGACCCAGTCTTTTTTCTGGTACTTTATTTACATTGATTAGAGAAAATATAAGTACACGTTTGTTATATTTTATATATGAACATTAGTTAGCACTCTTTTTGGAAAAATTTTGAAATTTATTCCATTAAATGGATTTTTATCAAATAGTTTTGAGACTTAAAAACATTGGTGGTTTGGAAGTCAAATATTATTTAAAGATCATTTGCTGAATTAAATGTACTATAAAAATTGCAAAAATATATAATTTATAAGTCTCATTTTTGTACTTAATATTTGAATTTTAATGTTTTACTGGAATATTTGCATTAGATATTTACTTTAAGAGAAAGCATAATACCTGTTCATTCTATTATTAAGGTGTACTTTTAGAAAGTCTTTGAATCTAGCTATCTGGTATCTGTCATCTCTGTAACCTTGTGAGTGAAAAAATCATTGGGAAACATTAAAATATTCAAAAGCATACATGTGGGAAAACATTAAGGTAAAAATTGCTGATGAAATATAAAAATACAAAGACTGACATGATTATGTATTCAAACTTGGAGTAAAATGACTAGTGGACTTATGGGTAATATTTAGAGATAGTTAATATTTTGTTTGATGGGGTAAAAAAGATTGATAGTGAAATTAGAAAGATATTCATCTTGGCCATTAAGGAATTAAAATGATGCATAAATATAATGAGTACTATTGAATATTACATGGGTTAGAATTAAATAATATATTGAACACAGATTTTAGAAGCTTTCTTCTTAGTAACATTCCTCTTTTCTCTCATCCTGTTACAAATATGACTATAACACACACCAGAAACACAGAGACAAAACTATGTACTTTGAGCACACATCTGCACCCACAAATGAACAGAAATAAGTGTGTGTGTGTATATGTGTGTGTGTGTGTGTGTGTATGTGTGTGTGTAAAAGAGAGATGATTTAGCTGTATACTTTCTACACTCCCCTAATTTCGGCAGAAGAGATTGAAGAAAACTTAGAATAAATAGAAAACTTGTGGTAAATAGAAAGTATAAAAGGGGCATTAGTAGTCCAGGTAATAGAAGTGCTAGATTGCCTAGGGGCTGATAGACGAACTCACTTGTAACGGGAAGTGGTCTGATGTGAAATAGGCAAGATAAATGGAGGAGAAGCTGATCATTGAATTGGGCTTCTGGCAGGCATATGCACATCTTGTGTCCTGTCACTCTAGAACAGCTAAAATAATGTCTTATCCACTGTTTCACCAAAGTAGCTAAGTTTACTTCCTTGAGGGAAAGCTTCCTGTTTACTTATAAGGATGCAAAATTATCCTACCAGCAATAAATGTCACAAATTTAATATAGATCTATGACAAACTCAAAATTGAAGTAGAAATAACCTTATATGGATTGCTTTTAAAATACCTAAAACAGCTACCAAAAGGCCTAACTTGTGTTTTGTTACTGTGGAACTGAATTTATTAACTGGATCAAATTTGTGAGGTAAAATAGCTGGAACAGATTTCTACTACCTTAGCAGGAGAAATAGAATTAGAAATGGAAAGAGATTATGAAATTTGTCTACCTGGAAGTCTTTTAGGAAATCACATCCACTGCCAGCCCCTTTAAGGGAAATCTACCTGTAAGGCAGAGGGAAAGAAAAATCAGGGATTAATGTTTATCTTTATAAAACCCGTGGCCAACAGGAATTAATCACTCATTTTCTTTCCCCTCCCCACCTCTAGCTTCACTGAAATATAACTGACAAATAAAAATGAAAAAATGCATATATTTAAGGTATACAATATGATATTTTGATGTACATATACATTGTGAAATAATAACCACAGTCAAACTAATTAGCATATCTATCTCCTAACATAGTTGCCATTTCCTCATTCCTTTCCTCCATCCTTCCTTTCTTTTTTAGTGGTAAAAATACTTAAGACCTACCTTTCAGTAAATTTCAAGGATATAATCCTGTGTTATTAACTGTTGTCACACTGCTGTACATTATATTTCCAGAACTGTTTTATCTTATGTAGCTGAAACTTTGTCAAAATGTCAGAATGTAAAATATCTAAAGGAAGTAGGAGTTGAGGCCGACTTGAGTGAGACACAGTAATACAGTCTCACTTGCATAGTGTCCTCCCAAGTTACATGCACATTGGCATGAGGCAGTCAATTTGTGAGAATTGGATCAGAGGATGATTGTCCAGCTCTTAAGTGCAGAGTATGTTGGCCACATGGTAAATGTTTGGTAGGAGCTGGAGGTGACAGTGGTAATAGAGATAATGATAATGGTGCCAGCCAAGGGACTAAGGTGCTAATGAACTGCATCCCTGACCTTCTGCTTGACCCAGGGCAGGATTCCCCTGGGACTAAACCCTTGTATAACTCATGTGTGGCCTAAGTGATTTTTGCCCACCTTCATGAAAGTGACGTATTAGCAAATGTCCTGGAAGTGCAAATAAAATGTATTTAGGAGAAATAGGATGAGATTTCCTGTTGAGTAATAATCCTGTGAGGTTTGTTGGCTTTCCTTACTTTCAGCATTATACTCCATTGCAACACTGAATGTCTCATTTTAGGATGGTCCTCTAAACACCTAATCAAATCCCCCTTTCTCCTTTTTAAGTCATTTTCTTTATTCACTCTGAAGGATTCCCAAGAATCACTGGACAACGCACTTGATCAAAGAGCAATTCCAATACTTGACGATCTATTCAGAATAAAGGACTTGTTTCCTTCTAGTATTTCTGTATAGATTTTATTTTATTAAAAAAATCTTTGATCAATTTTCTGGTTCTTCCCTTGATCTCTAAATAGTTTTCTTAAAAATATTCTTCCCGGGGCGCCTGGGTGGCTCAGTCAGTTAAGCGTCCGACTTCAGCTCAGGTCATGATCTCATGGTTCGTGGGTTTGAGCCCCGAATCTGGCTCTGTGCTGCCTTCTCAGAGCCTGGAGCCTGTCTTCGGATTCTATTTCTCTCTCTCTCCCTCTGACCCTCCCCTGTTCATGCTGTCTCTCACTCTCTCAAAAATTTAATTAAACATTTTTAAAAATTTTAAAAATGTTCTTCCCACTGTAAGATACCTTTTCTCTCTGGCATCCAGCACAATGCCATGCACATAGAAGATCCTCCATAAATAATAGTTGAAGAAAGGTAGGCAGAAAAGCATAAGGAGAAAGGTGACAGCAGGGTGTAGGTGTTTGCTTGTGTTGTATAGTTTAGAGGATTTTGAGGGGGCCTCTTTTAAAATACTCCTCTAAAATATCTGAAATTGCATCACTGAAATTTATTTCTGAATATTATACATTTCTGTTTTCAAATATAACTAGAATGAGTCCTTAACACCTTAGTGAGAATTAGTTCATGGAGATTTTGTCTTTCCTCTTATAGAAAAGGTTATAATAGTGTCAGAATGTCTGTTCATCATAACAACTATGATCTTGATGTCTTTTATAAATATGGGAATGATGTCAACATAAAAGTGAAGTCACTCTGATTGATATGTGACTAATTCTAGGCAGAGAGAGCTGGTGTAGCAATAATTAGAAACTTCTGCAGGAAAAGAAAAATCCGTTAGATTGAATGTAGCACAGATGGGAGTCTTTGGGCTATATTTTAGGACAATGGAAAAATGAGTTCTTCCACTTTGGGATGCTTCTCCAGAAAGCTGAACCCCTGCTTTACCCAGCTTTCCACTTCTGGCAGTTCATTCATCCTCCTGTGTTCCATCCGCAATGTCTCTGCACCTGTAAGCCAGCTTCCTACTTTATTGTTTTTCTGTAAATGTTTAATGTCCTTGAAGCAGCCTCCAGTCACGCTGAGTGCCTGCATAGCTGCCCAAATGATCTCTGGAGGTACCAGTTATGGTTTGGGTTAGTGCCTCTGCTTACCAAGTAGCCTAGAATGTGAGTGGTCTTCCCAATTCTATTTTTCCCACCAACCCTGACTCTGTTACTTGAGTATGATTTTGAAGAACATGCATCTAGGGGGGAGTACATAAATCTGGTTATAGTAGAAATTTTCTTAAATATTACCGGGGTGTTAGTAGGGGAGTCTGGAATGCTGTTGGGAGGAGGGTACACATAAAGCAGCTTTTCTCAAAATTTCAATGTGTTGGAATCAGCCTAAGATCTTGTTAAAATGCAGATTCTGATTCAGTGGCTCTGGATGGGATCCAAGATCTTGCCTCTCTAACAAGCTCCAGGTGATGCTTGCTGCTGCTCCGTGGATGTCACTTGAAGAAGCAAGTGCCTGAAAGGCAGGTAGCAATTTGAAGAGGTGTCATCTAGAACTGGGCCGGGATGAAACATATTTTATAGGGGATTGTGATATGTTTTCCTGACTCACAGATCAGGATCATTACTAAAAGCCTTAGTTTAAAAGTAATAAAAAAAAAAGTTTGGCCAATGTCCATATTCCTTTTATTTTTCTCACACATGCCCTTAGAAATCTGTGTTTATCAACTGGTTGTTAAAATATTAATACTCAGATAGAGATTCATTCTTTTATCTTGTGTTAGAAACAACTTAAGTTATAACCTCCAGGTGTCTCCTGGGCTAATGAAAGAGGCAGGGAAGAGAACCAGGTCCAATCACTTCTATTGACTAAACAAAGTGAGTTCTTTGACTTACTTTTAGCACTTGACATTTCACTTTTCCTTGTCTGGTTTCACAATAACTAAGATGTGTTTTCAGTGACCTTCAGCAGTACGAAAGGATGCCAAGATATATTGTTAAGTTTGGGCTAGCATTTTAAAAACAAAGTAGGGCATATAGAAGCATAAAAATAAGTTCCTTCTGTAAGTTAAAATTTTTGAAGCCATTTGGCATACATATAGATAAATGTTGCATGGATATATGATTTTACTAAATGAGATCCACTCTTGATGACAGGCAAAGTAATTTTTTAAAAATGGGTTTTAGTTATTTGTTGTGTTGTTTTACATATGTTATCTTATCCAGCTTTCATGAAAACTGTGATATATAATTAGCCTCATTTCACAGAGAAAGGAACCAAGACTTGGAGAGAACTAACTCAATGTCACACAGCCTAGTGAGTGACACGCCAAGATTCAAATCTCGATTTGAGTCCAACATCTATGATCTTTATCACTAAGCTTTCAATCCATTTGGAGACACTAAAATTTAGATGGAAATTATGTCTGATTTATATGTTATGACAAACAAAAAGAGCATGAAATTCTCTTTGGCATGTGGCCCTTCCTCTCTGGCAGTTACCTAAAGTCGTTTTTGGAAGTAAGTGGTGTGTAAATTTCAAATAAATAAAATTTTAAAATGCCTTCTGCTCACCCCAAAGACATCTTTAGTACACTCTCTTTTTTTTTCTTTTTTTTTTGGAGAAATAAGTGTGATTAGCCCATAATGCCCGGCTCAAGGATCAATGTACTGTGTGTCCTTGAGGGTCTCTGTCTTGTGACTGTAGAAAAGCACCTGAAGAAATAAGACCCCCAGGGTCTGAGACTCACAGTAGCTATAGTCTGTTCTACTACAATCTATTTCTTTGATCTGAACCACCTCATGTACTACTGGTAAATTAGGTTAATGGTATGACTATAACGTGGAGTTATGTCGGTTCACGCACAATTATTCCCAGCCTGTTAGTGTTTTTAAGCAATCTGGGGCAAGTCTCTCAAAATTAAAAACACCACCTTTGCAATACCTGAATACATCCATTTAGAGGAAGAAGTGCCTGTTTACTTGCTTCAAGAACTGCTAGGCTTTCCACAGTGTTCGACTATCCGGGGAAGTGCAGATGAAGCAGATATGGAGACATTTCGCCCTTAATTAAAATAATGTGGCAAAGGAGAAGGCTGATGAAAAGTTTCTGTCAAAAGTGAATGCCTTCCATAAACTGAATCTGGAAATAGGATGCACAGATAGAACATTGCAAAGGAAGTGTTGGCAGTGATGCTAGTAGAGATTTGTTTACTAGGCGCTCCTATTAGGGTTATTACTGTTTTTGTTAGAGCTCTGGTCACAAAGTTCTACTGTAGCCCCGGTGCTGTTAGTACTTAGTTTTGCAGAATATGAGATTGTTCATGATGATCCTGTTGCTAGGTTGAAGCAAAGAATGAGCCATTCCCAGAACTACATCATTTTTCTTTCTTTAGAAAGTACCTGAAATCCATTGTGTACGTGACCTACAGCTGCTTTTCTATGCAGCAATCAGTGGTTTATCCATTTCTTTGGACATGTTGTGCACTAAGCCTAAGACAAATACTTTGAAGCATGACTTCATAAGAGGAGACATATGGAATTAATAAACCTGTGATCTTTCACAAAGAACATTCCTGGAACAATTACTTTGACATAAAATAGGTACATTTGTATTGGATTACTCCAGAAGGGAAATACATATAAGAGCCAGTACATGCAAGTAATAAAAAGGCAGATCCTTGTAAGAAGGGATCTGCACAAGGGAAAAAAACACTTTACAAATTAGGACTGTCCGTGAATGGACTGAGAAGCCTTGGAAGCTCCTTGTCAATAGATACATTCTAACAGAGATTAGATAGATCTCCGTTGGAAAGGTGATAGCAGTGACAACTACATTGTTTGGGATGTTGGATGAGACAACAACAAAAAGTTATTTTCTAAAATAATAGTAGCTATCATTTCTTGAATGTTAAAGAGGAATCAGGCCCTGCAGTAAATTTTTACACACATTTTCTGCATAAGGAGTTGATATTATCCTCAGTATACAGATGAGGAAAAGGTTGACTGGCTAGCCTGGAGTGGTAAGTATCAGAACCAGGATTGGAATTAGTATCAGTAAGGCTTCCACTACACTGTGGTGCTTCTCAAGTAAAAGGCTATACGGTACTATGCCTGAGGTAGTTAAGATGATCCTGTAATGCTGTACCTCATCATAAACAAGTATTCCAGATTCTGAAATGAGATATGAATGTTCTATATTTGCTCATCCATTATAAGAAATGTATCTAGCATACATAGTATGGCCGATACTTTATTTCAAAAGATGTGAAGAATAAGAAAAAATACTGAACAAGTCAATGATATGAGAGAAACTAGGCAATGGCTTTAAAGCTCCTTATAGCTCAAATAAGAATAAATTTTCTGTTGAGTGAATAAATGAATTTGATATTTTGTGCTAGCTCTTGAAAAATATCCTTGAATCATTCTTAGGATGTCATTCTAAATAACGTTGTACCGACCTATAATTTTTGCTCAGATCCCCATTCCTTCAAATGTCATTATCTTATCCTTTACATTGATTTCTGACCATGACAGGATTATAAAGGATCTTAAATTCCTACATTCTCAAACATAATACTGAATCTTCTTTCATTGTTAAACTTGGCTCTTGCCCCTGAGTGTTATTTAAAGTTTACCTGCCCATCCCTGGTACCGTGTTGTGGCCAATGTGTGACACGTAAGGGCTCTGGTAGCCTCAGGAAAACATTATTGAGCCATAAGATTAGCTTTGAATAAAAATGATCATTGATGTTGAGTTTATTGCCTGAGGACTTTAATTGATTTTACTACAGTTTGTTCAAAGAATGTGAAGTGTATAAACGGTCCAGGAACTTCTTGGGGTATGTAAATATTGTGTCACATATACATCAATTTTGATCCTGAACATCAATATTTATGATGAAAAAGGAGCTAAGTGGAATTGGAATTTTTCCTAGAACATCTGAATTGAGCACACATATTAATCAAATTTACTGCCTCATTTGGTATGGAGCAGTTACATTACCTATTCATATTAACAAAAATGGAAAAGATAAATTTATAATTGACATGTAAAAATGAATAGCCTTCACGTTCATGATTCTGAAAGTTTTCACTCATGATTATTTAAAAAATCAGTCTAAGGGGCACCTGGGTGGCTCAGTCGGTTAAGTGTCTGGCTTCGGCTCAGGTCACGATCTCACGGTTCGTGGGTCCGATCCCCACATCAGGCTCTGTGCTGACAGCGAGCTCAGAGCCTGGAGCCTGATTTGGATTCTGTATCTCCCTCTCTCTCTGACCCTCCCCTGCTCGCGCTGTCTCTGTCTCTAAAAAATAAATAAAAATAATAAAAAATTAAAAAATAAAAATAAAAAATCAGTCTAAGACACTGAAGCTGTGTAGAGGTAGTGATGCTCATCAAATAGCCCAGGTTTCCACCTATATTCTCCAGCCCCTTTCAGGTATATGAAGCCAAGCCTATCTTGTTCTAATCAGTAGGTTTGGAAGGGAAGTGATTTTGTCACTTCTGGGCTAAGGCAATGAAATACTCGTGTTAGGTTTTGCATCTCCCATACCCTGGCATAGGGACCAAGGTATGTCTTCTAGTCTGCTGTTCTCAAAGTTTAATGCGCGTATAGATTATCTGGGAATCTCATTAAAATGCAAATTCTGACTTGTATCTGCGACTGCATTTCTAAAAAAGCTTCTAATGATGCCAATGATGCTAATCCAGAGACCACACTTTGAGAAGTTTCTAAGTGAAACACCTTCAAGATAATAGAATCTTTCCCTGCCAGGGTTCGTGAGTGGTGGTGTGTACACTGAGCACATAGTGTGAGTGTGAAATAAATGTTGCATTGGGCACATTTCTCTAGCAATGGACTTTGATACTTTAGAGGCCAATTATAGATATGAAAGTGGAAATTAAATGATTCTGGTTCATAGGTTCATAGATTCTAACAAACGTACCACACCTAATGCAAGATGTCTGTAACAGGGGTAACTATGTGGCAGGGTGAGGGGTATATGGTCAATCTACTCTCCTTAATTTTCCTATGAACCTAAAAAAGTCTATTTTTAAAAATGTAAACATATTAGGGGTACCTGGGTGGCTCAGTTGGTTAAGAGTCTGACTGGCTCAGGTCATGATTTCACAGTCCGTGGGTTTGAGCCCCACATCCGGCTTTGTGCTGACAGCTCAGAGCCTGGAACCTGCTTCAGATTCTGTGTCTCCCTCTCTCTCTCCGCCCCTCCCCTGCTCACTCTCTGTCTCTTTGTCTGTCTGTCTCTCTTTCTCTCTCAAAATAAAATAAAGACATAAAATTTTTTTCAAAAAATTAAAAACACCTGTTCTATCATTTTTCCACTCCAAAGAATAAATAAGTAAATAAATGAAAGTCAACTGCTAATTCGATAGTGGAAGTGAAGAAAAATAAACAAATTCTAATATCATGGTTTTCTTAGTAAGGCAGTAAATTCCATTTAGAGGGTAAAAATCAAATTCTACAGATTAGATTCATTATTTCTCTTAGCTCAATATATACTTCATATATGAAGTAAAAGATTTGAACAATGATTATTTTGTTAGGGTAACTTCCCTCACAACATCACAAAAATTAAGCAAAAATAAAAGGCAAAATGTCAGAGTTGAAGGTAGATTAATTTTTTGTATAAGTATATGAAGAAAATATGACTATAGGAACCATTTGCAAATACTTTCAGAATTCTGAAAAAATATATTTCAGAAGTTAATAGCTTTATACGTGTAGCAGTATAAATGCAGGGTATTTTGAAATATGAAAAAGACTTATTTTCTGAAAATTATTTAAAAGTAATGGATAGAGTTAGAAAAAAGTTATTAAAATGTAGAAAAATATACATTGTAAAGTAAAAGCCCCCTGTGCACTCATACTAACTCCTGTTCCCAGGGTCACTCTCAGGTTTTGAAGATTTTATTTCTAACACTAAATAATACACTTATCTGCATTGATTATTTATCAAAACTAGGGCTGAAGAATTAATTAGATTTATATTACCTCTCTTTTCCCTCCCTCCTTATTTTGTCATGTATATTACTATTTTATTTCTATCTGAATATCAGGATTTTATCTAGTTCATTCGACCCGTGAGGATTCAGGTCTGATTTATGATTTATGTATGAGCAGATGAATTTGTGTATGTTACCTTTTTAAACTTTAAACTGAAGATGGACTCTAAACCATCTAAGTTAAAGTCTAAACTTGGACAATGTGTCGTGGTTGCCTACATGTAAAATTAGATTTGTGTCCCTCATATGCTCAGCTCTCTTCTCTGTCCTACACCTCATGATTTTCTTAGCCATGACAACATGCTTAACATAGTCCAGATGGATGGCATTACCAGTCTCATTCTGTGACCATAACTAAATATATGATACAACTAAAGAGAGTCTGCAGTTCAAGTTTAGAACCTAAATTAATAAACTCTTTAAGAAAAATAGTGCTATGTTTATGCTACAACGTTGTTATCCCTGTAACATACTTGGCAGCCTGTTTTAAGCATCCAGGTGTAGGTATAGAAATTATCTCAGCGTTGGAATGTAGAATCTGAGATTTAGAAGCATTAAGGAAATTTTGGTGTGACACAGTTTGACAAGTGGTGGAGCAGGATAAACACCAAAGTCTGTCTATTTCCGAACTGAATGTTCTTAACTACGCCGTGTTCTTAACCATTTACTACAAGAACCAGTACTGTTAGTGAAGTGTTCATAATCTCTGAATCTTCTTTCAGCTCCATCAGTGTGGTTTTCATTCATTACTTATTGTGATTAGAAATTAGTTATTGTAATGTCATCGAGGTGGCTCAGTTGGTTGAGAGTCCAACTTCGGCTCAGATCATGATCTCACATTTAGTGGGTTTGAGCCACGCTTAAGGCCCTGTGCTGACAGCTCAGAGCCTGGAGCCTGCTTCAGATTCTGTGTCTCCCTCTCTCTCTGCCCCTCCCCCACTCATGCTCATTCATTCATATTCTCTCTCTCTCTCTCTCTCTCTCTCTCTCTCTCTTCCCCCCCTCCCCCACTCCCCCCCTCAGGGGGTGGCTCAGTCAGTTGAGCAACTTTGGCTCAGGTCATGATCTCACGGTTCATGGGTTCAAGCCCCACATCGGGCTCTGTGCTGACAGCTAGCTCAGAACCTGGAGCCTGCTTCAGATTCTTTGTCTCCCTCTCTTTCTCATCCTTCCCGGCTCATGCTGTCTGTCTCTGTCTGTCTCTCTCTTTCAAAAATAAATAAAACATTGAAAAATTTAAAAAAATAAAAATAATTTTTGTTTTAATGCTATTGTAGACCAATCTTCATGCCATGGTACTGAATGGCTCCTTGAAAAAGACAACACCACTGTAGGATTTCTTTTTCCTGATGAAACACATACATAAAGAGTATCATACTTTTTATAGGTTATATTTATAGCACTAATATGGCTACAAAGTAATTTTTCTTGTCTCTACTTAACTGCCAGTTATAAAATTATTAATAGTTTCTCCCAAAATGAAGGGTCAGCAATAGATAATTCGTTAAACTTCATGAAAGGGATACATTAAATGAATGGTCAAATTTTGGACATATGGAAGAGTAGACCTTTTTGATATTTTCCTATTTTAAAAAATATCTTCTTGATACTTTTTTCCATATCATTGAGACTTCAAGATGGAAGATTGATGAAATGACAGTAATAATATATGAAATAAAGTTCTGGCAATAGAAGTTGGGGGCATGACCTTAGTGAATTGGGGACTTTGATTCCTATAAGAATGATACCAAATTGTTTTTTGCCTTAAAAATATATATGGATATTGTCTTCTTCTTGGTAATATAGCTATGGTTGTTTTAATATAAACATCCATTCAAAAAATTTATTTTTGAGAGACAGAGCACGAGGCAGAGAGAGCCAGAGAGAGAGGGACACGCAGAATCAGAAGGCGGCTCCAGGCTCTGAACTGTCAGCACAGAGCCTGACGTAGGACTTGAACCCATGAACCATGAGATCATGGCCTGAACTGAAGTCGGGCACTTAACTGACTGAGCTACCCAGGCACCTCTATATAAATATATATTTTAAATACTTACCATCTGATAAAACCGACACTCCAAAAGTTTCTCATCCCAGAACGCCATAGGTGTGTTCCAGATTGAGAAATGGAGAAGTAAGGTCACTAAGGTCAAGAACAGTTATTTTACATACAATTAATGTTCAATACAGGTTTGCTAAATAACTTTTTAAAAATAGTCCATTTCTTTGCTTTTGCTCCTTGGGACTATATAGCCTGGCTTTTCTTTCCCTTTCATGTTCTTCAAGAGTTCTTTGGCAACAGACTACTCTTTCTCCATGTAGTTTGTTAGTGCTGCTTTTATAAAATTTACTGCCTCCCATCCCATGTTCAAGGGTCTGTTTCCTCTGCTATATGGGGGGTGGGGTATTGTCCTATACCTGCTCCTTCTTTTGTCTCTGCTGGAGCTAGTTTCTCCATTCTTGTCTAGTTCCTCTCGGTAACAATGCCCTCCACTGGTTTGTTGCTCCTTGGTCGCTGGAACTCTGTGCTAGCTGTATTTCTCCAGTAGCATCACGATGTCCTTGGGGGATATGTTTTCCTGCACTGCAGTATCCCCACACTTCAACTAACACAGAGGAATAGAGAGTATGAACAGAGTATGATGATGGTAGAGAAATTCCTGGAAGAGATTACAGTGTCGTAAAAAGAACACTCTGTAAACTGGAAACTAAGTACAACTTTTCATCTGGTCTGAAGGGAATAAATGAAATCGACCAAAGGGTTCCCTCATTGGAGCATGTATGTTTCTCTCTGGTTCTACCTGGGGCCCTACCTACCTAGTTGTGCCAAAACAAGAAAAAAAATGTTTGAGAAGAGTGGCAGAATTTTATATTTTTTCCCAGTCTACTCTTTTGTCTGGCTTAATAGAAGACAGCTGGATTCTCATATTTACTTCTACTTTAAACCTATTGTAATACCCTACATCATGTGGTCGCTGGAAACTCAGCTTTACAGTCAAAAGACACTAAGAAATGAAAATGTCAAATAATGTATTACTATTATTATGGAAATAGATTGGAACTTGGGGATCCATCAAGTTCCCTTGATCACATTTTGCAGATTGTTGATAGAGAGTATTTAAAGCTACCTGACACAGATTGAATCTAATTGAAATGATTAGCTATTATTATTACCTTATTTCTGAAGTTAATAGGAATATCTTAGCTAACACCAGTACTCCCCCCACCTATATCAATTCTCATATTTCCTTTTCCTCCCTTGTTTCTCTGTCTTAACTTCTTTCTCTAGCTCTCCTTTTTATTCTAACTTTTTAAAATGACAGACTTTCTTTTTAGTTATTCTTGTTTGGACTTTTTGTTTTCCTTTGAACACATAGCTGCTATTCCCTCTTACAAATATGTGTAGAAGCCCCTGGACTTTCTACTCCATTATCCTACTCTGGGTATCCAGATAAACCTTCCGGCTAGGAAAGGAAACCCTGACCATGAAATAGGTCAGAACGGGCCACCAAAATCAAAGTCAAAGCACAGATTAGGAGCTACAGGAAACCCATACTGATCCATCTATGAATGGGACTTATATGAAGACAATTATTTTGCCCAGGGCTGATACATTGACTCTATGGTCTGATGCAAAGGCTGAGATAGGACCAGGTAATTATGAAATGGAGGCAGGGAATTACGAAAAAAGAAAGCAGGTAAGAAAAAATGTAAATGCTAAATATATGCTAATTTATATTATAAATTACATTATGTTTAAATTACATTACATATAATGTAATATATATTACATTAATTATTTGTGACCTAGGATTAGGCAAAGATTTCTTATACTTAATAGCAATCTATGATCCATAAAATTTTAAATGATGAATTGGACTTCATAATAAAAACAACAAAACACTATTGCTCTGCAAAACATCTTGTTGAGAAGGTCAAAAGGCAAACAGGATACAGAGTTTCAATGAACTGGGAGAAAATGTTTGTAAGTCACATGTCAGGCAAATTACTTGCATACAGAATGTATAATGAGCCCTACAAACTGAATAGTAAGAGACTGAACAATCCAATTAGATTATGGGTAAACTAATTAAACAGACACTTCACCAAAGATAAAATATAGATGGCAAATAAACACATGGAAAGATAGTTTAACATTGCTTGCCTTAAGGGAAAGGAAAATGAAAATCACTGTATGTTATTACTCCACACCTTTAAGAATGGACAAAATGAAAAAAAATTGATAGTAGCAAATGCTGATAAGAATGCAAAAAAAAATCTCATAAATTACTAGTTTAAGTGTAAACTACTACAGCAGCTATGGAAAAGAGTAAGTTTCTTAAAAAGTTTAACATGTTCTTACCACATGACCTGATGGGTTTCTCCCTTTCTCTTTCCCTCCCTCCCTCATTCCTTTCCCCAACCTCCCTTTCTTTCTTCTACCCTTTTTTCCCTTCCTTTCTAATCAAGGTATATCCAGTAGTTTTGGTTACTATGGCTTAGGCAGATAGTCATTAAGTAACCCTAATACATACTTGTTATTTTAAATAGGCGTCTATTCCCCATGTGTTAGAAAGATGTTGGCTTCAAGTAAAAAAATTACTTATTCACATAAATATAAGTCTAAATAGCAGACAAAATTTAGGATCAGCAGAAATTCAATAGTTTTTGCTTCATTTCGTTGTGGTCCTTTAGTTGTACATTATCTGTTTCCCTATGGCTTTATAACCATACACCAACATAGTAAGAGGAAGAGAGTTCCCTAAGTAAACTTTCACAATGGTGAGAAAATATTCTTTCTAGTAGAACCCAGGAAACCTTTTCTTGGGTCTCAGTGTTTTGGAATGAGTCACATATTGATTCTCAAGCAATGTGTGTGTAGAGGAAAATTCTGTGTATCCTTAAACCCGATACTTTAGTAAGACCCATGAGACTATCTTGACTACCTTAGGTTGATCAGAGCTTCCTCTGGAAGTGGGGGGTCATTCCCCCAAACTGCATATTACAAAGAGTTGGCAAACTCGAAGTCAATATAGAGATGTACATCACAATGTCAGCTGCACAATATGTAAATATTTTCTTGTGCACGTTTCTGCAGGAGCAAAACATTTTATACCCATCTTGTAAGCTATATTTTAGAAGATGACAAAAACACTTAAGCTTGTCCTGTAAGCTGATATAACATTAGTTCTATTAAAATACTACATTTGCTTATATCAAGCCAAGAAACGTCACATTAGAGAACAATAGTGAAACGTTGGCCTATTTGAGGATTCTGTAGTATCTGTGCTATTCACCTAGATAGCACTTAATGTTTTGGACAATTGAGATGTCATCTTTATGGTAATATATATAATAAAATTTTCTGCAGTGAGAGCAATATTCTGGCTGAGATATCCATCTACAGTCATTATTAAATGATGAGGGAAAAAAAGATTGCTTTGTAATAATAAGACTCATTGCCAATTCATTGGTTTCTCTTTTCCTCAAGTCATAATAAATGTGCTTAGAGACATACATGGGGCCAATTTTTGCCTAGATTTCAGTTCTGGCATAATGTCTGACTAAAGGCTTTTTCTATTTCATTGGCTAACCTTAGTGACCCAAGCCTTCCTTGCTTTGCGATTCAATGTCAAGGCATAGATTTCCCATTGGGTAAGATAACAAATCAAACAAAAGTAGACTTGAGACAGCGAGCTGGGTGAACAAACCTGTCTTCTCTTGCAGTACCTTCCAGAAGATTAACTACCTGCCTTATCTTTTCAGTGTGTCTACTCTCCCCTGGATTTTGGCCAGTTTGAGTCTTTTAATATTCTGTTTGTCATGGTGCCTGGGAACTGGTGACAAAAGCCCAGCTCTCTCAAGATCCTTGCAGTGATTTTGCACACATACATACACAGTAAATTTAGAGTGAAACTTTCTATAGGAATACATTTAAAGCAAAAATCTTGGTGATCTTGGAGTTGCTCCAAGGGAATCATGGAAATGAAATGAGATCTTTCTCCTTGTGACTATCAACATTTTCAGCATGGTCGCCTCACCTCCCTGTTACCATCTGTTCCTCACCTCATTTCCTGATTGTCTCATTTTCCACTTTGCCATTATCTCTACAATCTCTCAAATCTGAAAAAAAGCAAGACCATAAATCTCAGTGAATAATAACATTATTAACAAATTATGGTATTACTTTCCATGTTAGTGATTCATCCTATCAATATTTATCAGGTACTTCTATATGCAAGGCCCTATAAGGTGTTTTAAAAGATACAGAAATGAGACAGAAAACTTCAAAAAGCTTTGCTAGAGGAGACTTATTTCAGGCTTCAAGAAAAATGCCATATGAAAAGAATAGATAAAGCAGTATGGCCACTCAGAGGAGTGAGGGTGAACATATAAATGGAGAGATAATGATATCAGAAGTGATCCTTTGTGGTTTGAGGTCAGTGTGGGGAGACAGCCTCTTGCCTCCAAATATTATTTTCATCTGCTGTGTGATGCTTAATGTCTGTTGTGCCTCACAGTGATCACTCTTTCATTATACGTTTACTGAACTATTCATTAATGCTTATGTCATTTCTGCCTCTGGGAAAACAACTAGGTAAGTATTATTTTAGCCGACCTGTTTTATTCCTTCCCTCTGGCTATCACCAAATAAAGAAAGCCTTGACACTGCACTGCTGTAATATTACCCTTCCTCCTTTAGAAATATCTTCAGTGGCATAGCAGCTCTGACCTTTATGCCCTCCATGGCATTCTACATGTTCCTCTATTATAGATTGTAGGGCATTTTACTGTAATTAC
Organism: Suricata suricatta; assembly: GCF_006229205.1. Classification (NCBI taxonomy): domain Eukaryota; kingdom Metazoa; phylum Chordata; class Mammalia; order Carnivora; family Herpestidae; genus Suricata; species Suricata suricatta. The sequence continues at coordinate 37,865,649 of NC_043701.1, read as the reverse complement.
CTACTTATACATTTATCTTCCTCATTACATGGGGAGTCCTTCAGGATAGGGGCTGGATCCTAAGCAGGTCTATTTTCTCAGCATTTTTACACTGCCTGAAAAATCATAGGTACTTAGTAAATGCTGGTTAAATGAATGTTTAAATAAATTAATAAATGAGTCTAACCCATGGTCTATACTTACTGGAATCCATGCCCTGGAACTTCATGATAGGGAGATAAAGTGAATAATACTTTTCAAGCCACAGTTGTATGGAGCTGGCTGAGAGGCGCTTCCCAGCGCCATCACTCTGAGGAGAGCTGTAAGAAAAAAAGGAGCATCGCCATCCCATCTCTGCAGAACTCCTTCAAGTTTGAGAGCATGCACTGTGTTCATTTTCTTTGCAAAGACAGTGTGCCGCCCACTCAACACTCCCCACTTATGTTAATTTATTGACGCTTCAGAACCTTTTTGTCCTGAGACCTGCCTACACATAAATTTATTATGACAGAATCTCAAACACGCACAAAAGTGAAGAGAATATTACAAAGAATCTCTATAAACCTATCACCTACATGTAATAATTAGCAAGATTTCGCCCCCCAAAAGGCATAAATGATTGTCTTTCTGAAACCTAACACCCCAAAAGAAGACAAGTGTAAGAGAGACTTCACATCATTCCAACTTTACATTTAGCATAATTTTCTTGTGTAGTTTCAGGACCTTAATCTATTTAGATTTTTTTAAGTGGTGTCTGGATATCTCTAACCTATACAGATTTACCTCAAAATCTTAAGATCCTCAGTCTAACAGATTGAAATAGGCTCAGAACCATTTGAAAGCCTAGGCTTTCCCAAGGGCAGAAATGGTGGGAAATCATATGATGACTCTAAACTTACCCTGCTGGAGATGGATTTGGGAGAGATTTGTATGCTCAGAATTTCAGTTTAAGAAGCTGGGCAGAATCCCTAGCATTTTATTACAGGCTATGGATGTTTAGTTGTAGGATGTAACACAAAAAATGTCATCATAGTGGTATAGATCTGACATGTATTACTGCTGTAAAACAAGCTAGTCCCCCTAATGTGGCTTTATCCAAGGACACCAAGGAAATGGGTCACTGTGGCCTGCGTGTCTCTACACCGTGTAGATGCAAAGTGTCTTAGCTCTTCTCTGCACCTCTCTGGACTTGGCATCTTGTTTTCACCTCACCAATATGTTTTAAAGCTGGGCTTCTTTTCTCCTTATTATTCTAAGTTCTGAATCAAACACTTAATAGATGAAATAAAAGTACTAAAAAGATTTAAAAACAATAAAATAATCTCTCTTGGAACTAAAAAGCACAGTAGTAAGGAAAAAAAAGAGTGGTCAATAGCATACATACTTATTTACCTAACGTGAGGATTCTGTTTACAAGAGAATGAAGAGGGAAAAATGTCATACTTGGCACAAAATAGGAAACAGAAAACAAAGCCAGTCACAGAAAGACAATATGTTATATTTAATGCACTAAAAGTTAATTTATAATCAGGAATAAATGATTTTAGAACTCAATTTTAAAAGAATTAAATGAACTAGAGGGTAAAATCCTTTTATCACCTGCCATAAAACCAAGTCCACTGCAGTTCTTGAAAACGCTATCACTGATAAAAATTTGATACGTATTCCTCCATACCTATCCTGTCTTTTTATGTACACACACACACACACGCACACACACCCATGCATGTACACGTTTTGATCTGAATTTTGTACATATTTGAGAAAAAGAAATTCAAAGAAAAAGAATACAAATTTATAGACTCAAAATTAGGTACAATGATAAAAAAATTGTAGAATGAGAAAAACAAATATAACAAATTTTTTAAAATTAGATCTAACAAATACCATGAAAATTATAACTTCTCGGAAAAAAAATGTTTTTATTAAGTACCTGACACACCTCTGTAATACTCATTCCTACACTTTTGGGGGGAAATAAACAGGCAACTTTATTGGGAAGGAAGTACAAATAGGTTTGATCTCATGGACCTGAAACATTAGCATACTAGAGCTTTCATTAAAAAAAATACATTAGGTATTTATCCCTGGCCTTTGAAATTTATATCAAAAAGCCAATCAGTTGCCCTTCTTCAGCTTGTCTTTTCATTTTTCTTAATTGCAGTATAGTTGATACACAATGTTACATTAGTTTCAGGTGTAAAACACAGTGATTTGGCAAGTTTGTATGTTATGCTGTTCACACGAGTAGCTGCCATCTGTCACTGTGCACAGCTATCACTATACCATTACCTTCGTTCTCTATGCTGTGCCTTTTATTCCCACGGTTTATTCACTCCATAACTGGAAGCCTCTGTCCCCCCAGTTAGCTTCACCTATTTTGCCCATTTCCCACCCCAACCCCTCTGAATGCCATCAGTTTTGCTCTCTGTATTTATGGGTCTGTTTCTGCTTTCTGTTTGCTTTGTCTTTTAGATTCCAGGTATAAGTGAAATCATACAGTATTTTTATTTCTCTATCTGATTTATTTCACTTAGCATAATACCCTCTAGGTCTACCCATGCTGTCACAAATGGCAAGGTCTCATTCCTTTTAATAGCTAAGTAATATTCTGTCTTCTTGATCTATTCATCTATCGGTGGACACTTGAGTTGCTTCCATATCTTGGCTATTGTAAATAATACAGCAATAAACATAAGGTACATATATATGTCTTTAAATTAGTGTTTTCATTTTCTTTCAGTGAATATCTAGTAGTGGAATTACTGGATCCTATGGTATTTCAGTTTTTAATATTTTGAGGGACCTCCATACTGTTTTCCACAATGGCTATACCAATTTACATTCCCACGAATAGTGCATGAGGATTCATTCCCTCCATGGTTTTGCCTGTACTTATTTCTTGTCCTTTATATTCTAGCCATTCTGACATGTAATGTGATATCACCCTGTGATTTTGATTTACATTCCCCTGATGAATAGATGTTGAGCATCTTTTCATGTGTCTGTTAGCCATCTGTATGTCTTCTTTGGAAAAAATATCTATTCAGGTCCTCTGCCATTTTTAAAATCTGATTATTTGGGATTTTTTGGTGTTGAGTTGTGTTTCTTTATATATTTTTAGATATTAACCCCTTATTGGATATGTAACTTGCAAATATCTCCTCCAATTCGGTAGGCTGCCTTTTCATTTTGTTGATGCCTTCCTTCACAGTGCAAAAGCTTTCTATTTTGATATTGTCTCAATAGCTTATTTTGGCTTTTGTTTCCCTTGCCTTAGGAGACATATCTAGAAAAATGTTGCTACGGCCAATGTCCAAGAAATTACTGCCTGTATTCTTTAAGAAAGTGGTCCAGTTTTCGTAGTCCCATTTATTGAGGACTCTTTTCCCCATTATATATCTCTGCTTCATTTATCATAGACTGATCCATCATATTAAGTGTGGGTTTATTTTGGGGCCATATGTTCTGTTCCATTGATCTGTGTTTGTTTTTGTGCCGGTACTGTTTTTACTACTGTCACTTTGTAGTATATATTGAAATCTGGATTGCAATACCTCCATCTTTATTGTTCTTTCTTAGGATTGCTTAGGCTATTTAGGGTCTTTGTGGTTCTGTACCAAATTTAGAGTTATTTGTTGTATTTCTGTGAAAAATGCTATTGGTATTGAAATAGAGATTGCATTTAATCCGCAGATTGCTTTGTGAAGTATGGGCATTTTAATGATGTGGAGTCTTCTAATCCAGTAGTATGTGATATTTTTCTATTGGTTTGTGTCATTGTTTCTCCATTTTATAGAACTCCTCTGATGGCTTCTTCATATGGTAACAATTATTAAAATTATTTTCTGTGGAGACAAAGATAATTCCCTCTTCAGCAGGTTCAAATGAAAAAAAATGCCATTCTAATTGATAGCTTTAAAAAGTTTATTTCAGCTTTATAAAATTTGTCATAATTGAAAATTAATCACTATAGTCAAATTAGAAAAAAATACCTATCATATCTTTCTTTTTTAACATGCTGTAAAATTTAAAAGAATTTTCTACAAACTAGATTGTGGCTCCATATGTTGCAAATTTTGTTTCTCCATCATTATTCCCATACTTCTGGAACAGGTGCCACAGAGCAACTCCTATCATAGGATGACGTCTGTCGTCTGTCCCTGCACCATTGTGTTTCAAGCCTGAGGCTTTTCCTGCACCAGATTACTACTAGTAATTAGGTTTTGCATGGAAGCAGCTATACACGACATAAATATATTCCATCAACCCAAATCAAATGCATTTCCAACTTGAATTCCAAGTAGCCAAGTTCCAAAATGCCTTTATCAATCCAGGTACAATGCAATTCTAAGTGGAAAGAGAAAGAGTAAAATGATCACAGTTAGAATATCTTCTTTTGTCCGGTCCTGCCCCGCCGGCAGGGCAGTAAATCCTTAAGGTCCGTTCCTGAGGGAGGGAGAGAGAGTAGGGCAGGAAGGGGAGCACAGGGAGTGAGGCAAGTCAAGCGTTTCTGATCAAGCCCGTTTATTGAAAAGGATCATCAAACCTTTATAGAGTTAGGGGTGGGAAACTGGCCCAGGTTAGTTGCCAGGTAACAGAGTCAAATGATTATTAGAAAAAGGGGCAAACGAAACTGAAACTCCAAACACAGCATCAAAAGGAGAGCCCAGACTTTCGTCTGCAATCCTGGGCAGGGGAAGATTAACACTGCATAAGCCCGAATGCTGCTGATCTTCTGTTCATTTTGGCTTTTCTCGTCTGGCCCAGTCTGACTGTCTCCGAATCCTGGACCAGGAAATGCACTCTCCTAGCCTCCAGATGTAAATCTTGGTTTTTTTGGTCGCTCCCTGGAGAGCGATATATCCTTGCCTGAGGCGGCCAAAACTATCTTGGTTTTTCTTGCATATGATATATGAAAGTAATTAGGAAGGCTTTCTTGTTATAAAAGGAGAAAAAAGAGCCAAAATACAAACTAATCCCTAAAAGAGCAGCACAGAGATTATACTGAAACAGATTGCAATATCATTGTCGTGATGTTTTCTGTACATTTTCCAGGAAGGTGTGGATGGAGAGCAGGAAAGCA
>NC_043701.1:37618792-37860484 GCF_006229205.1 Suricata suricatta | reverse complement strand
AACTAATCCCTAAAAGAGCAGCACAGAGATTATACTGAAACAGATTGCAATATCATTGTCGTGATGTTTTCTGTACATTTTCCAGGAAGGTGTGGATGGAGAGCAGGAAAGCAGAAAGCTATTGCTTTATTTGTGTTTCTTATATCTTCCTCCCACTTTCATTTTTAAAAATTTGAAAACTTTTGAATCTACAAAAAAAATTGAAAGAATGAGGTGATGGGCACCTATATGGCCATTTTTGTAGAATGTGAACATTTTTGTAGGAACCTAGTGCTAGTAGTATTTAACCTAAAATGCTTCCAGATATATTTCCTACATGCAGCTCCCAACATTCTTTAAGAAAAAATATCTTATGACTGTCATCATCTAGGCCCTTGAGTTTCATACAAGTGTGTGTCTGTGAAGCTTATGCCCCATTAACTCCACAGTAAGTCTCTCTCTGCATACAAATCACCAATATAGGATGGATGGGGAAGACAGGTCGGTAAGCAGGTAGATAGATAGGGATTAATATAGAAATAGTGATGTAGATAGATAAGGATATATAGTAATCTTTGGCTACACATCAAACTAACCTCCAAATTAACAGAGAAAAAGATGGTCATTTGTAATCATGACAAGCTAGATACTAAAAAACACTATGTACACCATATAATTAGTCATAATTATACACATGAGAAAAAATATTTTTTATAATACATATTGTGTATATGTGATTATAATATTAGTGGATTTTAGGCCAAAAGATGTTGAAAATATAGAAAGAAAAAGGACATAAATAAAAATCACCAATAATTACATAATAGATAATCATAGTTAATGATATATATTTATATTTATATATGTACATGCTTACACAGACTCCTGTAGTCATGCTGTGTATATACTGTACTACTCTCAATTTTTTTTTTTGCTTGAAGCTTTATTGTGTCCTTTTCCAAAGCCACTCTTTTTAAAAGATCAAAATAATTCTAATGAGTGCATAATGTCCAATCTCATAGATGTGCCATGATCTGTTTAGACATTTAAATGGTTTTCAATTTCTCAAAATATTCAAAAGCATGTTGATAATATATTCAGTTAAAATGTGCTAGAACTGCTGTGAGCTAGGTACTCTTTTAGACACTGAAATTTATGTACATAGAATTTTGTCCACATTTTAATTATTTTTATGGATAAATTAAAAGAAATAAAATTATCAACCAAAGGCCATGTGGAAATCTTAGGGGCTTGATAGCTCTCCAGTAATGTAGTAGTTGATGCTTTCATAGTGATGTATATGCAACTCTCCTTCTGACTTTGACAATTTTATAAAGTAAAAATATAATGTTGCATTGATACTCATTACTTGTGATGAAGAAGATAGTAAGGATAAGTAAGGATAAGGATTGGAAAAGAATAAAATGAAAGTTGGAAAAATGAGATTTTGTGGAGGATTTTACTTCAGGTCAGTCTTTTTGTTTCTTTAAATGTTTATTTACTTTTGAAAGAGAGAGACAGAGCTTGAGCAGGGGAGGAGCAGAGAGAGAGGGAGACACAGAATCCAAATCAGGTGCCAGGCTCTGAGTCATTAGCACAGAGCCTGAGGTGGGGCTTGAACTAAGGAACCATGAGATCATGACCTGAGTGGAAGTCAGATGCTTAACTGACTGAGCCACCCAGGTGTTCCTGAGATCACAGTTTTATTTGCTTAACCAAAAGTATGAGTGCTTTTCTTGAGTTACTTTTGTTTTTCTTTAATTTTCTTAGATTTTTTAAATCATCTTTTTTATTTTTTTATTTTTATTTTTTAAATGCTTGTTTATTTTCAAGAGACAGAGAAACAGAGCATGAGAAGGGGAAGGGCAGGGAGAGGAGGAGACACAGAATCTGAAGCAGGTTCCAGGCTCTGAGCTGTCAGCACAGAGCCTGATGCAGGGCTCGAACCCACGAACCGCGAGACCATGACCTGAGCCAAAGTCAGCCGATTAACTGACTGAGCCACCCAGGCATCCCTTAATCACCTTTTTTAAAATTGCAGTATAGTTGATGTAAAATGTTACATTAGAGTTAGGTTGAAAACAGTTTCTCAACAAGTCTGTATGGTACACCATGCTTACCACAAGAATAGCTGCCATTTGTCACCATGCAAGACACTATTATAATGCCATTTGACTATATTCCATGTGCTATACCTTTTATCCTTGTGACTTACTCATTCCATAACTTAAAGCCTGTATCTCCTGCTCCTTTTCACACATTTTTCCCATTCCCCTCCCCCTATGGTTATCTCCCCTTCTCATCATGCTTCTCTCAGCAGGAAGTAAACTGTTAATAACTATATAATCCTGATGTTATTTAGAAGGAATTTTTAAATTAAGAAAGTTGCTCCTTTGTCTCCTTTGTCCAAGGTGTTTCTAGGTTCTACTCCAGAGTATTGTTCAACAGCTAAAAATAGAAATCCTTCCAAATGAGGTAGAAGATGAAAGTAACTTGATACTTAAAAACACAAAAGCAAGTTTGTCATTAAACCAAATTATATTAGAAGATTACACCTTCTTTCCTCATTTTTTTTCCTCTTAATATTGGGAGAGAAACTGGGGAAGCAACACAGAAAAAAGATTATATGAAAGCCTCTCCTTTAGGGAAGGCTTGAAAGAAAATTTCCTTGACATTTTTCTCTCCCTCTTCTGGTATTTTGAGTTCCTCCAGGGCTCTGAACTGGGATCACGGCCTAGGTATTCATTCGTGGCTATAATCATGTTTGCCAGAAGTCTGTCTTATGTCATTCTCTTCAAAGAACTAGTGCATGAGTTTATTTATTCATAGTATTTCTTTTTAAATAAATTTTTGTTATATCAACCTAAGCTACTAACCTCTCAAAAGACAACTAGAGAAACCCGATTAAACAAAGCCACACCTGAGATGTACTGTAGTAAAGAAGAACACAACTTTCCCAAAATCGTATTAGTGAGATCTCAAAATGGGAAATTACGAAAGGATATTTATAGGGATTTAGGGCCTGTGATGAATCACTTTCAGATGGATCTGACAAGAAGCGGAACTAGTCTTGTTACTAGACAATGTGACATACTATGACGTAATAGCTTTGGATTAGTGGACAAAGGAAAGTAAGAGTGTTGAAGTCAGTCTTGATGATAAGCTGTGTCTGGTCAGTTCACAGCCTTCATTTCCAGAACAGTTACTGCAGTCAGGTTAATTTTTGCTCATTCTCAATATTGTTTAGCACAGGATTGGGCAAGTGTGCCTGGTCTCAGTATTGTTTAACTCAGGTACAGGGAATTAGGCTGGTTTTAGTTCACACTAGTCAATGTTTAAAATGCCCCACCAACTTTCTTTTCATTATCATCATCTCTTTTCCCTACCAACCTCTAATCTTCCTTCACGCTCAAGATTTTTTCAACTCCTCTTTGTCTTTGCAACCATTTATACACTTTTCCCTCAGAAACACAAAAACAATGTAGGACAGAAAGAACTCATATGACTGAGGGGACTATATTTCATTTCAGGAAGACTTAATAGTCTTAGAAATTGTAAAAATCATTATTTTTCTCTCTGACTGGACTTGTTACTCTGTTAGTCTTTTCCCACATCCTTTCTCCCTTTCTTCCCTGCCTGTACTCACTGTGAAATTCTTTACATGTGAATTCCACTGCACTCCACTCCACCTGCCTCAAACCACCCACAGAACAAATGAATGGAAATCAGGCAAGAGGGGAGAGTAAAACGTATATTGAAAATAGAGTCATGAATAGTAAACACTCCTGGAAGCTTTTTTTAAAGAATGTGTTTTTTCATGATGGATTCCCGTTTCCCAGTTTTCTATCTTGGTTTTTCTTGCATATGATATATGAAAGTAATTAGGAAGGCTTTCTTGTTATAAAAGGAGAAAAAAGAGCCAAAATACAAACTAATCCCTAAAAGAGCAGCACAGAGATTATACTGAAACAGATTGCAATATCATTGTCGTGATGTTTTCTGTACATTTTCCAGGAAGGTGTGGATGGAGAGCAGGAAAGCAGAAAGCTATTGCTTTATTTGTGTTTCTTATATCTTCCTCCCACTTTCATTTTTAAAAATTTGAAAACTTTTGAATCTACAAAAAAATTGAAAGAATGAGGTGATGGGCACCTATATGGCCATTTTTGTAGAATGTGAACATTTTTGTAGGAACCTAGTGCTAGTAGTATTTAACCTAAAATGCTTCCACATATAGTTCCTACATGGCCGCACATCTTCCTACATGGCCACAATACATCTGTCACCATTGTCATTATATTGAGGATTGGTGGAGTTCAGTAAAGAATTAGACATTTTTCTCTATTACACATGTAAAATATCCCACAAAAGAAGGGTTTGGCTCTTTACACTTAATTTTAAAATATAAAATCTCTTCAAAGAATATTTTGGAATGATCTAATCTCTGGGAATAAAGTTTGAGAATATTTTCCAGGTGATTTTGATATTCCTGTCAAGTTTTGAAAAGTGAAAGCCATATTTTTTTCTCCATTCTTATTTTCCAGCTTTATTGAGGTACAATTGACAAATATACATATACTTAATGCATATGAGATGATTCAATATACATGTATACTGTGAAATAATTACCACAATCAAGCTAAAAACGTGAGATGATATCAAACTAAAAAGTTGCTGCATAGCAAAGGAAACAATCAACAAAATGAAAAATCAGCCAATAGAATGGAAGAAAACATTTGCAATGAATTATTTTTCTAGTTGTAATTCTTAGGTGGCACCAGGTCTCAAAGCATCCTGGGTAAAGCTCAGGAATCACCAATGTGATGACTGTACACAGAACAGAAGAAGTTGAAAGACCCCAGCGGATGCTAATAGTAAGTTGAGAAGATGGGAAGTAACCTACCAAGGCTACTGAACAGAAATTGTTAGTGAAGGGATACCACGAAATACTCACTTCCCAGGAGGCAAGTGAATAAAATTATAAGAGAGTGAGTGAAAAGCAGTATCAAGTTGTTGAAAGGTCAAATAAAATGAGTAGTGAGAATTGACTTTGGCATATTGGAGTTTTCAGGGACCTTGACATGCAAGATTGTATTCGAGTGGTGGGAGTCAAAGGTAGAATGGCTTTAGTTTCAAAGGACATAACAGAGAAGGAACTATCCATAGACCAAGTATGTTGGTAACTCTTTTGAGGAGATGTTTTGTAAAGGGAGAATAGATCTAAAACAATGACTGGATTACAAGGGGGCATGTCTCAAGGGAAAGGGCTTGAGAGAAACTATGGCATTTACATGATAATGGGTACAATTAGGAGAAAAGAAAAATTGATGCTATAAGAGAGAGGAGCCAGTTACTGTAGCAATTTCTTTGACTACCTTAAAAAACTTCAATCTAGTACACATTGGACATAACATAATTCTTATATAGACTCTTTTTTTTTTTTTCAAGTAATTGGTACTACAGTCTGGGTGTATTTTCAAATTTATCTTCCTTGTCATGAATTTCATTTTCTGAAATGGAAAAGTACATTTTAATTAGTTTATCCATAAGAACAGGAAAGAAGCAAAGTATATGGATTCCTCTTATATATATTCTTTATATATTCTCATTAGATTGATGGCAAAGTCAGTGGCTGAGGGTGAGCATCAGGAGAGGGTGTAAAAGACTTGTGAGAGGAGAAGATACAAACTCCTCTGTTAAGAGGGTCAATAGATGAATTGGATAAATATGGCAGGAGCGGCATAGAGGTGTATTGTGGTTTGGGGTCTGGATGGTATTTTTATCTATGACATCTCTCCACAAAAGAGTAATGCCTTGTATAGGGAATGTAGAAACTGCAGCACTGTGGGAAAGTGGATGAGAACAATTTTGTTCTTGCAGAAAGGAGTTAGGTTGGGATGATCAGAGGGAAAATGGGCATTGTTTGCACTCCCATTCTCCCCTGCGGTCTTGGAGAAGTAATGTTTCACCAGAAATACAGGATATAAGTTTTGTGAGATGATGAAAAGAGAGTAACTAGAGACCTGTGTTGGAGAACGTCAGTTGGACCTTAGTTACTATCAGCCCTTGGATGCTATGTTTGGAGATGAATTTTCTTGTTATGGTTCTTAGGATTTCTGTACTTCAGCTCTGTATGGGTGAATCTAGAATCTTTGCAGCTGGGGATTGGATCTTTCCCTCCTTTTAAACTCTTACTAGGACTTAATAAAGACTTGCTTATTTTGTGATTTAAGGTGTATAAACCAATAATAAGATTGCTATAACTTCAACATAATTGTGAAGTCAAATTAATGTAAAAAACAGAAGTGAGGTCAAATTAACGTAAAAAAAAAACAGTAGAAGCTGTGCGATCAGTAAACTATTCAGCATAGATGGTATTTCTCCTGAGTTCTGTGTATTTTCCCAGGAGAGTTTGATACCCTTCCCATTTTGTCCTGCCAAGTGAAAGTTCCCATTCTATAATCTGTCCATCTGTCTGTATATCAAAACGGTGCAGAATGGTATCTTGAATATTTGAAAATCAAAAATTGAGTCATGATCTGATTTTGAGACTGAATGTGCGTAAGGTTATCAAATTTGGCCAAAAGTGACCTTAACCTCTTAGAGATGGATATGATAGTCTTGGCCCAAAGCAGAGGTGACCAAAAGATGATTCTTTTTAAAACTATACTAAGTATTCTTTACTACAGAAACTTCTGTTAATTAACCTACATTATTAGGGTAGATTTGGTTATGCTAATAGACTTCACCATTTCAGTGACTTTATACAGTAGAAATTTGTTTCTTGCTTACTCGCTAGTCCTGGGAGGAAGTTCACATCAGGTTTGTTTTATTTTAGACGATCACCCAAGGATGTATACATTTCCCCCAGTGTGTTTCTGTTACTGTGAGGACCTTATAATCATGAATATCTCATTGGAAGAAATGGAACAAGTCTGAGGAGCCCCTGAGAGGCTTTATGTGCCAGGCACATTAGTCACATTTAATCATAATCTGAACTGGCAAGAACTCAGAAACATGGGCAGAACCTGGAAAACATAACTCAGTAGTATTTAGGAAAAAAGAGGAGGATGATTTTGGTGAACTGTTTCAAGTCTCTGCCATGCCAATGGAGGAGAGAGTGACTATGTGAAAAGGACATTAGTGAGGATTTTGTTTAAAAAGTCTGTTGTGAGAGAATTCCTCAAGAGATTTCTGACTTTTAAAATATAAATTTTTGGGGTGCCTGCGTGGTTCAGTTGGTTAAGCGTCCGATTTTGGCTCAGGTCATGATCTCATAGTTGGTGGGTTCAAATGCCGTGTTGGGCTCCGGGCTGACAACCCAGAGCTTGGAGCCTTCTTTGTATTCTGTATCTCCCTCTCTCTGCCCCTCCCGTCTCCCTCATGTTCTCTCTCTCTCTCTCTCTCAAAAATAATCATTAAAAAAATAAAATATAAAATTTTAACAGATGTTTACTTGTATGGATTTAAGGATGAAATTGGGGAGTGTAGGAGTGTGGCTTTTGCTGGAAAATTTGTAGTTTGTCTTACTAATATATCATGGACTTAGTAGAAGAGGAGATAACTTGCAGGATATCAAGAATGACGACCCAAACGGGTGACAGAGAGGTCTCTAAGTTATGTTTTTTAATTGAGGTATAATTGACATATAACAATATATTTGTCTCAGATGGACAACATAATTCAGTATTTATATAATTGTGAAATGGTCACTACAATAAATCTAGTTAATGTCCATTATCACACAGTTAAATTTTTTTCTCTAGTCAGAACTTTTAATATCTATTCTGTGAAGCAACTTTCACACCTACCATACAGTGTTATTAAGTGTACTCACCATGCTATAAGTTGCATCCCTATGACTATACCTGGAAGTTTGTACTTTTGACCTCCCTGTACCCATTTTGCCCACCCCCATGCTTTACCAACCCACCAATCTGTTCTCTGTATCCATGAGCTAATTTTGTTTTTGTTTTTAGATCCCACATGTAAGTGGGATGATAAACCATTTGTCATTCTCTGATGTATTTCACTTAGCATAATGAGGTCAAGGTCCATCCATGTTGTCAAAAACAGTGAAATTTCCTTCTTTTTAGAGCTGAACAATATTCCATTGGATACATACATTTTCTCTATTTTTTCATCTACCAATGAACATTTATGTTGTTTCCATATCTTGGCAATTATAAACAGTGCTGTAATAAACATGGAGGTGCTTACATCTTTTCAATTTAATGATTTCATTTTCTTCCAATAAATTCCCAAAAGTGGAATTGCTAAATCACGTGGTAGTTCTATTTTTAATTTTCTAAAGAACCTCCATACTGTTTTCCATAGTGGCTGAACCAATCTACAATCCTGCCATTAGTGCACAGTGTTTCCTTTTCTCCACGTCCTCAACATTTGTTATCTGTTGTCTTTTGTATCCTACCCATTGTAACAGCTATGAGGTGATATCTCATTGTAGTTTCGATTTGCATTTCCTTTATAATTAGTGATGCTAAGTATCTTTCCATGTGTCTGTTTGCCATCTGTGTGTCTGCTTTGGAAAAATGTCAGTTAAGATTCTCTGCCCATTTGGGGGGTTAGATTTTCTTTGTTGTGCCATTAAGGTATATAAGTTTTTTAATATATTTTGGGCATTAATCCCTCATCATATATATGGTTTTGCAAATGTATTCTCCCATTCAATAAGTTGTCTTTTTGTTTTGTTGATAGTTTTCTTTGTTGCAAAGTATTTTTACTTTGATGTAGTCCTGCTTCCCACCCCCCACCCCCTCACCCCCCCCACTCCTCCCCCTCCCCCACCTGGCTTTTGCTGCCTTTGCTTGTGCCAAATCCAAAACACCATCACCAGCACTGAGTTCAGGGAGCTTATTGCCTATGTTTCCCTCTAGTTTTACAACTTCAGGTCTTATGTTCAATTTTTTAATCTATTTTGAGTTAATTTTGGGGTCTGGTATAAGATAGTAGTCCAGTTTACTTCTCTTGCATGTGGCTATGCAATTTTTCCAAAGCCAGTTTTTGAAGAGGCTGTCTTTTCCTTGTTTTATGTTCCTGGTTCCTCTGTCATAAAGTAATTGACTGTATATGTGTATGTTTATTTCTGGACTCTCTATTCTTTTCCATGGATCTGTGTGTCTGTTTTTATGTCGTTACTATATTGGTTTGATTACTATTGCTCTATAGTATAGTGTGAATCAGAGAGCATGATACCTCCAGCTTTGTTCTTTTGGCTATGGGGAGTCTTTTATGGGTCCATACAAATTTTAGGATTATTTCTTCTATTTCTGTGAAAAGTGCCTTTGGAATTCTGATAGGCACTGCATTGCATCTATAGATGACTTTCAGGCACTATGAATATTTTAACAATATTAATCCTTCCAATCCATGAGTATGGGATATCTTTTTATTTATTTCTGTCTTAAATATCTCTTACCACTGTCTTATAGTTTTTAATGTCCTGGGCCTTAATCTTTTTGGATAAATTTACTCGGTATTTTATCCTTTTTTGATACAACTGTAAATGGGATTATGCAAATTTCTCTGATAGTTCATTATTAGTGTATAGAAATATACAGATTTTTGTTTATTGATTTTCTATACTGAAACTTTATTGAATTTATTGATTAATTCTAGCAGTTTTTTAATGTAGTCTTTGAGTTTTCTATATATAATAACATATCATCTGCAAATACGACAGTTGTATTCCTTCCATTCATGATTTAGATCCTTTTTATATATTTTTTTGCCTAGTCTCTCTGACTGAAATTTCTAATCCTATATTGAAAAAAATGGTGCAAGAGTGGGCATACTTTTTCCCGATCTTAGAGGAAAAGCTGTTAGCTTTCCAACACTGAATCTGATGTTACCTGTGGGCTTCTCATATATGGTTTTTATTATGCTGATATGTTTCCCCACTTTGTTGAGAGTTTTTATTATAAATGGTTATTGAATTTTATCCAATATTTTTCCCATATCTGTTGAAATAATATGATTTTAATCCTTCATTTGGTTAATGTGTTGTTGTATCACATTGATTTGTAAATGGTAAACCATTTTTGCAACCCTACTTGATCATGGTGTTTGATTCTCTTAGTTAATGTATTATTGAATTCAGTTTGATCATATTTTGTTGAGACTTTTGCATCTGTGTCTATCAGGCATATTAACGTGTAATTTTCTTTTCTTGTGGCATCCTTATCTGGTTTCAGTATCAGGGTAATACTGGTCTTTTAAAATAAGTTTGCTAACTGCCCGGCTATCTCAGTCGGTAGAGCATGAGACTCTTAAAATGAGTTTGCTGGCTGAATAATATTTCACTGTGTGTGTGTGTGTGTGTGTGTGTGTGTGTGTGTGTGTGTGTGTGTATAATGTATGTATAGGGACCCCAGCTTTCTTTTGGTTTCCATATGCATGAAATGCATTTTTCCATCCCTTGACTTTGTCTCTTATAAACAGCCTATATTCGAGTCTTTTAAAAGAATCCATTGTCACTCTGTCTTTTGGTGGAGAATTTAGTTCATTTACATTTAAAGTAAATACTGATAGGCATGTGCTTATTGCCATTTTGTTGTTTTCTGGATGTTTTGTAATTCCTTTATTCCTTTGTTTTTCCCTTCCTTTGTGATTCTGTAGTGGTACACTTTGTTTCCTTTATCTTTGGAATATTTACGACAGGTTTTTGCTTTCTGGTTATCATGAGGCTTATATATAACAACTTATAACTATTTTAAGTTGATAGAAGCTTAATTTTAAATGCACTCCAATGCTTCACATTTTTACCTTTCCCTTCCCAGATTTTATGGTCTTGATGTCAAATTTTACATCATTTTACATTTTTATCTTTGGTATTCCTTAACTGCTTATGGTAGCTGTATTTTTAATACCATTGTCTTTTAAACTTCATACTAACTTCATATGACTGATTCACCTACCACATATACAATATTATTCTGGATCTTTAAAAAAGTTATTTAAGTAATCTCTACATTCAACATGGGGCTCAAACTCATGACCCTGAGATGAAGAAATGCATGATTTTCTGACTAAGGCAGCCAGGTACCCCTGGGTTTTACTAAAGATTTGCTTTTACCCATGAGATTTGTACTTCTACATTTTCCCATTACTTATTAGTGCATTTTTTATTTCAGCTCGAAGAAGTCCTTTTACCATTTCTTGTAAGGCTGGTTTAGTTGTGATGAAGTCCTTTAGTTACTGTTTGTCTGGAAAACTCTCTCTTCTTCAATTCTGAATGACAATATTCTTGGTTGAAGGATTTTTCTTTCAACACTTTGAATAACTATATCATCTCACTTCCTCTGGCCTGAAAGTTTGTGCTGAAAAATGTAATGGCTTTATGGAGGTTCCTAGTATGTTCTTGCTGCTTTTAGATATTCTATTCCTCTATAACTTTGATGTTTTAATTATAATATGTCTTGGTATTGGTCTCTTTGGATTCATCTTCTTTGGCACTCTCTGAGATTCCTGGGTCTGGAATTCTGTTTCCTTCTATAGGTTAGGAAATTTTCAGGCACTAATTCTTCATATAAGTTTTCTGCTTATCCATCCCCCTGATATTGTCCCAAAGCCTCTTAAACTAGCTTTACTTTTTAAAAAAAAATCCTTTTCCTGTTCTGATTGGATGAGATCTATGAACTCCGTTTTAATTTCATTAATCCTTTCTTCTGCTTTATCTAGTCAGCTGTTGAATCCTTTTAGTGTATTTTTCAGTTCAGTTATTGGATTCTTCATTATATTTTCTCTTTGTTGAATCCTTAGTGTGTTCATGCATTCTCCTGAGTTCGGTAAGCATTATGATGGTTATTTTTATGTTTCATTAAAGGCTTTTTATGAGGTTTTACCTTTTTTTCCATTTGGAATATATTCCTGTTTCTTCATATTTCTGAATCTATGTTGGTTTCTCTGCATTGGCTGCCATCTCTCCCCATCTTGGGGGAGTGGCCTTGTATAGGAGATGAACCTTAACAATCTGTTCTACCCTTCTAGCTCTTGGTTGTCTCTCAAACCTTTGTGAATGTCTAAGCCTGTTGTATCTCCAGTGGTTCCCAGTATTTGAAGGTATGCCTGTTACGGTTCCTGGGATGGGGGTGAGAAATCTTAGCACTAGATTCAGGCTCATTGGAAGCAAAATCCTTCAACAGCAGATTTTAAAGTATACAAATGTATATAGTTCTGCAGGACCACAAGTGTGGTCTTGCTGGGGACAACAGCCAATGTAGAAATGTCACCTGGAGTCACAAAAATTGGAGCAGCAGAGAAGTATATAAGCTCCTTTCTTGGAGTTGCTGGAAACCTGAATTGAGGCAGAGAAAGTGCAAAGATGGAGTGCACTTATCTCTATCCCTGTTATACCTATCTCTTTAGGTCCCTAAATCTGTGCCACTTAGGCCAAAGCTTCAGAACAAGCAAATAGGCATCTTTGATAAAAGAATGTGGTATGTTTCAGTTTATCTGTGTTGTGTCCTAGGGATGGTAGCCAGACAAAAACTCACTTTCAGATTGTTATTTGAGCTAGGTGACCAAGAGGTGTCCTCTGGGCAGCACCCACAAAAACCAAGGTATAAGACTTCTGTTTGGGTTTCTGTCTGGGAGACACTGGTGCTTTGGAACATGGCAGAGAGAGAAAGAGTGTACAAAGATAATGTCTGTCCTTTGAGGTCTCTGGAAAGGAGTACAGTCAGCCCTGAGATGTGTGTTTAATTAGAAGACTGCCCTTCAGACTGCAACCTTGAAGATAAGCCTACAGGCCTGTTTTCACAGAAAGACTGGGCTCTGTTATGCTGAGATCATGGATTCCCCCAAAGACCACCAGAAGTCTGAGTCACACATGCAAAAGCAAAGGGCATTTATTCAGGCTTAGGCTCGGGCTCTCAGACCTCACCAACACAGTGGATTCGTGCTGAGAGCCCTGACCATCAATTGAGCAGGGTTTTTATTACGGTCGGGATGGGATGAGGTGAGGGTCAGGGATTACAAGATGATTGGTCAACACATCGGCAGGGTTTGGCTCAGTGCAGGGTGATTGGCTAATTTGAGCTCACTAAAAGATTGGTTTGGGCTGGTGGTGGTATCTGCTTGGGCAACAGGTGGGTTGTTTTTCCCTCCATTGCTACGAGTCACATCTGGGAAAATAGAAACTTAGGCCTTCTAGTTTCTACTTATTATTTCTATTTCTATTAATAATTCCATTATTTAAAGCCTGTCATGGAGTCAGTTTGGTCCTTCAGGCTCCTGGGTCTGTTGCCTCTTGCTGTGTCCTGGAGGGTGGTGGTTGGTTAAGAACTCTTTCACCCTTGTTTAATATTAGATGATGGATAGACTTATGAAAGTACATGCGAGGTAACACAGTGATTAACTCTGCCTAGATTTTCATTTCTGAGGAGGAAATTGATAAGCTAAGTTGTTCTACAGCATCAAGTATTAACTCTGCTGATGATATGCTAGATGGCGAGAGAATACAAAATTAAAGGACATTTATCTTCTCTCTGAAGATTGACAATCTTGAATTAATAGCTGATTAGGAATCACATAGGTAGTGACTGAGGTAGCAAGGCTGGTAACCAGTTTGCTGAACTGTTAAAATACCAAAGTTTTCTATACCAGGTGGTAAATATGTGCTCCAAGAACCCCTCCACCTTGGTATCCCCTTCATCTCTATCATCCCTGAAATTTCCTGTTTTCTAGCACCTAAAGGATCAGTGACCTTATGTACTCAGTAGTTTACATCCAATCTAAAGGGATGCACTTGGCCAAGAGGAAAAAGTTACAAGCCTTGAAATAGTAGTATTTAGTTAAAAATGCAATAAAAAGGCCAGAACATGAAATACAAGTTGGGGAGTAGAGAGAAATATAATTGATAAGGATAATCAAGATAAAACAAACGATTTTAAGCAGATCTACTTTTAAAAACATTAATTTTGGGGCAGATGGGCTGCTCAGTCTGTTAAGTGTCTGATTCTTGATTTCAGCTGAGCTCATGATCTCATGGTTGGAGAGATCAAGGTCCTTCTTGGGTTCTCGGTGTCCTCACAGTGTGGAGCCTACTTGGGATGCTCTTTCTCTCCCTCTTTCTGCCCTTCTCCTTCTTGCATGTTCTTTCTCTTCTCAAAATAACCAAATAATTTTGACCAACCTTAGTACATAAGTACTCACTGATGTTTGTTGAATAAACTTATTATAATGCTAATGATTATCATTAGTAACATACACTTACTATGGGTATGGCTTTCAGCTGTTTCTCTTTGCATTCCAGACCAAGGAAGTTTGCATCCACATTTGCAGGAATTTACAGGATATAATATGCTAATATTACTCCACTCCGCAATTAGTGATTTCAGTATCATAAAGACTGAAAATCACGGGGGGGGGGGGAATAAAACTTGATTGACCTGGAATAATTTCTTTCCATTTCACTCAGACTGAATACTGATCAATAAGTTTATTCATCAGTGTGAACAGGCATGAGATCACTCAGAAGTTTTGGATTTAAAAAGGGCCAGTAAGAAAGGTTTACTTGTATGGAAGTATTGATAGAATTGGTTCTCCATTACATTAATTCCTTGTTTCCAAGAACAATATAATATATTCCTCATTAATGGAGATACAGGTTAAATGATAAATACCCAAAAACAGTACCTGAGCAAATCAGTATTTTATTTTTACATCACAGTTTACTGTTCCTCCTGTCGGTCACTGCATTGTAAATATGGTCACATGATATAATTTTCCTCACTATATGTTTCATCTTAAGTGACATTACTTAATTACTTTCATCAAATATTAATTTTCATATTCTTTCACCAGCAAGCACCAAAATTAAAACCCATCAATGGGATAAGTATACATACAAAGATTCTCAAATTTATCCCCTGTAAGAACTGGGAAAAAGATTTTCCTATTTCCAAAGGTCTGCAATTTTTTGGCATTAAACAATAGGGTATTACAATTAAGCACAAAATCAATTGATATTTAATACTGTTTAATAATATAAATCATCTCATTTGAAACAAGCTTTGCCCTTTTGAAGGTTCATCCTCTCCATCTCTTTTCCTGTGATTGGTGGTGTTGGTCTCCCAATGTCAGCAGCTGAGGGAGACCCATGCCATCATTCTGCTGCGCTCTGAACTAGTAGGCGCTCTGGAGGAAGAACAGATTCCAATTTCTGCCAGCGCTCTGGAGGCCACAGGATATGTGTAGCATGGGCATGCAGAAGTCCTAAGGAAACCTAAACACATGAGAGACATAAAATCAGAAAAAATTTACTTTGATCCAGGTCTGATGATTAAAAATACTATTGATAGAATGCCATTACTCCTCACAAATCATTTGAGGTAGACATTATCCCCGTTTTGCATAAAAGAAAACAAAATTCAGGTTGGTTAAGTAATTGGCCAAAAGTCCTCTAGCTACCAACTGGTGGAGGCTGGCTTCAGCACTGAGCCATCCAGCTCCAGAGTCTGCATGCAGTCTTGAATACACTCCTCCCTAACCAGCTTGCATACACCCAGGAAACATAAATCTGGTTTGCATTCTCAGAATTTCCTATACAGGTATCAGTATTTCAGAGAGACTGGTCTTTATGGATCAGTCAGAGACATGAAAAAAATATTTTTTTCCCACCTAGTGGCTGAGCAGCAGAAATTAGATGTGAGACTAAGTCAAGTCCTTTCTTGGAAACTACATGGAGCAATTACATGGAACTAGTGCTCACAGAGGGAGGTGGAAAACCAAGGGAAAGCCAGCAATGGAGGATAGGAAGCAGGGGAAAAGAATCAAGTATAAAGATCATGGCAGAGGGCAAAGAACCCCCATCAGCAGAGATGTTCCAGGATTAAAGAGGAGGTAACTAGAGGGAAGTCATCCTGGAGGACTGAAGGCTGAGCCCTTAAAGACATCTTAGGATTTCCTAGGAGCATCAACTGCAGTGAACAGAAGAATGAGGCAAACCTGCTTAGAATGCAGATGCAGGTCCTGTTCTCAGAGATCACCCTTCAACAAGGCAGAGGCAGGGTCTAGAAATCTGTGTCTTTTGTTGTTGATGCTATTTTTGTTATTACATAATACTTTAATAGCATTTAAAGTTTACAAAATACTTATAATCAGCACGTTATCTATTTGGTGCTAGTTGTAAACAAGATACTATGGGTCCATTTTTTATTTATTTTCAGATGTTTTCCCTATAAATTGGAGCTCCACAGAGATTAACATACAAGACTGCTTTCATTGATTCTATTTCCTGGCATCTGCATTCAAGAAATCACATTGCACAGAGACTCAAAGACCTGGATGTCAGGTGAGAGATTCTAAAAAGGTAACTAGAAACACACTTTTTTGGAAAAGGAACAAAAAACCCTTTTAGACTTTGGGCTTATTTTGTTTATATTCCATCAAGAAGCCCTGGATATAGGGAAATTATTTTGAAAATCAAACCTACAGAAAATTTGAAAATGTAGGGGGGGAAAAAACTCTGTTTACCCAAATCACCAGTTATTTACATTTTGTTGCATTTGTTCCTTGTATGTGTAGCTGTGTACATATACTTTGTTTTTGAACCATTTGAAAGTTGCTGACATTCTGAATTGACTCCTTATTTTTTATGGGCCTCAGACTCTTTCCTACATAAATATAATACATTCTATGTAAGATATTAATGATACAATATTACGTATAATAATCAAAATTTTCCAACTGCCTCAATAATGTGTTTTATAGCTATTTTTTTAACTTCTTAATCAAGGATCCAGAATTACATCATGATTGTCATTTTTGCTCATGCCTTTTGCCTTGTAAAATACCCTACATTTAGAATAGCTCAACGTTGCCCTTCCCGAATAGATTTAAGTTAAACGCTCTTGGCAAGAACACAATGTCCTTGATAGTGTATTCTTCTCATTCTGTCAGGTCAGAAGGCACAAAATATGTTTGTCCCATTATTGTGATGTGAATGAATCATTTAATTAATGTGATATTGACCAGATTTCTCCCTAAAAAATTGTTTTCCTATTGTCATTAATAACTAATCTGTGGGATATTTTGAAATATATAGCTATCTTGCATCAAAATTTTACATAATCATTTCACTATCTCTGAAAGAAGCTGGTTTTTAAATCATCTGATAGTTGTAACATCCATGGATGATCCTCCCTGAATCAGTTATTACATTGATGATTACACTGGTAAGTTTCCTAATTTTTTATTCCTTTTATATTTATTAGCTTTCATTTTTCTCTAAAGTGCTTCCCCTTCCAACCCTAAGTTCTTCTTTTACTATCAAAGATTTTTTATTTCAAACTATGAGTTTCTGGTTTAATGTTTCAGTGTCCTCAGTTGGAGCAGTGGGGAGGTTCTTGATCAATGATGGATTCTGAGTACTTCCTTACTTTTTGGTACCAATAGATGATGGAGGCTTACTCATACTTTATAGTGGTTCAGCCTGACATTGGACATCTCATTAAAGAGGCTTGGTTTTACCAAGGAATACTATTTAGAAACCAAAACTTGCTACTATAGGTACTTCTTGCTCTGAGGGTGTCAATATTCAAAGCCCTTTCATAGAATAAATATAAAAAAATACAAAACCCCAGGGTTTTCCCTGGCCTTCCCCCATTCTATATTTCTGTCTCCTCTTTTCCAGAGTGAGCACTCAGATTTCCAACAGCAACAAATTTAGTAAAATTCAAGGTTTCTTTGCAATTCTTTTAATCATTAAAATCTCTCTCATGTTAAGGGTATATTTATTCTAATTTGTCTTTTCCTCCATAGTGTAGTTGTGTTAAATACTGTTAGGCTTATTTGTTTCTATTCAATTTTAGTGTGTTATTTTTGAATATGTAAACATGTGCATGGTTCAGAAGGTGCAGTTATTCTTAAAAGGTGATGTAGGCAGAATACCCCCCAACACACACACAGTAAAAATATCCATATCCTAATCCCCAGGTGTGAATATGCAATGCTACAGAGCAAAGAGAAATTAACCACACTATCTTGTAACATCCCATCAACCCAAATGTAACCACAAGAATTCTTAAATCTAGATAAGCTAGGCAGAAGGGTCAGATTTAGACAGAGATGTTATACTGCTTGATTTTGAAGATGGAGAAAAGGGCCATGAGCCAAGGAATACAGGTGGCCTCCAGAAGCTAGCAAGGAAACAGATATCCCCAAGATCTGTCAGAATACATACAGCCCTGCTGAGACCTTGATTTTAGCCCAGTGAGATCCATATTGGACTCATGACCTCCAGAACTGTGAAATAAATTTGTTGTTTTAAGCTACTATATCTGTGGTAATCTATTATACTAGCAATGGGAAACTAATATAAAAAAATATATACACAGTGAAATTACATTCCCCTCCTTGTCTGCACCTCTATAGATTAACTATTTTCATTGGTTTCTTCCCTTTTTGGAAAAAAAATATTCTTATTTCCCCCTTTTTTACTCATACCAAAGTGGAAACCATTTCCTAACCTTTCATACAAAGGGAGCATGTGTTTTTACAACCCCTCCCCTCAGTGATTCTCATTAACCTCATTGGGAACCTAGGATCTGAATTTTCCACTTAGTATCACAGCCAGAAAAAGTGAACCTGACCAATTTTAAAGAATCCCTTGATAAATTCTGGAATATGCGAACTGACCATTCCAAACATGTTAACTGCCAGGAGCCTAGATCTAAACGGGCTGTCATAGTAAAGTTTTCATCTATTTTTGTTCTTGTCTGGGCTCGGTGGAGTGGTAGGACAGCTGGTCTCTGTCCTCTCCACAATAACTCTTTTTAGATTTGATAGCTGCTACTCGGTTGTTCCTCAAGCCTTTATTTGCTGTTCCAAGTTGTTTAACTTTTTTTTTTTTCCCCAAACGGTTGAGTTGCCAGTCTTTTAACTTTGCAGAACCCTTGCCAATATATTTGCTTGCTTGCTTGGCAATTCAACTTTTAAAAATCAACACTCATTTTACTAAAACCTAGAATTCTTTTATTCAAAACATTTCTTTGATATACTACTCATTTTCTGAAAAAAAATTCATCTTGATGATTGTGAAAATTTTCATAGATGTAGAGTATTAGTATTGTTTAAAAGTATTGCTTGGAATGCAAAATTTAAGTGTTTCCTTAAAATACAGAGACTGGCTATGTATTCTCTTAGTCTTATTACAGATCTTCAATTTTTATAGATATGCAAAAATATAGTGAATACAGGACAGAAAAATTCAGAAATTGAAAATGAAAAGCTATACTTCAGATAAACCTGCTTGGTTTCCATACATACTATACTAGGCAGGGTCCTCCAAAGAACTAGAACCAATAGGATATGTGTGTACAGAGACATAAATTTATTTTAAGGATTTAACTCAGGTAATTGTGGAGGCTTGGTGCTTTCAAAATCTAATGGGGAAGGCCAGAAGGCAGAAGACTCAGGAAAGAGGTGCTGTTTAAGCTCAAAGGTACTAGTTTTAGGCAAATCCCTATTGCTTGGGAGAAGTCAGCCTTTTGTTCTAAGCAGGCCTTCAGCTGATTGAAGTCCATCCACCTATTGGAGAACAATCAGCTTTACTCAAAATCCTCTAATCTAAATGTAAATCTCATCCAAAACCCCCCTTACAGAAACATCTAAAGAGCTGGGCACTGTGGCCCAGCTGAGGTGACACCCAAAGTTAACCATCACACCTAACAAATATAATTCTCCTCCCGGTAGCTTACTCCGTGTTAGATTCAGTTCTTACTACACACAGGTCAGTGTTCTGAATGACTTACGCATTCTGATGCATTGAATCCTCACAATAACTCTGTGATGCAGGCTCTATGATGGTCTCCATAGTAAAGGAACCGAAAGCACAGCAATAGGTTTTTTGAGCCAAGACTTAAGTGCATGCCACTGGTCTTGAACCTCTATATCAAGATCCACCCTGTAATTTATTTTCCAGATGAGACACTTTGACTGTCAAGGGGAGGTGCACTTTTAAATTAAGTCAGGATAATAGTAAGATAGGGCTGTCCTGGACAAATCAAGTTCAGGTCAACTTAATCATACTGCTTTTGATTTTTGTTAGGTCCCCATACTTTCCTGAAACACCCAGATTGATCATAATGGAAATGCTCGTTATGAGCTGAATTGTTCTCAAAACTTGTATGTTGAAGCCCCTAATCCCCAGTACCTCAGAATATGAGTATTTGGCAATAGTTACCTCTTTAAAAGTTCTAAGTTAAAAAAAGGCCATTAAAGTGACCCTAATCCAATTGGGCTGGAATGTTTGTTAGATGAAGACATTAAGACACACCACCAATAGGATTGCATGTGGGGACACAGCAATGAATTGGCCATTTGCAAGACAATGACAACTTTCTCTGACACTTGTCCTTGGATTTCTAGTCTTCAGAACTGGGAGAAATTTTCTGTTGTTCAAGCCATGCAGTCTATGATATTTGATCAGGGCAGCCTTGGCAAACTAATACAGACATGAATAAAAAGGAATACTGTGTTAGAAGCTAGTCCATAAGATGTGCCCATAATCACTAAAAATAGGGAAACAAACATGTTGAAGACCAAAAAAAAAAGGTTTTTTTTTCTGTTATTAAAAAGAGAGATGCTTAAGCAAGCATAGGCATACCTAGTTTTATTAAGCTGTGGGGCAAACCTGGAGTAAGCAAGTCTATCCGTGTCATTTTCCAACAGGATTTGCTCATTTGTGTCTGTCATATTTTGATAATCTGTACATTATTTCAAGCTTTTTTTATATTTGTCATGGTGATCTTTGATGTTACTACTGTAAATGCTTTGGGGGTCCTCAAGTTGCACTTGTATGGCAAACTTAATTGATAAATGTGTGTGTTGTGACTGCTCCGCTGGCTGGCTGTTCCCCCAAAACTTTACCTCCCCTCAAGCCTCTCTCTTCCCTGAGACACAGTTATATCAAAATTAGGCCAGGTAATAACCCTAAATGGCTTTTAAGTGTACAAGTAAAATGAAGAGTCACATGTCTCTTACTTGGAATCAAAACTATAAACAATTAAACTTAGGCCAAGCCTTAGCCTCTTGTGCCAAACAGCCAAGTTGGGAATGAAAAAGGTTAAGATCTTCATAGAAATAAAAAGCTACTCCAGTGAACAAATAAAGTGAAATAACCTTACTGCTGATGTGGAGAAAGTTTTAGTGGTCTGGATAAAAGTTCAAAGTAGCCACAACATTCTGTTAAGCAAAAGCCCAATCCAGACCAAGGCCCTAACTCTCCTCAATTTTATGAAGGCAGAGATGAAAGGAAGCTGCAGAAGGTAAGTCTGATTTTGCAGAAATTGGTTCAGGAGGTTTAAGGATAGAAGCCATCTCCATAATAAAAAAGAACAAGGTAAAGCAGCAAGTTATCCAGAAGATCTATCAAAGATAATTAATGAAGGTACTAGTGAACAGATTTTTAATGCAGATGAAATAGCCTTTTATTAGAAGAAGATGCCAACTAGGGTTTCCATAGTTAGAGAGGAGAAGTCATTATCTGGCCCCAAAGAACAGGCTCTTTCTCTTATTAGGGGATATTGCAGCTGGTGACTTTAAGTTGAAGCCAATGTTCATTTACCATTCCAAAAATGCTAGAGCCCTTAAAGATTATGCTACATTTACTCTGCCTGTGCTCTGTAAATGGAACAAAATAGCCAGGATGGCAGCACATCTGTTTACAACATGATTCACTGAATATTGTAAGCCTTCTATTGAGGCCTACAAAATAAAAAAGGGAGTCCTTTCAAAATATTATTGCTGACAATGCACCTGGTCATCAAAGAACTCTGATGGAGATGTACAAGGAGATTAATGTTTTCATGCCTGCTAACACAACATCTATGCTGCAGCTCATCCATCAAGGACGCATTTGGACTCTCAAGGCTTAGTCTTTAATAAATACATTTCTTAAGAGGATAGCTGCCACGGCAGCAACATCACTGATGGATATGAGCAAAGCCAACTGAAAACCTTCTGGAAAGGATTCATCTTCCTACATGTTATTAGGAACACAGGATTCATGGAAAGGGGCCAAAATATCAACATTCACAGGAATTTGGAAGAGGTTGGTTCTAACCCTTATGGACGACTTTGAGGGGCTCAATCAAGACTTCAGTGGAGAATGTAGCCACAGATGTGGTGGAAATAGCAAGAACACTTGAATTTGAATGGAGCATAACAAAGTGACTGCATTGTTGTGATCTAATAAAACTTTAATGGATGAGGAAGTGCTCATTTTATGAATGAGAATAAAACATCGTTTCTTGAAATGGACTGCACTCCTAGTAGAGATTCTGGGAAAACTGTTGAAATGACAACAAAGGATTTAGAATAGTACAGCTTAGTTAATAAAGAGCAGCATGGTGGAGAGGACTCCAGTTTTGAAAATGCTATCAGATAGCATCACATGCTACAGAGAAATTGTTCATGAAAAGTAGACTGATGTGACAACTTTCACTGTTGTCTTATTTTAATAAATTGCCACAGCCACCCCAGGCTCCAGCAGCCATCGACTCTGAGACAAGACCCTCTATCCACAAAAAAATAGGACTTTTTGAAAGCTCATAGTCTTTTTTAGAAAATATTTAATTAAGGTATGTAAATATTTTAGATGACATTATAAATGTAATGGACTACAGTATAGTGTAAACATGACTTTTATTATATGCACTGAAAAACCAAAAAATTCATTTAGCATGAATAATCACTTTACTGCAGTGACCTAGAACAGAACCTATGATACTCCAAGGTCTGACTAAGATTTTTTCAATAGGTTTCGTTACTTTGGCCAAGCAACCTAATATTTTACTGGGACTTGACTATGCTATGCTCTTTTGTGTCCTCGTTCCAAAGGGTTCACAACATTTTTAGGCATAAGAAATTCACTTCTGTAATAAATTTTAGACCACAACAAAAACTATTAAATCATTATAAATCCTTAGCAGGCCACTGTATTTTAGTACTTATTGAATGAGAAAATAGGTCCATCCACATATATTAATCGGCCAATTAAGTAACTCGGTTGGTCACAGATTTGGAATCAATGATCTAGACAAATCTATTTTGATTGTGCATCTTATCAGCAAAAAATACTGGAGAACTGACCTCCATATTTATGTTTTTAAATTATATATATAACTAATAAAAATTATTATAATTAGTCTTAGCAGTCCATAAAACCAAATGTTAAAAGCTCAAGCTCATACTTTTCAGTTCAAAGGTTCCCATTGTTTAGTTTTGCATTCAGGGGATCATTATACATACTCCTTGTGTATTCCTGCTCCCACCTTTAGAGATTTCTGCTCTAGGAAAATTGCTACCAAAATTACTAGCTGAAAATTGATCATTGCTATCAGTCAACTAGTTTGTTTTGTCCACACAATGCCAAAGAAGTACATGGACTAAATTTGCACTGAATTACCTGCCTTTGATTGAATTGGCTCCACTGAGAAGTTATGTTGGCATGTGGTAGACACAGCCTTCATGGGCCCAGCCTTTTCTTCAGCTGTGTGTTACTTTGGTTCCTTCCACCCCTATTCAGAGGCCTTCAGTCTACAGAGCACTCTTCTGATTATTGACTTCAGGATACCCTCTCTTGAAGGAAGAGCTTGCAAGGATCAAATAAGGACAAGCAAAAGCACACGAGTCCACAGGTAGGATAGAGGGGAAATCACAGGAAAGGAGGAAGAAGATGACTGTTAATGGGAGCAAAAGCTTTTTAGAAAAGCCATTCAGAACTAGAGCCAGGGTCAGAGATGGACCAGGGTGAGAAATGAAGATAAGGTGCCAAAGTTCATTTGAGTAAATTATTTTCTGAGAAGAAACACTTTATATCATCACTATTAGCAAATAAAATCTTCGATGAATTTATGTAGCAGCATGAGAGAGGGAAGTTTCCACATAAATAAGGCAGCAGTCAGATGATATTCATTCTACAATATTAAATTAACTACAATTTTGAAAGTCAAATCAAACTGGAATAATACTAGAACTTGGAAGTACACTGTTTAAAAGAAGTGCCAATTCAACCAGAGCTTAAGGAAGTCAGTCAGCTTTTTACTCTGCCATCCAAAATCCTTTATCTTTCTAAACCTACCTGCATGATTTCTTGGTATGCAAGTTCTACACTAAGGAACTCTCCATGGTACACCCAACACCACATGTCAGGTCCACCTTCCAGGTTCTGAGGGCTGCTGTACTCACCATTTGTAATCCCCTTCCTCATAACCCTGGGACTTTCCTATAAAACCCAGTATAGTCTACCTTAACCATTCTTTCCTCTTGAAGGAAATGAGGCTTGGTGTTGGTCTACCCAATATCAGGTTCTTAGAAAAGAAAAGGACTTTTGAGGAAGACGGTAGAGTAGGAGGAGCCTAAGATCTCCTCCCATGGATGCAAGTAGATAACACCTACATCAGTGAAAATTACCCAGGAAAAGATTTGAAACTGGCAGAACAGACTCTCTACAGCCAAATGTGGAGAAGAGGCCGTATCAAAGAGGGCAGGAAAAGCAAGGGCATGGTTGGGAGCTAAATGTACTTGCAAGGACTGTCACCAAGAGGGACGGACACCTCAGATATGGAGAGAGGAAAGAAAGCACTCAGCAGGCACCCTAGGCATGGGGATCCCTCACGCAGAAGACAAATTCTCCTAACCATTGCCTTTGAAAATCAGAGAGGAAATTTCATGAGTTCTTATAATAAGTGAGGTTTAACACCTGGAACGTTGAAAATTAGCAGACTCTGCTTTGGGAGAGGAAGGAAGCCTAGAGGAAACTGAGTCTATGCCTTTAAAGAGACAGCACAAAAAAGTGTCCTACACAGACATGGCATAGAAGCAGTAGTCTGAAAAATGGCTGGGGTACAAAGGAGGGAAATTTGTTTACTGATTTTAGACCATGCGCTGGAAGGGGAGGGACTCTTGGGTGATTTCTCAGAAAAGAAAAATGCTGGCAGAAGCCATTTCCTTCCATCTCCCAGCCTAGAAATGCAGCCTACAGTATCCAGTGCCAACACTTGCTACCTGGCTTGCTCTAACAGTGTACCCACACACCTCCATCCTCATGCTTCTGCTACTCCACCTTTCCAACCCTGCCTACCTCAGTTTGGAGCAGCTGTAGTCTCCCTCTTGCAGAATGCAAACTGTGAGAGAAGCAAGCAACAGAAGAAAGGAACAGAACTACAGAAACAACCATAAAACAAGTTACAAAATGGCAATAAGTACATACCTATCCATAATTACTTTGAATATAAGTGGACTAAGCAATCAAAAGACACAGGTTGATGGAATGGAAAAACAAATAAGATCCATCTGTACACTGCCTACAGGAAACTCAGTTCAGACTTAAAGGATCATGCAAATGCAGAGGCAGCTGCGTGGCGCAGTCAGATGAGCAGCCAGTTTCAGTTCAGGCACCCACGTTGGGCTTTCTGCTGTCAGCACAGAGCCTGCTGCAGATCCTCTGCCTCTACCCACTTGTGTGTATACTGTCTCTCAAAAACAAACATTTAAAACAAAGAAATACACAAGTTCAAATTGAAGAAATGGAAAAGCATTTATCATGCAAATAGAAGTGAAAAAAATGGGAGCAGCAATACTTACATCAGACAAAATAAGCTTTAAACAGACTGTAATAGCACAAAGAAGGACACTATATAATCATAAAGGGAGCAATCCAGTAAGAAGTTGTAACAATTATAAGTATTTATGCACCCAACATGAAAGCATCCAAATATGTAAAGTGGCCAATTACAAACATAGCACCTAATCAATAGTAATACAATAATGGGGGACTTGAACATCCCACTTAGATCAATGGTCAGATCGTCCAAAGGAAAACCAACAAGGAAACAGTGGCTTTGAATGACACACTTGACCAGATGGATCTAATATTCAGAATATTCCATCCTGAAAAAGCAGAATACAAGGTTTTGGTGGTTTTTTTTGGGGGAGGGGGAGACTATTCCCTTTGCACTTGAAGAGATCACCTATTAGGCCATAAAACAAGTCTCAACAAATTAAAAAAGATTAAAGTCATGAGTTTTTTATGACTATGAAATTAGACAACATCCAAAAGAAAATAATCTATAAAACTATAGATACAAGGAGGTTAAATAATATGCTACTAAACAATGAATACATCAACCAAGTAGTCAAAGAGGAAATAAACAACTACATGGAAATAGGTGAAAATGAAAACACAATAGTCTAAAATCTTTGGATTGCAGGAAAAGCTGTTTTCACAGAGAAGTTTATACCAATTCAGACCTACCTCAAGAAGCAAGAAAAATCTCAGCAAACAACCTTACACCTGAAGGAACTAGAAAAGAAGAACTAAACCCCAAACCAGCAGAAGTAAGAAAATAATAAAGATGAGAGCAGATCTAAAGCCTGGAGCTGGTTCTTTGAAAACCTCAACAAAACTGGCAAACAGCCAGACTCATTAAAAGAGGGAGAGAAAGGACTCAAACAAAATCACAAATGAAAAGGAGAAATAACAAAAATACACAGGAATATAAAAATATTAAAAATTATATGCCAACAAATTGGATAATTAGATAGATGAAATGGATACATTCTTCAAAACATATAAACTCCAAAAACTGGAGTGAGAAGAAATAAAAAATTTGAAGACTGATTATTAGTAATAAAAAAAAAAACCCTCTCAGGAAACAAATCCAGGACCAGAGCACTTCACAGGTGAATTCTACCAAACATTTAAAGAAGAGTTAATACCTATCTTTCTTAAACTACTCCAAATAATAAAGGAGGAAGGAAAGCTTCTACATTCATTCTAGGAGGCCAGCTTTCTCCGATACCAAAACCAGATAAGGACATTACAAAAAAGGACAACTATCTGTCTGATGAACACAGATACAAAAATCCTCAACAAAATACTAACATACTGAATCCAACATACATTTAAAAACTCATTCACCACAATCGACTGGGGGTAATTCTGGGATACAAGAATGGTTTAGTATTTGGAAATAAGTCAACATGATTCATATGTCAACAAGAGAAAGGATAAAAACCCTATGATTGTCAAGTGCTTTTCTCTACCTATGAAAAGTACAACAGTGATTCATGATTTAAACCCTCAACAAACTAGGTACACAGGGAATATATCTCAATATAATATAGGCCATATATGAAAAACTCACAGTAAACACCATACTCAGTGGTAAAAAAAACTCAGACCTATTCCCTTAAGATCAGAAATAAGACCAGGATGTCACCACTGCTTAACTCATGATGTGTTTGATTATAGAAACTTCCCCAGACCGTGCTGGGAGAATTGTTACCTACAGCATAAACCTTGTTTATAGACACTTTTTATAGGACATTGACATCGTTCCAACATCTGAAAAGTCTGATTCTGAAACACATCTCCCTTTCAATATTTGAGATACAATACTAATATCTTTAAATATTTCCAAAGGTGAATATTTGCAAAAGAAGATAAATTTAATCAGAGTTATGGGCTTAGTCCTTATCAGGACAAGCATCCTGCTAGATTCTGGAAACACACACAGTAAAAATGATCTCATGATCTGGTGAGAAAGACAGATTTTTTTTAACTATACCTGACATGGTAGACATAAAAAGGAGCCAAGTTCCACAAGCCAACCCTTCAGAAGCCTCCACTGAGTTGGTGCATTTGGGCTGGTTCTGAAAGATACTAAGTTTACCTCTCCTGAGGGCAGATTTTCACTTAAGATAATCCTTTGCCATATTTTTTATCTAGAAGATTCTCCAAGTCTCCTTGCCCTCCGCTGAATTTCAAATTGAGACAACCCAATATTTTTCAATGAAAAAGTAAAGCCATATGCTTTATAAAAGATTCAAAATGAGATTCTCTCATTTAAAGTCCTCATTCTAGGCCAAGTGTTTTCCCTCATTACCAACAATTTTAACTTTAATCATTTCAAAGCAATTTTCCTGTTCAAGACAGCTTTAATCAGGATGCACTTTCAGGTCACTTCATGGCCTCTTCATGATTCTCTCTAGATAACTACAGAATCATGCATAATCATTCTAGTTCCCCCAAGACCCCTTCAGTAAGTAGTTAGTTCAACATTTTATGTAAAAATAGATACAAAACAGGCCTCTAGGGGTATGTTCAGCTAATTTTCATGAATTAATTTCCTAGGATTAATGTTTATGCACCACTCTCTTCACCACATAATCAAATCACTGGAATTGAAGTGGTCTAACTCCTTATTTTGCAGCTTGATTAAGCAGGTGATGAAATACTTGAATATCATTTGGATAGTTAGCAACTCGTAGTATCCACAATAATCCACAGGAAAAGGATGTGGATGCCTCATTGTTTACTTGTGCTCTCTCTAGAAGCTGATGTCCCACATGCCATTTTTATGTAGGAGGTAAAACAGTTCATATAAATACTGAGGAGAGAGGTGTGGAAGTCTTTACTGTTGCTGACATTGTCTTAAACCTTATTTAGATCAGTGGGTAGGCAGCCAAAAAGATAGACTAGTTTGCCCTGGGTAAGAGGGTTTGGGCCAACAAGGTAGCAGATCACCATTCCCAGGCCTGCTGCTATGGTGGATGCAGCCACTTCTCCACCATGGTTACCTCTGTTCACTGGGTGGCTAGCATCCATCTCTCCCCCTTTCCTACTTCTCTTTTATTCCCTCTTTCTAAGAGAATGTGAGGAGCTTTACAAAATAGCCAAGAACAAAAGAAAGCAAATCAAAGTGACTGCAAGTAGGGTGAAGGCAGTTGCTATAGAAAGTGCCACACTTGGTTCTTGGCTATCTGACAGCCAGTGTGAAGAAGAGAACATGCTAACTCACACAACTCTTACAGGACAAGAGCACAGTTTTTCTCTGATAAAACTTCTGCAAGCTTTCTCACATCTGGTCTGTGACAGGATACTCCAAGTATCATAATGGACAATGTCACTGCAGTAGGTCCCACCAGAAAATCAGGACAGAATTCACCTTGCAGGCAGCTGCGTGAATGTTGTTCTGCAAACATCAGTCTTGTATGTAATCTCAGGATCTAACCTATTCCGATCACAGGAACTAAGAGTACCTAGGAGCCTGGATATATAGCAGGCCCTACAAATGATCTTTTTGAAATATTATGTCCTCAATTGTGTTTTTCTTCTGCAGGATCTATTATGGGCTTAGCCATTTGGATGTGCTCACGTGGGACTCTGAAGTGATGGAGGGGCAATGCAGAGACGCAGTAACCATCAGAGGTACTGGCAGAGAGAAAATGCCAGGAAGTGTCCGTTGACACCAAATGCCAAACTCATCATCCTGATCCTGTGTAAACATGGGGGCACCCTATGTTGCAAACTAGTTTTTATTCCATCCATCCTTCCAATAACACCTTTTCTATTTAAATGAGTTAGGATGAAACAAAGGAAGTCAGGGTGGCTTTGTGATTTTGGTATTCAATACCACTGGTAACTACCATGAAAATACCGGTGACAGAATGTTGATAAGGATATTTGGAATTCAGGTCTAATTCTTAATTCCAAAGGTGAGGACCTCAAGACTCAGAAAGGTTGCCTTCAGGTACCCAGTTAGGCTGGGATGCAAATCCTAGCCCTGGCTCCTACTTCCAAGCCCTTTTCAACACACCTGTCAGTGAAATGAGGTGTAGAGCCCCGGAAATTGTGAAGTTTGGCAAGGGGCCCTGCATCAGTGCCTTCTAAACCTGCTTTACCCCAGGGAGAAGTGAGGGCTTTCATTTTCTGCAGACAAAAGCAAACATTGCCCATTAAGATTTGTACACATCGATGCCACTCTGAGAACTATTGCTGATACGTAGCAGCAGGGCATGTTAGGAGCCATTGGGCTGTAAGGAACGCTTGCTGGCAGTGACGAAGCTATGCTTATTGCAGCAATGCAGTTATGTCAACGAGCATGAGACCTTGGACAATGAAGAAATGTGGAAAGACTCTAGTGTATTCCTATTACTCAGTCCAACAGATCTATAAAAGTCTACTGTATGCATAGCACAGGACATGGGATTTAAATCTACCAAGATGGATGAGCCACAGACTCTGGCCTTGAGGAGCTTAAAACTTAGAGGAAAAGATAGTCGTCACAAACTTCATCCATGGGATGTGTCTGGTAGAAGTGGAGGGTGCAGATGAGTGTAATTTGGAAATGTAGGCCAGTGAAGAATTAGGAAAGAGACAGGTCTAAAAATCTAACAGAGGTGCCACCTCTGACTGCCATCTAAGGAAAGAGAAGGGAAGAGTAGAGAGCAAGAGAACAGTCAGGAGATTTTTTACAAGAGTGCTGGCAAGAGATATGATCGTGAACAGAGGAAGAGGAAAGAAAGGCTACTCTGATAATGAAATCGCAATTTCATAGCACAGTGGACAGAGCCCTTTATAAATGTACCTCTGCTTTATCTCTTGGCACTCAATGTGTACGTGGATCACTATTAACACCTCTTTGGAAAGGCCTTGCTCTCTCCCATCTCTGTACCTTTGCACATACCATTTTTTCCTACCTTCTGAAAGGCTTTCTTCTGCTCTTTACGTAGGTCACTCCTCTTCAGCTAACTTGCATGTCACTTCCTCCAGGATGTGGCAGGCTTCCACCTTTTCCTCCCAGCTTTGGCAACTGGTACTTAGTTAATGACAACTCATAATTATCACACTGTCCATTGATCATCTATTTTGTTATTTTTCTCTTACTAGGTTTGAGCTTTTTGAAGTGGTGCTGTCTCGTGGTCTAAATCCATGACATGAAAATAGAAATAAGCTTTAAAAAAAATGTGGATTGTAGAAGTGAAATGAGGCACAATGTGAATTTAGATTGGATACAATTTGGCAACTGACTGGGCCTGAGGGCTGAGAAAAGAAGGCAGCGTGGAGAGGACTGCTTTCTCCCCTGCCTGGAAAGATGGTAATTCCTTTAATAGCAGAGGGACCACGGCAGAAGGCACAGATCTGAGAAACAGGGAGTTCTGTTTTGTGTTATTCAATCTGAGACTGCTATTGGATGTCACAGGAACACATCCTGAGTGCGATTGACAAGTCTCTGGGAGAGTTCAGCCAAGTGTGTGAAGCAGAGCATAAGGATCTAGGAATCGTATCAGGTTGTCCTCATGGGAGTTAAAGTGCTCTCCTAGAGAAGAATTAGAAAGTAAAAGTGCTAAGGACAGACACCTGAGGGAATGCAGCAGTTCAAAGATAATGCTAGAAAGCTATCATCTGATATGTACAAATAAACTTCCTCAGCAGTAACACATGTACCCCTAGACCAGAGCTTGTGAGATGTCTGTGCAGTTAGAGTCCCGATGCTCAGCTGTAGAAAGGTGAGCATTGCTATTAGGCATAAGAGAACAGAGCAAAGATTACGAGAGGAAATAATTGTAAATCACCTTTAAAATTGCAGCTATTAGTTCTTCTTCCAGAGCCTAGAGAGCCTATAAAAATCCAGACAAAACCTATTAAAATTTCTATATTCCAAATTGATATTTGCTCAGTTAAGTAATTCTAAATAGTATTTTTTTCTTTACATTTATGTGTCTATGCCTGGGAAAAGGTTGATAACTTCAATAGAAGCCTAAGGAAAATTTAACAGAAGCAAATTTATTTTTTTCCAGTGAGAAGTTACAAATTATCTAGAGATTATCCACTGCTATGGATTATACATGACTTGACTCCACTGACTCAGATAATTGAATGCTGATGCTAATTAGAAAAAATTTTTTTAATAAAACTATTTTGATAGTACAGTAGGCTGAGATTTGCTGCTGAAACTCCTGATGCTTTAGAAATCCACGGATAATATTAAATTGTCAGGACCTCAACTTGAAGAGTGAGGAGGGCGTAGGCCTTATGGCCACACTGCTGGGTAGGAACACTTACTGCCCTATGGAAAGGAAGAGAGGCTTGGCTGATGATGAATGTTCCGCAGATTTGGCACTCTTGTCCTCATGCGTGCCATGTGCCACCCTCCCACTGTTAGGAAACTGTCATCAGTCATTTCCTCTAACAAACTGGAGAGGAATAAGGTAGCACAAAGCACCAGAAGTAGATCCTGCCTGCCCTTGGATGAAATATCTTCATGAAAATTCCTGGCCATATTTAGCCCACTGCACCTAGTACTAACTGACATTGGAAACTACAGTTCCAATTACCTTTCATTTCCTTTAAGTGTTTTTCTTTTCCTTGGCTTTTCTGTGTCTTCCAAAACCTGAAAAGACAACTGCTTCATTACTTTCAAGAAATTTTAACTAGGGGGTTGAGGGTGGGGGACTGATCAACCCAAACTTATTCTTTAGTCAGAGAGTCAAAAGAGATCCTCTCTAATAATCAGTAACCCTGATAACTCAACATCAAAAGCACACTGACCCTGCTGCTGGAGGGTCATAATGTGCATATGGTCCAAGGAAGAGGAGTGGGGAACCAGTACTAAACAGCATGTAGAGAGCGGAAGCTTTGGGGTCAGAAAACCATACAGGGATCCAGACTCAGAAAATTAATAACTATATCATCTCTGGTAAGTTGACTTCTTTCAGTCTCTTCTCATTGTTAAAATGGGAACCATAATATCACTCTGCAAGGCTGCCATGAGAATTAAGGGGTGTGAAGTCTGCCCTGTTCTAGCACAGAGCCCTGCTGCATAGTAAGTGCTATGATAGCCCCGTAGTAAGTCAGGTATAGATGATGCCGGAGGTATAATACATTAATAACAGGAGTTAAGAAAATGAGGTACTGAACATAGCTACGGTATATTATATCCCATTGTTAAACTGTTGACGGTGTCCAATTAGGAGTGATGCCTTTGAGAAAAATTCTATTCAGTTAGCTTGTGATACTGGTTTATAAGCATAAAAATGATTGTAAGAAATCTTGTCCCAATAAATTTTCTGCCTAGGAACTCTATCTCCAACAGCAATAAAACATGGCTATTGTTATGTTTCATTGTTGATGCAGAGCTGAACTTTGAAGGAGTTTTTCTACGTCCTGAGATGAGCTTAATAAAAATGAAATCCTTTGGATTAAGGTAACATCCCCAAGAGACCTCTGCCTCTGGTAAAGGCATTTGCAGTAATGAACAACAACAACAAAAAGAATGGAGGACTCTGCTGTTTTAAATTACACATCTGACAGATCACAAACAAATTGCTTTTAGGTAAATGAGCGCTATTTTCTTGATTTCTCCCAGCTCCACAATACCAGTTAAAAAGGTCCATTGAAAGTATGAATTTTTCTTAGCAAAATAAAGCATTATAAATGGTGCCAGTTCCTGACCACTGACTCATTCCTTAACCCCTGATGACATCTGTTTTCACTGTTCAACAGAATTGTGTTTTAAAAGATCACCAACATTTGCAGGGAATGTCTTCGACCTCCATCGTCCTCTGCAATATTCAACCCTGCTCACCACCACCTGCTAGAAAGTCACCCTAATGACTACCTTACTTCTCTTCTTAGTGCTCTGAACAAACTGTAAAGTTATGCTCACCTCATCATTGCCCACCTGTTTCCTCAATGTAGGTATTCTCTGAGATTATGTGTTTTTTTCTCCTCTCTTTATTTATATGCTTTCCCTCGGTGAACTCATCCAATGCCATTTCAACACACACTCCGCCAAAAATCCCTCATCTCTCTATCCCTACCCTTCTCCTTTCTCTGAACCTCCAGATCGGATTCTCAGGGGTCTGCTGGACACCCTCAGCCAGGTATGCTCCTTATTACACAACCAGGAAGTATGCAACAACCAGCTTTTCATCTACTCTCCCACGTGAGCATCTTACCCTAGCTTCTCAATTTGGGGGTCTCCCTCATGCTCAGCTTTAACTGCAACTATAGGCCCATAGTTAGACTTCTGTCTTTGCGTCACCATCTTATCAACGTAGTTGCCTGATTCTTCTTTGTTTGAATACCTCTGCTCATTTCCATTCACGCTGCCATCATCAAGGGACTGGTTCAGATTTCTTCTTCCCTGGATGAACTCAGTAACCTTTATGCCAAATTACCTAATTCTTACCTTGGGTTGCCCCAACTGCTATACTCACTGGTACCAGATTCATTTTCTAAAGCTTGGCTTCAATCAGGTCATTCTCAAATAGTTCCTCACTTCTTACTAACATAAAAGATATGCAGCCTGGTATTCAAGAACCTTCACAATATTATGCCCACTACCCATCTTTCTATTCTTTTTGTTCATGATTCTGTTACCATGTACCCTATCCAAGCTCCATACAAGTTCTCCAGGGTGACGTGAATGCCCACTAAAGCCTGAGCACTACAGCTCTAAACTACAATCAAACTGAAATGGCCATAATTCTTATTTGGTTCCTCTGTATTTATGTCTTTACTCCTGCTGCTCCTCTTAAGAATACATCATCATCTCTACATCTTCATTCTACCCAACTCTTGACATCCAGTCATATTTTCCATAAAGCCTTAATAAAATGACTCTCTTCCATTCCCAAATCTACATCTCTCATTACTATAGTTATAATTATATATTATGCCCCTTTTGCTCCAGATAACTGTAAAGTCATCTAAAGCAGAATAGTGTCTTTTATTCTTTAAAGAATTCAATGTAACATTTTATCCAAATAAAAGAATGTCAAAAAATGACATTTCCTTAGATGAGATTAGGTTAGGAAGGAGCTACCAGGTGTGTATGGCTGACAAAGGAACCTGTTATTGATTTTTGGCATATATTTCATAATATTTAAACTATAGAGATTTTTAAGATTTTGTACTTTTGATACAGTCAATGCATACATACATAAATAATTCTAGTTATTTACTTATATAGACAACGAATTTGTGGCACATTGTATTTTTCAAAGATGACCACAAAAATACCTCCCAACCCAAATGCTCTTCTGCAATGTAATCTTTCCACCCCTCTGCCCCTTCAAGAGGTAGAGTCTATTTCTTCATCTTGCTTAAATCTGGTTGGGGTGGGTACCTTTTACTGCTTTAATTAATTCTGGGGATAGGACTCAAGGGGCCTGAAGCTTTTTCTTCTTGACTCTTGGCAACCAGCCATCATGTCACAAGTGACATGATCTCTGTGAGATCACTATGCTTAAGAAGCCAAAGCCACATTGAGACACCTGGAT
Source organism: Suricata suricatta (assembly GCF_006229205.1). NCBI lineage: Eukaryota > Metazoa > Chordata > Mammalia > Carnivora > Herpestidae > Suricata > Suricata suricatta. The sequence goes on along the minus strand of NC_043701.1, from coordinate 37,825,408 downwards.
CATGAAATGCCATTTGCAAAGAGAAAGAGAAAGGCCAAAGGACACTGAGCACCAAATATCTTGGTAAAGAAGCTCTGTTGGAATTGGATCTTTCATCTCTGGATGTTCCACTTGATACCCTATGAGTCAGATACAACCCATCCAGCTGAGTGCTTCCCAATTTCCTAATACATACAATTGTGAGCAAAATAAAATGGCTGTTTTATATCACTAAATTTTGGCATCTCGTGTTAAACAGCAATTTATAATAGAAACACTATTCATTGCCACTTATGAAATGTAGAGCTGTGGACACACAACAAGAAAATGAAAATGGAATGCTTACAAAGAACACAGTTAATTTTACAAAGAAAGCTGCTATGTTTGCCATCTAAATGATGCAGAATAAAACCCAACACTGACCAATATACTAACTTTAATTCTGTCTTTAGCAAAAATTCAATCACTAAGAAAATGAAAATAAGATACTTAGTCTTATTTTTCAAAGTCAAGCCTCCATCACAGAAGCTCCAGTGAAGAGTAAATTACACAGTAAACTGAAGACTATCTGAGAAACAGAGGTTATAAGTAAATGACAGGGAAAGATTGCAAAAATATATCCTGGTAAGTCTGTGATTAGTTTATATAAATTATGATGTTTCCTAATATTGAAATTCTACACAGCCATTAAAAATGATATAGCTATAATAATAATAAAAATGTATGCACTACATTAAATAAAAAGAGCCAATTCTAAAATGGATGAACAGTACAGTTTCATTTTGGGTTATTAAAGACAAGATGCATATTGGTCCTCTCCCCTCACCCCTACACCACACAATGTTTTTTCCTACAGGGAAAAAAAAAGCTGAAAGGATGCACATCAATATGTTCATTATCCAATGAACATAGGTCATTTCTAGTTTCTTTTCAGGCAATTATTCTCAAAGTATGCTTCTCAACCAGCAGAATCAGCATCACTTGGGAGCTTGTTAGAAATGCAAATTTGCAGGCTTGGCCTTGGGCTTCCTATCAGAAACTATGGTGTAGGGTTCAGCGTTCTGTGTTGCTACCAGACAACTGGGACTTAGGCTAACGCTTGAGAACTACAGTCTTCTTATATTTTCTGATTTTTAAATAAGCAAATATATTCCTTGCATGGCCTACTTTTTAAAACGTGAGTTTCCTGGGCTTGAGTGGAAGATGACAGAGTGGGAGAATCCTAGGACCATCACATCCCACTGATAGACCCAGATAACACCTACATCAATGTAAACAGTCCAGAAAACAACCCAGAGACTGTCAGAACAGACTTTCCAGAGCTAAACTCAGAGAAGCCACATGGCAGAGGGCAGGTAAGACTGAGAGGCCAAATGGATTCAAAGACTATCCAAACGAGGGAAGGATACCACAGGCGTGGTGAAGGGAGAGGAACATCCCACACCAGGTACCCGAGCTATGGGGGACGTGCACTGGGAAGATGAATCCCTGTAACATCTAATTTTGAATACCAGAGGGACTTAACCTTTTGAGTTCTTATAGTCAGTGGGGCTTATGACCTAGAACCTTAAAAATCAGCCGCTTGACTCTAGGAGAGCAGGAGGGCAATCGGAAACTGAGTCCCTGCCCTTAAAGAAACAGCATAGCAAACAACCACTATGAGATAGAACATTGAAATTTCAGTTTGAAAAATGCCTGGAGAATACAGGAGGGAGATTTGCTTACTATTCTCAGAGCATGTGCTAGAGGTACAGGGATCTTTGGGAGACTTCTCCAAGAACAAGAGTTTGTGGGCACCATTTCCCTCTCCTGAGCCCCAGCCTAGAAACACTAACACCTCCTACAGTGTAGAAACCACTACAGCACAATCTCCAGCTGGCATGCTAACAGTGTGCCCTGTGAATGCAGTTTCTTATAGACCTGCCCTCCCCAACATTTGGGTGGGTGTCCACCAAAGCAGCACAAGCCTGGTGGTAGTGCGTAAGCAGCATGGACAGTGGTCAGCACCCTATCAGAGACAGAGACACTCCTACCCCAGGAGAGGGGAAGAAAACCACATAAATCAGTCCAACTGTGGCATCAGTAGCAGACAGGGGGCAGACATCTGGTCTGATCACAGGTCCCACTCACCAACAAAAGCTTCTCAGGGACAACACAGGGAGAGTATCCTGCAGTTTGGAGCTAATGGAACTTTGGCAAACTGCTGGTTTGATTCAACTCAAGCCCAAGGAAGCTCTAGACTGGCCCACTAATAACAAGGGACCAAACCCTGCCCACAATTTGCAAATAGAGCTATTGCAGATGACTGGACTGAAGGCAAATGCAGAGCAGCCACATAAGTAGAGTGCACACAACACAACACATTCCTGAAGATCCAGATTCTGATTTACAGGGGACAATGCATGCAAGGCACTATAGGACATCTTCCTATTGCCGTTACTTTCAAGAGAAGGAGACGTAAGACTTTTTTCCTAATACACAGAAACAGACACAGGTTGTTAGACAAAATGAGGATACAGAAGAATACATCTTAAATGAAAGAACAAGACACAATTTTAGGGAAAGAGCTAAATGAAATGGTGATAAGATTCAGTATCAAGCATATTGCTTAAGTAATGGTCATAAAGACACACACTGGACTTGAAGAAAGAATGGAGGACCTCAATGAAACCCTTAACAAAGGACAGAAAACAGAAGAGGAGTAAAGAATGGGTTCAGACTTAAGTGATATCAACATAAAATGCACTGTATACAGAAAATGTTATGTATAATACCTAAGGTAACCAAAAGTAATAAGCCAGTAATATGTATGCATAAAAACAAGGAGAAAGTAATCCAAGTATTATCACTCATAAACACTAACAAACCATGAAAGAGAACAAGGGAAGGAAGGATAAGAACTATAAAAACAACCACAAAACAAGTAACAAAATGGCAATAAATACATACTTATCAATAATTACTTTGAATGTGAATGGACTAAACACTCCAATCAAAAGACACAGGGTAATGGAATGGATAAAAACAAAACAAAAACAAAAAACAAAAAACAACAAGACCTCTATATGCTGTCTCCAAGAAACTAATTTCAGACCTAAAGACATATGCAGACTAAAAATGAGGGGATGGAGAAACATGTCAATGGATGTGAAAAGAAAGCTAGAACAGAATTACTCATTGAATAAAATCGGCTATAAAACAAAGACTGTAACAAGAGATAAAAACACTATATAATAATAAAAGTGACAATCTCATAAAAAAGTTTTCAGAATTGTAAATACTCATACAACCAATAACGGGCTACCCCAATGTATAAAACAGTTAATAACATACATAAAGGAAGTAATTGGCAGAGATAAAATAAAGTAGGGAACGTTAACCCTCTACTTACTTCAATGGCCAGATCATCCAAACCGAAAATCATCAAGGAAACAGTGACTTTGATGATACACTGGACCAGATGGATTTAACAGAAATATTCAGTACATTCCATCCAAAACCAGCAGAATACACATTCTTTTCAAGTGTACATGGAACATTCTCCAGAATAGCCCACATATTAGGACAAAAATTTGTCTTAACAAATTCAAAAGATTGAAGTCTTACTATGTATCTTTTCAGACCACAACACAACCACAAGAAAACTATGAAACTAGACATGAACCCACAAGAAATAATCTGTAAAGAACACAATTACGTGGAGGTTAAATAACATGCAAGTAAATAGTGAGTCAACCAAGAAATCAAAGAAGAAATCAAAAATTACATGGAAAAAATGAAAATGAAACAACTATACAAAATCTCTGGGATGCAGCGAAGAGGTAGATTATAGCAATACAGGAATAACTCAGGACACAAGAAAAATCCCACAACCTAATCTTACACCTAATGGAGCTAGAAAAAGAAGAACATACAAAACTCCAAACCAGCACAGGAAAGGAAATAATAAAGATTAGGGCAGGAATAAATTATATAGAAAAACAATGAAACCAGGAACTGGTTCTTTGAAAAGATCAATAAAATTGAGAAACATTTAGCTAGACTCATTTAAAAAAAAGAAAAAAAAGGGAGCGAGGACTCAAACAAAATCACAAATGGAAGAAGTAACAACTGACACCACAGAAAAACAGACAATTATAATATGAAAAGTTATATGCAGAATCTGGACAATGAGAAGAAATGGATAAATTCCTAGAAACATATAACCTTCCAAAAGTGAAGGAGGAGTAGAAAACTATGAGCAGTGAAATTTAATCAGTATTCAATAAATTCCCAACAAACAAAAGTCCAGGACCAGTTGGCTTCACAGGTGAATTTTACCAAACATTTAGAGTTAACATTTGTTCTAAAAATTTTCAAGAAAATAGAAGACGAAGGAAAACTTAGTTTCATTTTCTGAGGCAGCATTACCGTGGTACCAAAGCCAGAAAAATGAATCCACAGAAAAAGAGAACTATAGGCCAGGACTCTGGTGAACATAGATGCAAAAATCCTCAACAAAATATTGGCAAAACAAATCAATAATACATTAAAAATTATTCATCATGATCAAGTGAGATGTATTCCTGGGATGTACAAGACTCTTGATGCACAGGAGCCTCCCTCTCTGCCTGCCTCTCTCGCTCTCTCTCAAAAATAAACAAAGAAAAACCCACAGATAACATCATTCTCAGTGAGGGGAAAAAGAGAGCCTTTCCCCTAAGATCAGGAACAATACAAAATATCCACTGTCACCACTTTTATTCAACACAGTACTGGAAATCATAGCCATAGTCCTAGAAGTCAGACAACAAAAAGAAAGAAAAGACATTCAAATTGGTAAGGAAAAAGTAAAAGTGTCATTATTTGCAGACGATATATTAGATACAGAAAACCCTAAAGATGCCACCAAAAAATTATTAGAACTGCTAGATGAATTCAGTAAAGCCACAGGGTACAAAATCAGTCTACGAAAATCTCTAGCACTTCTATATACTAATAATGAAGGAGCAAAAACAAACCCACTTACAACTCCCCAAAAATAATAACATGCCTAGGAATTAACTTAACCAATGAAGTGAAAGACCTGTACTTTGTAAACTATAAAACGGTGATGAAAGAAATTGAAGATGACACAAAGAAATGGAAAGTTATTCCATGTTAATTAATTGGAAGAACAAATATTGTTAAAGTGTTTATATTACCCAAAGCAATTTACACATTTAATGCAATCGCCATCAAAATACTACCAACATTTTTCATAGAGCTAGAACAATCAACCCTAAAATTTGCCAGAGCAAACTTGAAAAAGAAAAGCAAAGTTGGAAGCATCGCAATTTTGGACTTCAAGTTAGATTATAAAGCCATAGTAATCAAAACAGTATATTACTGGCACAAAAAGACTCACAGATCCAGAGAACACAACAGAAAACCCAGAAAATTAACCCACAACTATATGGTCAATTAATCTTTGACAAAGCAGTAAGAATATTCCATGAGAAAAAGACAGTTCCTTTCAACAATGGTGTTGGGAAAACTGGAGAGCTACATATAAAAGAATAAAGCCAGACCACTTTCTTACACCATACTCAAAAAATAAACTCAAAATAGATTAAGGATGTAAATGTGAGACCTGAAATGGTAAAAATCCTCAAAGAGAGCACAGGCAATAATTTCTCTGATACTGGCTATAGACAGCAACATCTGTCTAGGTTTATCTTCTAAGGCAAAGGGTAAAAAAAACAAAATTAAACTATCGGACTACATCAAAATAAAAAGCTTCTGGCAGAGCAAAAGAAACAACAAACAAAACTAAAAGATAACCTAATGAATGGGAGAAGATATTTCCAAATGGCATAGCTGATTAATGGTTAGTATCCAAATACATACAGTTTATGCAACTCAATACCCAAAGAACAAATAATCCACTTAAAAACAATGGGCAGAAGATATGTACAGACATTTTTCCAAAGATGACATACATATATCCAACAGACACATGAAACGACGCTTAACATCAGAGAAATGCAAATCAAAACCACAGTGAGATAGCACTTCACGCCTGTCAGCATGGTTCAAGTCTAAAATATAAGAAACAACTAGTACTAGCAAGGATGTGGAGACAAAGGACCCTCTTTCATGGTGGGAAAGCAAACTGGTGCAGCCAGTGTGGTAACCAGTATGAAGGTTCCTCAAAAAATTAAAAATAAGATTACTATATGATCCAGTAACTTCACTACTGAGTATGTACCCAAATGATACAAAAAACTACTTTGAAAAGATATATCTACCCCTATGTTTATTGCAGCATTACTTACAATAGCCAAATTATGGAAGCAACCCAAGCGTTCATCAGCAGATGAATGGATATGCATACACACACTCAATTACTCAGCCATAAAAAGGATGAAATCTTGCCATTTGAAATAATATAGATGGATCTAAGGAGTATAATGCAAAGTGAAATAAGTCAGTGAAAGACAAGTACCATATGATTTCACTCATATGGAGTTTTAGAAACAAAGAAAAAAGACACAAAACCAGATTCTTACCTATAGAGTACTGATGGTTACTAGAAGTGAGGTGGGGAGGGAGATGGTGAAATAGGTGAAGGGGAGTAAGAGTGCCACGCACACCATGATGAATATGGAGTACGTACCGAGTTATTCGGTCCCTGTATTATGCAATGAAACTAATATAACATCTGAATATTAGTGTGTGGGGGGGGTGTATACACACACTCACACACACACGTATATCTGAAACTAATGTTAAGTGAATGTTTCCATTATAAAACATTTAAGTAGCTACTTAAAACAAAATCAGAGTAAAAGATTAAGGTGGTATGCACCTTTTGTTTTCCCCATTTATCTTAGCTTTGTTATTTTGTAATCTTTCATCTCTCTGTCCTTAGTCTTAGGTCACTTTTTCTTTTAGCTCTGATTTGCCTGTTTAACCTGTCCATTAAGTTTTAATCACAAACTGCTTTATTTTTCACTTCTTAAAGATTTTATTTTGTTCTTTTCAAATTTATCTTTTTTTTTTTCACAGTGGCCTCTTTTTCCCTTTGGGTGTATCCCTTTTCTTCATTCCTTTCATCATTGTAAGTACACATTAGGCTGGTCTCTTTAAGACCAATCTTGTACGTTAAGGTTTTGTGTGTGTGTGTGTGTGGTGGAGGAGCTAATTGTCATATTTGTCTTACCCACTAAAGCTACTTCATGGTGGATGTGTCATCATTTTTTTTTTTTTTTTTACTTATGTATTTATTTTGAGAGAGAGTGAGGGCACATGTGCTCAAGTGAGGGTTGGGGTGGGGGTGGGGGGCAGAGTGAGAGGGAGGGTACAGAAAGAGAATCCCAAGTAGGCTCCACAAGGTCAAGTGCAGGAGCTCAATGTGGGGCTGGAACCCCCAAACTGTGAGATTATGACTTGAGTAGAAATCAAGAGTCAGATGCTAAACTAAATGAGCCACTCAGGAGCCCTGGATGTTTACATTTTATGGTTTGTAATTTTATATTCTGAACTGATATTTATTTCTTTTGAGAGAGAGAGAGAGCGAGAGTGAGAGAGTGCGCGCGCAAGACAGTGCATGCCCCATAAGCGGGGGTAGGGTGGGGGCAGAGAGAGAGGAGCCTAGAGAAAGAGAGAAAATCTTAAGCAGGCTTCATGCCCAGTGCTGGGCTTGATGTGAAACTCAATCCCATAATGCTGGGATCATGACCTGAGCTAAAATTAAGAGTCAGATGCTCAACCACTGAGCCACCCAGGCACCCATGAGCTGATCTTTATAGAGTAAGAATTTGCCTCTCCTGGTTTTGTGTCTTCTCTTTGTTTTCTCTAGAATTTTTTCCCCTCAAAGTCAAAATAAGCATTTTAAAAATTCTTATGGCAGGGGGAAATTTCTTCTTAGTTTAGTCTGCCATATCGATGGAACCCCCACATTTTCTTTAATGTTGTTATATTGCTCTTGCAATTTATTTTTAAAATTTCAGTTATTAAAAATGGGTTTTGTTGAATATAGTATCTCAATTTCAAATCTATAGATTGTTAATTAGAATAGTTGCATTTGATTTTAGAAGCTGAAGTTTTATTAGAGTAAATAGTAAGATGATTCTTTAAGTTTTATTTTATTTTATTTTTTGGTATAGACCATTGTTAAGGGTATAAATAGCTCTTTCTAGGAAGAGTTACAACTCAGAGCAATTTGAACCAGTGTGAAAACAGCTAGAAGAAGAAAATTAAGTATCACTTATTCCTATGAAAGGCAAGAGATTGTATCAGATATGTTCAATGCAACTTATGTGATCTCTTTGTTAGTTGCTAGCAATATGGAAAGCCATTAGGTTGGCAATGTGGCATCGAGGAAGTAGCACAGTTTAAGGAGTAGGACAGAGTAGGCTTCAACACGAGGTCTGCCTGTTATTAGCAGTGTGAACTTAGATAAAACTTAACCTAATACTACAACATATTCTTTTAGAGTTACGGCAATTAGAAGATAGATATTGCTTATGAACCATTAGTGATTTTTATCCAATTTGTTATTAACAGCAGATTGGGACTTAAGAGAAAATGGGGCAAAGAGAAGCATTTCTCAAAATGTAATTCCTAATATTACCAAGAATCTCCCAGGGTGCTTGTTTGAAACTCCATTTTAAACAATTCCTACTGATGACGCTTCTTCACTTTTCAACTTGAGATTAACTGGTTAAGTGTGTAAAAATAACAATTTTTATGAGAAAATATAGGTCCCATCAAAAAGAACTGAGGTTCCATGTGAGACACAGAGGAATAAAAAACAGAGACACCCTATATAAACTATAAGGTATGTACTAAATTGTCAACTTCTCAAGAAGGACAGTTTTGTGGGCTTTAATGTTGAATGATATCCCAGCTCTAAGAGAACACAAGAGAAGAAAATCACATCTCTCCAACCACTCTAGTCTGAGACACCATCATCTTTTACCAGTGCTATTGCATTAGCCCCCTGATTGGTTTCAAAGGTCACCTTCTGAGAAAGGCCTTCTGTGACCTCCATATTTAAAATAGCATCATCAGGTTTCTCACTCTTTGTTTTGCTAAACCTGTGCTGCTTTTCTCCATAGTACTTATCAATTACCACATGTATTCATATGTAAATATTACACAGTATAAAATTAATTTGTTCTATATCTATATCCACACAGCAGGCTATGAAAACGTGAAAACACGAACTTTGCTTTGTTAACTGCTGTATCCCTATTGCCTAGAGAACTGCCTGGAACACATGGAGACCTGACAAATATTAACTGAATAAATAAATGAAAGGGCTTAAGGAAGGCCTTTCTTCCTTTTGCTTTCTTAGAGAGGATCGAGGATTCCTGGAGAGAAAAGGAAAGTAATCCTGAGAGGGACCAGAGAAAAAGAATGCCTTGTGGATGTTGCACACATCAAACCAGTGTCATGAGTTTGATGTAGGGAAGAATCTCCCAGCAAGGGAGAAAGAAAAAAAGGGGAAGACTTTCTGAGTCTCTGGAACTCCTCGGCAGAAATCAGTTTCTTTTAACAGAAGGTCAAACTAGTCCTTCTGGAATAATAACAGTAGCAGTGATGCAGGAGCTCCAGATGCCCTAGCAAGTAGGCGGCCATGTGCTGGTGGTGGATGCTTCCCTTCTGAGGGACCATCTCAATCAGGTGCTAGGTTTTCTACTTGGAATAAGTGTCCCTAATATAGGAGACTACTGATACCAGAATTTCTGACGATTGATCCTGGAAGAAGATACATTTGTAAAAATACAAAGCTACTTCCCTACAGACTTGTGAAACCCTAGAATATACAAGGGGTCAGTTTTTTCTTCCTCTCTTTTCCCCCAGTTAAATTTCTCACCTTTGAAAAAAGAAAAGATCACATACCAATGAATAACTAGCTAAAAAAGAGGAATAGACTAGAATTTGTTTTTCTGAATGATGACTAATTTTAAAATAATTGGCTCCTGACAGGGACAGAGCACAATCTCAAGGAGACCAGAAGAAAGTATTATGCAGCTTCACCCACTGGATGAAGATGTTGTAAGGGCAGATAAAATCAAATATAAGAGAACCACAGTGGAAGATAGAGTTCAGTAAGTCCCCAGGAAAATTAAGGGAAGGGGAAACTAAGCCTACTGTTTAGATCCTTAACTGCCCGTGAATCAGAGCATATGTTCTGACACCAAAGAGCAAATGTGATCTCTTGGATATTATTAAGGCTTTGCAGGAAGGTACTCAAGGTTGAACACATACTGATTAAAACAGAGATGGTGAGTGTTTGGCGGTTCCTCAAAAAGCAAAAGATAGAATTACCTTGAGATCCAGCTATCATACTCCTAGCTTCGTATCCTAAGGAATTGAACCTAGGTATGCATTCAAACAAATACTTGTTCAGGAACCTCCTTAGTAGCACTATTTACAATAGCCAAAAGTGGAAACAACCCCAAATTCATCAGTGGATGAACAGATAACCAAAAGGTGATACATACATATAATGGAATATTATTCAGCTATTAAAAAAAAAAAGAATGAAGTACTGTTACATGACTATGGATGAACCTTAAAAGAGAAGCCAAAAAGCACTGTTTTAAGTGAAAAAAGCCAGACATAAAAAGTCATATACTGTTTGGTTTCATTTATAGAAATATTCAGAATAGGTAAATCCAGAGAGACAGAAAGCAGATTCCTCAGTGCCAGTGGCCAGTGCCAGGGAAAAATGGGGAGTAAGTGCTTAATGAGTGTAAGGTTTCCTTTTGGGGGGGATGAGAATATTTTGGAACTAGATAGAGGCACAGCATCATAAATGTACAAAGCACAACAAAACTGTTCACTTTAAAACGATATGGTTTTCATCTCAAAAAATAAAAGAATAAATACAGTCTCAAAGGTTTAAAAAGTTCTTAAAAATTTTAAAGGACAGAGAAGGGAAGGGTGGAGAGGGAGCAGCAGTACATGATAGAAAGAGATATGCTTACAGGAAAGCCTAAACCTGAGAGCAGCAGCATGATGTAGGGAACTTCACAGCCAACAGTGGAGAGAGAGACTGAAGCAGAAGAACTCTGAAAGGAAGACACAGACAACCTAGTCAGAGAGACCATTAAGAAAACAAACATAAGCAAAACATAAGCAGGATGTATGATGCCTTTCACAAAGAACATATACTGTGGATACTTCAGAGGTTCATAAGGGGAGGTGACTGTCTCCAAAAGCTAACACTAAGATAGCTGTGACTTTCTGAAGCCCTTGGGCCATGATGAGGATGCGTCTAGGTGTCAGGATCATTTGGAGAAAGAAGAACTTGTTTTTCAAAACTGGGAAGAGCAAAAATCTTCATCAGCATTTGCATTGTCCCTTACTGAATGATCAAAGATGGGGGTGGGGGAAAGGAGAGCGAACAAGCACATGGAGACAAGAGGCTCTATAAGTAACAAGACTGGCAAGGAAAGCTGTATACAAGCTGGTGCCTGAGTGCCAGGCTAGCAGTTTGGATCTTATTCATTAGTTAATGGGGAGCCACGCAGATTGCTAAATAGTGAATGACATAAGCTGTGCTTTGGGAAAATTAATCTGGCAGGCATGTGTAGGGTTGATAAGAGGGTACAGGAGCAGTACGAAGTTGACTCTAATTGTCAGCTAAGAGAATATTACACCTGCACTGAGATAATGACCATGGGATGAGAGAAAAGGGACAGATAAAACATCTATTAGAAAGGTGATTAGAAGTAGAGGACAAAGGGGATACTCCAAGAATTTGATATGGGAATACTGGGACAGGAACTGGATCAAAAGAGGTAGCAGCATAGGTAATTATACAGAAAGTGGAAATGGCACTGACATGCGTTCCATTTTACATGTGTGTGTTTGAAATCCTGGAGAAACACGCAAGGGAAGATACCTAATAGACAGCAATAGAGCTTGAGGGAGATCAGAAGACTAGTAGGCATCCAAAAAGGTTTACGGGTTGAAATTTGATTGGAGTTTGTTATGCAGATGGTCAGTGAGCTCTTGGGGAAATGAAATCAGCCAGAAGCAAGTACAAGTTTGCTGCCAACTAGTTATGCCAAATCAACTTCAATTTCTTTGTGACAAGGTTTCTAGGCTATAAATCAGACAAGTGTTCTAGACATAGTTGATCTTGACTTTAGCTAAATATTTTACAAGTATTTTGTGATTATGGCCAAAATGGAAACATGTCAGGGGCACCAGCAAATAGAGATGGAATCATAATGGATTGAGTAATAATACCTGACGTACTGATTATGGCATTGGTGCCAACTTAATCACAGACACAGGGGAGCCTAAAAAAGTATTAACTTTACACTGAAATGCTATTATTTTAAAGAAATGGTATATTTATTTCATTGGGTGTTTGAAAGCAAACTCCAAGAGAATCTTAACAAAATATTTTGTTCATTTAAAGTGCTATTTGATGGTTTCGAATTTTCACCAAAACTGACCACAGAGATAATTCTTACAAAATTATCTCAAAAGAACAAGATGAAGTTCTTTGTAATATTTGGAAGGAAACTGCTAAATGAAGCAGGTTGTTGTCTTTGTATGATGTTTTCACATAAATTTCCTATTTAACATACCATAGCTAATTGTACATGTCACTGTATGTTAATCTGTCCAAATACTCATTATAAAAATTGCCTTTCAATATTTTAAGTCATTAGCTATTTCCATTTGAAGAATTCATTGTTCAGATTCCATGAGAAGGCAGCAAGACCTGGGAATTAAACATAAGGGAAGATGCAGAGATAAAGTTCCTATCCAAACTCTCCACAGTAGCGTCACTGGCTCTATGTACTGGCAGAAAAAGCCAATACATAATTGCAAAATACACTGCAAATAAGGTGTTAGGAAAGTGCCTAACAAGGACAACATGCTCTCTGCAAAGAGAAATCCATCATTCCTAACTGCCGCCCAATAAAATAAATAGGTTTAGTCATTACGTAGTCGAGATATTAATATTAGGTCTCCATATAAAAATTAGCTCATATGGTCTCTTACTCATAGTACTTACAAAGTAGTTACGCCCAAATAGATAAATTGTATTATTTCATTGTAACTCAAGCCTTTAAAATACAGAATTGTAAGAGGATGGAGGGAGGAAGGAAGGGGTAATACTTTCTCCAGTTTAGGCACCACTACAGGATCACAGTTTGTAGAATGTGGGAGAAACTGCTACTTGCTTAACCAACATTTCTTCAATCTCCTTGTTACAATAACCCTGAGTTTCCTCCTTTGGCAGTATACCAGTTGCCCAGTGATCAGAAAACGGAAGTTAATGGGCGGGACTTGCACAAAGGATCTGTAAGAGGGAACAGAGAAGAATACCCCTCCCCCTCCTCCCTTTCTAGAATTCAGAAGGGGTGACTAGCATCTGAGGCTTGGCAGCCACAGAAACGGACATAGAAACTTTAGTTGGTTTTAAAAGTTGTGATCTAAGAATGGCAGGGCTGAAAGACAGAAGGTATTCTGGAGTTTTTAAGAGTGGGAGAAAGCCAAATGGATGTTATGTTCTATATAGTTAAATTTAACCACAACTAATTCACACTGTATCCAGTATTCAGTTCTTAACTTTCCACTACACTAATCTAGCCTTAAGATAGTGCCTAATTCAAAACTATAATGTTTGCAATTCATTCAAAAGTTTTCACAAATATCAAAGCAGAGAAAGATGCTATCACATGCCTGGATAGTCTATGGTCTCGTGTCCATCTGAGCTCCTTTGAGAAATATTTTGAATTATTTTTAAGGAAACATTAATGACATATTAACTGTTTTTATAGATTTCCAATGAAAGGTGAGTGAGAGGGTGTGACAGCTGTAAGCAACGTGTCAAATAGACTGTGGCAGTGAAAGGTGAGAGGATTTAAAAAAGCCCTTATTCAGGGTGGCCTTAATTTGGTCTGATACCAGGCTGCTAAAGATTGGTATCCACTAACGAAATCATGTTTCCCAATCCCCACGACCCTTCCACACACCCCCATTGTTTTCTCCGACCTCAGCTTTCCCAAGCTTCTTTCATTTATATTAAGAGATAACACCAGTTGCAGAAAAGATTCTGCCCTAGACTATGTGCCTGTCCCAATTGAGTCTTGAAGTGCCCATCATTTCTAATATGCCATTTAATGGGGTCCAAACTATTAAGTCACATATTAAGACCTAGTGCTACTTACTCCTACGAACATCAGTGGGCTCACTCTTTGTGCTACGAGGAATTCTGAGATGACCTCTGTAATCCCCATTCACTGACTATGGCCTCCCGCCCCTCGAGTCCAGGTGGAGACTGTGACTTGATTCTAATCTAGGAAATGTAGAAACAGTGATGGGATGTCTCTTCTATGATTATATCACATTATGTTATGTAAGACTCGGTCTTCGCACGCTAGAGTGTGGGGAATTTTCCTATTGGTCTCGAGGTAGCAAACAGCCATATTGTAAACTGCCAACAGAGAGTGGCATATGATAGGGAACTGAAAGCTAATGAGGACCAACAGTTGATACCCAGTATGAAGCCAGAAGCCTCGGTTTTACAGCCACAAAGAAATGAATTCTGCCAACAACCTGAACTAGCTAGGAAATGGATTCTTCACCAGTTTGACTACAGCCTTGAGGGTCCTTGAACAGAGGATCTAAGTTGGTCATGACTCCTGACTCATAGAACTGTGAGATAATAAATGTGACTTGATTTAAGTCACTAAGCTTGTGGTAATTTGTTGAGCATCATAGAAAACTAAATACTCCCAAGCCTCTTTTGCCTCCAGCTTGACCTGGGACCCCAGGGATGATTTTCTCACTGTTCTAATTGAAACCCTTTCAATCCGAGAGTTCTAGTCCACAGCCTTGAAGCTTCAGCTTTGGTCACTTTTCTAAGAACCATTCCTCCCTCCATCCCTACACACACATATACACACACACACAAACACACACCCTTCCACATACATGTTAACCTGTAGACTTGTTGAGCCTTGTAGACTCTACCTTAATTTGGTGAATCCCATATTTCTAAATATACAGGTTTTAATTAAGTACTATAATTCACATACCCATCACCAAGATTGGCACAAAGATTGTGCAGTAATAAGACCTTACCCATGGATGGGTCTTCTCATCAATAACCACCTGTGAACCTGGATTTCTAGAAATATTTCATCCTATTCCCTCATCTCCAATTCCTTGTATCACTATCTCTTAGCTTATCTTTCCCCTTATTGTAGACTCTCGGTGTTGACAAGTTTACTTTAACTCTAACTTGAGATTACAATATTTACTAGATACTAGACTTTCTTACTTGATCACTTATTTCAACCTCCACTTTCTTCTACAACTAAAAAACAAAACACCAAAGCAAAAACAAAGGCCCATGCATTAATTCTAAGAATAAAGCAAATTCAGTGTTAAACATTTAGTATGGCCAGCATATTAGTACTTCTATACACTGATATAGATATATAATTTAATTTTATGTTCAATTTTGGGGAAACAAGATGAGTTGTAATTTCAAAAGAATATTTGCAAAATGTTTGCCTCCATTTTATAGGCCTTGAAAAATAGAGTTTTTTAATCTGTTATTTTTAACAAGTCTAAATTATTATGAAGTATTATAATTAATCTGTTTTATGACATATATTACATTCCTGATAAACTTAAGGGCATCGTGAGGCTATCATGAACAGGAAAGACATCATCAATTATTACTAAATTCATGTGAGAAAGTTACTATGCACTTTAACCCACTATACTGTAGTTTTTATAAATTTCAGTGATTACTAGGTATTTTCTGTGGTATATAATGGAGTATATAGTATTTACTGCCCCTAATAGAGTACCAGCATTATAAATAATAAAAGCTACCAATTATTTAGTGCTTACTAAACATAAGGTATTATTTAAAATGCTTTATGTACATTATCTCATTAAATTGGGACTAAACATGATGCCAGAGGAATGATTCATCCCATTTTATAGGTGAGAAACTGAGATTAAAGACACCAGATAAATTTCAAAAGGTAACACTCATGTAAATCATGATTTGAACCCCAGTTTTTCTGACATCTTCTATTATGGTGTGCTGGTCTAATTCTGTTCCTTTATGGACACAAATAAACTGTTGCTGTTAAACTCCTAAGTTTTAAAGTTTCATTGAGAGATAGCAATTGTGATGAACTTAAAATCTAGATTATTTTTGGCTCACATCTTATTTGGATTTAATACACATAGCATATATATTAACAGAAATTTTTAATTTATTTTCTGTGTATTAACAGAAAATTTTGATTCAGCAATTACTTATAAATAAAAAGTGCGAAACGTATAATACGTAACACTTTCAAGAAAACAGACAATGCTAATATTCAATATTAAAACTAGAGTAACTGGGATTTCATTGAGTCTGTAAATTATGAATAACTGACATCTTAACAATATGACTTCCCAAGAACATCATATATTTTTCTATTTACTTAGGTCTTATTTATTTCAGTGGTGTTTTGTAGTTTCCAGAGTGTAAGTGCTATACATAATTTTACTAAATTTATCACTATTTTCCTGGCTTTGATGCTGCTGTAAATAATATTAAAAATTTTTAATTTCTAATTGTTTATTTCTAGGGTACAGAAACAGCTGACTTTTTAAATATTTTATTATTTTTTGAGAGAGAGAGAGAGACAGGGCACAAGTGAGTTAGGGGAAGAGAGAGAGGGAGGGAGAGAGAAGTGGGCTTACCCAAAGTGGGGCTCATGCTGACTAACTGTGAGATCATGACCTGCACGGAAGTCAGATGCTTAACAGACTAAGCCACCCAGACATCACAAAGCTGATTTTTAAAAAATACTGACTTTTTATTCTTCAACGATATTAACCTTGCATATTAGTTCCAGTAGGGTTTTTGTAAATACCTTAATATTTTGCATACATACAGTCATGTTATTTTAAAGCCTTATACGTTTTTACTTAGGAACCTGTACGATTTTTATTTTTATTGCCCTGCTACATGAACTAAGCACTCCAGCACAGCACGGAAAAAGTGGTGAGATCAGATAACGACACGTTGTTTCCTATCTCAAAATGGAAGCATTTTGATGCTTTATGATTATAAAATTCTTTATGATTTAGGAAACCATCGGGATTAAATATGTTGTTACTGTAGGTTTTTATAGGTATATTTTATCAGAATAATGAAGTTCCCTTAAATTCCAAATTTTCTCAGATTTTTTATCATGGGTGTTGAATTTTGTCACATGCTTTTTCTGCATCCCTTAAGACAATTGGTTTTGTTCCTTCATTATGTCAGTATGATAATTTACATTGACTGACTTTTGAAAGTTAAACAACGCCGCGTTTCTGAAATAATCCCCACTGGGTCATGACGTATTATCCTCTTAAAAATATACTGTTGGATTCAATCTGCTAATATTTTGGTGAAGATTTTGTTTGTAGGAATATTGGTCTGCAGTTCTCTTTCCTTTTAAGGTCTTCGTCTAAATTTGATCTCAAGTAACTACTGCCTTCTGAAATGAGTTAGGAAGTGTTTCTCCTCCTCGTCCTCCTTTTTATATATTGTTATATTTAGATATAAATATCCAGAATTCAGTAGAGTTTTACCAGCATAATTTCCACTTCACTTCCTCACACATCCATCCTCAGAGATAATTCCTTTTACTTAGGTGTTTCAAAACTTCAGTGTGTATCTCATTCATATTTTAAAAAAGATCGATATAAAAGCAGTTGGGCTTGTAGGAATAATTTTGTAGAAGCATGAGTTATGAGAAACAGTGGGGTGCAAAGATTCAAAATATTGTCAGAATACTGTATTCAGAAAATAACTTTGATGTTTTCTGATAAGCCTTTATTGGGATGAAGACTACTGCTCATATAATGACTAGGCTTCAAAATAAAACATGTAATATAGTCAAAGTCTTATTGAATTCTAATTATATGGGAAAGGATAGTTTTCTAATTGCTCTCCAAAGGTTTTAAGATTTTAAGAATCACCTCCTCAAATTCATAATATTCTCAATTTGTTTTATTATTTCTAAGGAAAAGAGTCAAAGTAACTGTTAAATGTACGTAGTGAGGGAATCACCAACCTAACGTGTGAATAACAACCTTCAGATTACTGAGTAAGAAAAACCAAGACTAAGTTACTTCAGGTTGATTAATTTCCCTTAGGAAAACCACTCCTTTCTAACATTTCTGTTTTTCTTACAGTATTATCATACCTATTAAATAGTACACTTTTTCATATAATGTGTAATTGTAAATTATTCTCAGAAACATAGCTCTCTTGTTTTAATTGCTGACAGACTATATCCTTGATCTTGTCTTAATTGCTGACCGACTCTATTTTTTTGTGTGGTGAATTCAGCATCATGGAGAACCACTACTGTGGCAACGCGCTCTCACACTGTCCCTACCAGAACTGAGGTGACAACATGGAACATTACACCACACGGTTAGCCTTTTATTAAGCTATTAACTTTGACCCAGTTTGTCAAGTTTTTTGTGTTTTAAATGTCAATTTCTATTCACTTGATTTCTTTCCACTTGGCTTTGCTAGACTAAGAATAAATTGCCTTTTTCAAGGAAAAGCAAAGGAAGTAAAGCTATCAGGAAGAGTCAACTCAGAGGACTCTTGGGGAAAAAATTAAGTACTAGTGAGAATCATCTTTAAGTTAATTAACCAGTGTGGGAGGTAACTGAGATTCTTGCTGCATCCTCTTTCCCTAACACTGTCCCTCTGCCCTGCATTTTACACTTGGGTACTTACTACTGTTTACTCTGATTCCGCAGCACAAGCCAAAGCTAAGAAAACTTTCAGTAAAGCATTTGCTTAGACCATAGCCAATTTCTTCTACTTGACAAAAAGTCAACTCACTTTGTAATCTAGTGACAAAAAGTCAGTAGTCATTTTTATATATAATCAGTTATTATTATTTCCATCAGAAATAGAGAACTAAAAGGAGATTAGACACACACTTCCTGATCTTTATTAGCATTCATCATGAGGGATTTAGTGATAAAGAAATTTATAGCTACTGGCTAAGAAGACAGTTTAAAATGATCTGTGAATGTCTTTCATCCATGCTGATCCATTACCAAAGATAATCAAAAGTTGACTAAAACACCTCCAACCTCAAACACATTAGTTTCAACAGTTGGTTGGGTTAGAGGAAAGAGACCGTTTAATGGCTTGTAGTACTGTTTCAGGTGAACAGAAAGTAAATGTCTGATTGTATCTTGGAGAGAAAAAAAAAATACAATTTAAAACTCACTTCATGGGGGGTGGGGCGCCTGGGTGGCTCAGTCGGTTGAGTGTCCAGCTTCTGCTCAGGTCATGATCTCACGGTTTGTGGGTTTGAGCGCCACGTCGGGCTCTGTGCTGACAGCTAGCTCACAGCCTGGAACCTGCTTCGGATTCTGTGTCTCCCTCTCTCTGACCCTCCCCTGCGCTCGCGCGCTCGCTCTCTCTCTCGCTCTCTCTCGCTCTCTCTCTCTCAAAAATAAATAAAAAACATTAAAAAAAAAATCTCACTTCATGGTACTTTTGTCATTTACTAAGAAACACTATATCTGCTTATTGTGAGCTAATTTGTCCCAGCCCTAAAAGATATCCTCCTGATAAAAGGTTACATTTGTCTTGAAACAAATGTAAAGGGCTGAAGAGGGTAAAAATATTTTATTTCATAGGTTTTCAATGTTATACTAGTGCAGCAATTTTTTTAAATCCCAATATTTCTGGGAAAAGAAACTGGTTGTTAGAAATGTTAAGGATGGGGCACCGGGGTGGCTCTATTGCGTGTCCACCTCCAGATTTTAGATCAGTCATGATTCCAGGGTCGTGGGATCAAGCCTCACATCAGGCTTGGTGCTGAGCATGGAGTCTGCTTGGGATTCTCTCTCTGTCTTTGTCTCTCACTTTCTCTCCTTCCCTCTGCCCTTCATCTCCTACCCTCTCTCTCTCACTCTCAAAAAAGAAAAAGAAACATTAAGGGTAAAAAAATACATAATCTGTAGAATTTTATGATGCGATGTGATTTAAAATGGGAGAGTGGGTCAAGATAACTCCCAAGTTTCTAATATAAAATGGGGATTCCAATCATTGAAAATGGAAATTCTAGATAAGTAGTAAGCATTTAGAAACATGGAATTAAAGTTCATGATAGATGTCTGTATGAAGAAATATTTCAGAGTCATGAGAAAATGAGAAATAGAAGTCGCTGAAGATGTGAGTAAGCTATTTTAGTGGACACCTGGGGTGGCTCAGTCAGTTAAGCCTCCAACTTCAGTTCAGGTCAGATCTCGCGTTCCTGGGTTTGAGCCCCATGTCAGGCTCTGTGCTGACAGCTCAGAGCCTGGAGCTGCTTCAGATTCTGTGTCTCCCTCTCTCTCTGCCCGTCCCCTGTTACGCTCTGGGTCTCTCTCTTTCAAAAATAAACATTAAAAAAAAAAAAAAGACATTTTAGGAGACCACTTTGAATGTAAAAGAGGATAGAAGAGGGAATCCTAATGGCCAGCAATATCTCAGGGATTCTTTCAAGGGGGAGGAAGCATCTAAATAGACCAGAGGGGCACCTGGGTGGCTCGGCTGGTTAAGCATCCACCTCTTGATTTTGGCTCAGGTCATGATCTCACAGTTCAATGGATTAAGCTCCATGTTGGACTCTGTGCTGACAGCACAGAGCCTGCTCGGGATTCTCTCTCTCCTTCTCTCTCTGGCCCTCCTCCACTCTCTCTCAAAAATTAATAAACAAACATTAAAATAAATCAATCGACCAGAAAGGTAGAGTCTAAAATATATTTTTAAAAAGCCTAGGTACACTCTCAAAGGGCAGGCACTGTATCTACATTGCTTGTCACTGTATGTGTTCATGACACCTAATTATACTCCCTGGAACACAACAAACATTCGTTAAGTAAATGAACAAACAATGAGGAGAGTGATGTCATGTCAAAGTAAATGCATAGAGCAGGTCAAGGAGGAAATAATTTACAGTAGTGACTATTGGATTTGGCAATTAGAAGGTCATTAAAGATCTTATCAAGAACAACCTCTGCAGAGGGGCACCTGGCAGGCTCAGTCGTAGGGCATGTGACTCTTGATCTCAGGGTTGTGAGTTTGAGCCCACATGGGTGTGATTACTTAAAAACAAAATCTTAAAAAAAAAAAAAAACAACAACTTCTGTGGAGTTTTGGTGGTAAAACCCAAATTGGGATGCAGTGAGGGGCAAATGCATAATGAAGCAGTGGAGATGTTGAAGACCAATCTTTTTTCCAAAAAGAATGCCAGAGAAGAGCAAGAATTAATAATAATTAGAAAAAATATTATTGAGAACTTTTTTCATAAATTGGGAGAGATCTGAGCAGGTTTATATAGTGGGGCTGGGGGTAGCCAAAAGGAAGAAGAAACTGAAAAGACAAGGAAGGAAGGAGGGAAGGAAGATAGGAAGGAAGGAAGGAAGAAAAGAAGGAAAGAAAAAGAAAGGGAAGGTATGGGAAAGGTACATAGTTGATAAAGTATTATACCTGGACAAGGGGATGAATTCTAAATGAGAGATGGAGAAATCAGTCTAAGACCAAAGGAAAGTCCTATCTACAGAGCAAGCAAATGTGAGGGAAAAGCATTAAAAAAAAGAGTCAAGAATAACACCAAGGTTTCGGATAAAAGGTAGTACTTTATATCTGTACCTCTTATGTTTATATCTACATAAATAGGTGAGGAGAAGAGCAAATGCAGGCATGCACATTAGTAGAGAAATAGAAGTCTGAGGGCTCTTATACTTCACATTTCTCAGTACCATCTTTCTAGAAGGGTTAGGAGTAAAGTAGGGATTGTGAAAAGAATGGTAGATATTTGGGGCAAACTCTACCACAATATTAGGGAATTTAAACACAGATACATGGAAATGGTTGCCACTGTCCCGGTAAGGAGGAGATGATAGATTTTGGTTAGTTGTCCCAATCTGCTTTAGCAGTTTAGCTTTCTACAATGGCACTCAGCAGTCCTGGTATGGGAACCAAAAGGTGGATGGCAGGTTTAATCCAAGGCTAGAAGTTGGCAGAGAAGTAGGATAGAATGGATAAGGACCAGGGAGGTGACTGTGCTAAAAATCAATGCGCTTTGACGTTAGACTGTGTGGAAAGGGAGGAGGCTGGCGATACTTTAAGGTTACAAGGATGGGGTGACTGATTGAAGTGCAAGAGTGTGAAGGGGGATAAAGGAATAAAGGAATGTGGGAGCCTCATGGCTAAGAGGTTATGGCCCTGCATCCCTCTATCAGGATGGGAGAGAAAGGACCCCAAACACAGTGGCAATGAAAAAGCCAGAAGCAATAAGATCAAGAGGTCAGGTAGTCAGGGCACACTGCCTGCACACAATAAAAATGCTAATGTTTGTGTGGTACACTGGCATAAATGAATGAGTTTCCCTGAAGATGTGGATGACTGATCAAGGGATCACTTACTGCCTGATACACATCCTGACACATTTATCACCGATTCCAATCCATTCATTACTGTTGACCAGAACGTGCTGATTTAGGAAAACTCTACCGTAGAAAACACTAAAGGACAAAATTGAAAACAAAATCAAATGACTAATGACCTAGGTCAGAGAGTTAAGGATGAGAGGCCCAAAACAAATGTATCACGATCTGAATCCAGGCAAAACCTGGACTGGATATGAGAGAAAAAAGCAAGGATAGCTCAACAGAGAAGTAGGTGAACATGAAGGTGATGTTTTGAGTCCATAACTTTAGGAATGGTTATTTATTTCAAGGTGATACATCCACTAATTTTAATTACTCATATAACATAACACCAAGTATTATGGGCAATTAATCAGGAAATTTAAAAAAATCGGTAACAAAATTGTAGAGTTTTTACAAATGACATAGTAGTGCTCTGGCGGAAAAAATCCAGCCCATTGTTTAAATACAAAAATTTATGTCTAAAAATGTATCCTAATATCTTTCTGTTTGGCAACTGCACAAACTAACAGGAAATTCTTTTAAGTCTGGGATGCTTGTAAGTATAACCTTTTCTGTGTGTCAGTAGTGTACAAGATGCTTTATTGTGCTTGAACATCTTTGAAGGAATGATCAAACAAGCAGAATGTCATTTGCATTGTCAAATGACCTTCGTCTGTGATCCTCATAGAAAACAAACAGCTTTAAATGAGAAGAAACTGTTAATTTGGCCATGTTACAATTACAAGAGTTCATCACGTGCTATATCCTATAGTTCTGAATTATGGCACTCTTTTATGTAGTTACACTGTAAATCACTATTTATGGCATTTTTGCACTTCTAGCCAAAATATCCAGTAAATCAAATTGGAGATGAAATATTTTTGGCTTAAACCGATTCAATATGTTCTCACTTCTGACAGCTGTAAAACTCAAGAGTTATTTTACATCTCAGTGTTCGAAGTCTAAAAATCCCAATTTTGGATGACCAGATGCACTCCAACTAAAATCCTGGAAATCTCATGATGTCTGGGAAATTAGCTGAGAGGGGCATGAGCAGATCGTTGATGCTGGAGGAAAGTCATAGGGGAATCACAGTAAAAGACCATTAACTAAGAACTCAAAAGCAAGAGATTATAAAAGCCAAAATTTTAAGAGATACATAAATTGGAATTAAGGTGTACCTGTTAACAGGATGGTAAAAACACTTTGTTTTAATCTAGAAAGTCAGCTAATGATAAAGAGTCAGAGCCCGAGTCTGGTAATTATTCTAACAAAACATTTATATAGAAGGTAGTCGTTCTTCTTTAAGGCTGTTGCAACAATTAGTAAAAGAAATGAAAAAGGATTGAAGGGATAGCCTAAAGCAAGAATATAAACAGTAAGGGAAAAACAGTTCACCACCCCAGGGGGATATTGTCATAATTGCCCGAGATTTTCCAAGTCAAAATGACTATGTCAGTATTATTATTTTAAAACAATTTGGTAACGTCACAGAATCATTTATGCACATATGCTAGAACAATTTAAAGCTTGAAAAGTAAGATGTAATCTAGTCTTTGCTCTACCATGAATGGCTGGGAT
Source organism: Suricata suricatta (assembly GCF_006229205.1). Classification (NCBI taxonomy): domain Eukaryota; kingdom Metazoa; phylum Chordata; class Mammalia; order Carnivora; family Herpestidae; genus Suricata; species Suricata suricatta. The sequence goes on along the minus strand of NC_043701.1, from coordinate 37,801,384 downwards.
GATGATTCCGGCTGGAACCACAAGTGTGGAGCTGAGCCTGTGGTCTTTCTGTGCTTACATGAGCTACCTTATCTTCTCACTGGAATATGACTCTTGGAAATGCAGTATTTATGCTGAATATTTCTGAAATCTTTCAAGTGCATTTTGCTTAGTGGCTATTACTACTATTTTAAAATAGCAAAGAAATATATTTGGATTCTTGCCACTCTTCTTCCAGAAGAGATGGAATTCAAAAGTGATTTTTCATTCACAGGTATGTGAACACAGATTTCTTTCCCTCTGTGATTGTGGATTGATAACAACTGTAGAACCAAGTGATGCTTTGGGAGGGTTTAGCTTTTGCTCTTTCTCTCAGCTGCTCCTGGCCCCTAGTCATCATCAAGATTAATACACAACATGTACAAATAGTGTTTGCTATACCAAATCAGCGTCAGGAGGAATTCTCTTTCTTCTCTTCCAAAGGAATCACTGCCCTACAGCCATCCTATCCCTAGTGTCATTGCTGAGTGGCAGGCAGCATAGTATACGGGTCAAATACATGGATTTGGGAATCAGACAGACTCTGCTCCATACAAGTTGAAAAGGATAGACAGTATCTCTATGTGTTTGACCTTGGGGAGACATAACCTTCCTAGATTTTTTAGAGTGGGTACACTGATGAAATAAAATTACACATTATGAAGTACATGGGTAGTATCTGGCAGATATTAAGTGTTCAGGTAAAGCCAATATTTCCAATATTATTGTTACTGGTATTATTACTGTACATTGAAAATTTTCCTTGCAAATAGCTTATCTAATGAAACAAAATCCACAACAATAACCATAAGAATAGGAATTGAAGAATATAAGGGTTTTTTTTTTGCTTACTAATAAGCAATACAAAGAACTCAACATGTACTCTCTTCTATCACTTGCTTTGAAGATTTCATTTATGAAGATTTAAAGGCTCACAGTTTATATTATTTTGAGGGGGACTAATTATCAGGAAATGAGGTTTTCTTGTTAATCAAAAAACCTGGTTAAATAATGAGCTGTCATTTGTTATGGAATGAACTGTGTTCCCTCAAAATTCATACGTTGAAGTCTTAACACCCAGTACCCCAGAATGTGACTATATTTAGATATTGAGGCTTTAAAGAGATGATTAACTTAAGGCTCTCAGGATGGGCCCCAATCCACCCGACTGGGGTCCATGTAAGAGGAGGAGAGTAGGACAGACAGATGACAGGGGTCCACGGGCATGCATGGATAACCATGTGATGAGCAGCAAGAAGGCAGCCATCTGCAAGCCATGGAGAGAGGCTTCAGAGGAAACCACCCTGCTGGCACCTTTATCTTGGACTTCTAGCCTCCCAAAGTATGAGAAACTAAATTTCTGTTTAAGCCACCGAGCCTGGGTATTTTGTTAAGGCAGTCCTAGTGAACGAATATACTACCTATGGATGACCAGCAAAAGAACAGAATATGACAAAATAATTCTAAAACATGTTGAATGTGATTTGATTATTTAGAGAACATTTCAGTCTCTTATATTGCATCAGCATTATCTATATGACCATCAATTTTCATTTAACTAGCAAAGAAATGTTATTAGAGAATTCTGCATGTCAGTTTAATTCAACAAATATTGATTGAATTGTGACCACGTGGAGAAGCCTTGTGCTTACTGGTGAGCACTGTATGCTGTGGGAGAAGAGAAAGATAAGCAAGAAAGTATTTCAAATACAATACAAGGGGAGAGAGACCGTTGTAAACAGTCATAAGAATGAATTATAATAAAGGGGAAAAACAAGGGAGTTGAGAGCATAGCTATGTGAAGGTCTGACTTTAACTTGATAGACTGTTAAAGATTTAGTGTGAAAACAGATTTGGGCTGGCATGTTCAAGATAAGTAGGATTTTAATGGGTGGGGGAGGAGAAAATTCCAGGATGAATGTAAATACAAAATGTTTTGTAAATATTTAATAGTCAAGTAAGGAGAATAGGGTGGGGATGGAGCCATGGAAAGCCTGAAAGATTCTGAGTGTGGACCGAACTAAAAACAAGTATTAATCGAAGAGCAGTAGGAGCAATATCAGGAATTATATTAGTAATAGTAGGACTCATTAAATAAATAGCTAGTACTTATTTACTCTCCATTATGTGCCAGGGTCCTAACAAACACTTCATGTTCATGAACTCCTTTAATTCTCAAAAATTAAAGATATGTACCTCCTGTTTTGAAAAATGAGAAATCAAGTGCAAAGAAGGGAAGGAACTTTCCAAAAGTCAGGAAATAAGTGGTAAATTATCCACACTAATATTTTTTCTATAAAATGGAAACTAAGAACTGAAGACATCATGTAATCCATCCTCTCCGCATACTTGGATTCATTTCTGTTTGTTTGGGAAATAGATGCCATACGTTGTAATCAACGTGAAAATATATTCAGACTTTTGTTTCTGTGGAAAATGTAAAGAGTTTAAAAGGCAAACTTAAAACATGTATCATTCTTTCTGGCAGAAAATCAAGGCCTGTCTTCTAGGCCTTTCCTGTAATGACAAGTGAAGAGATCCTAAGTCAGCCAGCTTTTCCTGTGAATTACCAAGTGGGATGGTTTTGAAGATAAATGGTAGGAGGATAGGGTAGGGCTGTGGAGCAGAGAAATGTGTGAGCAAAAGCAAGTTTTGGAAAATAAAAGTGTTTCATTTTTTACTATTATGCTTCTCAGGCCACAAAAATCTGGAGTCTGGAACAACCAGGGTGGGGAAAAAACAGGCTGAGGAACAGTAGCCGTGGCAAACCATCAAAATTCTCTCCAGTTCTGTGTCCTAACCACCAAGTTTTCATTAAAAGAAAGATTCCATTAAAAGAAAAGGATATTAACTAACTGTAAGTTAAAAAGAAATACTCTTTTATAAGTAGTAAAGAATAATAACATGGCCAATACACTATAGTCTGAAACCTTGGTCATTGGACCACAAATGGGGTTGTCAAAACACATTAGGGTAATGACTCTGAAGTATTCACCAGTAAGGACAGAAACTATGCATGTGTGTAAACATTCTTCTCCAAGCAAAGAAGATAGCTGGAAGTCACTGTCATCCCCGCTAATGGAATAAACTACCACCAGTCTGATACAGAGCCCAGACCCAAGCTACTGGCCCTACAGGTACCTGCCATGGGGCCATCCTACTCCCAAGCACACTTAAATACATATGTGTATGTGTATCTAGTTTATAATTTTTTGAGATCAGTATCATTTGCATTGGCCAAAAGGAATAAAAGGTAACTGATGGCAATTCACTGGAGTGTTCTCATTTTTTTTTTTAGCATGTTAATGAATCTTTGCTGATTAGCAAATGAAACTGTACTAAAAAGCAACTGATGGAGAAAGACACAGTCCATATGTCTGGTGATACGTTTTAATAAAATGCTTTTTGTGAAAAAAAATGAAGACACCCACAGTATTGAGAGATACTTAATGGAACCTTGATTTTATAGCCTCTGGTTATGGTCATAGAGACAAATTAGTTAGAAAGCAGAAGTAATTATAGAGATGTCCTATGTAACCCTCAGTTAGCTATGATCTCAAATATTTCCACATCTGAGAACAGATATTTTGGAGTATAACAAAAGAAATTTAGAAAGGAAACACTAAGAGAAAATTTAGCAGACATATTTACAAATGTTGCAAAGAAAGGGTTTATAAATAATTTATATGAATAATAATACTCATGTTTGTGCTATACTTTGCAATCTTACTTTGACTAATATCTTTTCTAGTTATTTTCTGTTCTTTACCTATTTCTTTTCAACAAATCCTCAAAATACTGTAGAACACTAAAGATAGTTAAACCAATTTATGACTGTGTCAGAATGTCACTTCCTATTTTAAGCAGGAATACTGTTTTGAGATTCATTAATAACTGTAAAATAGACTTCAAAGGATCAACATTTATTTGGTTTAAAATTTTAGTTGGTCTGGTTTGCATTGTGAAATAGGAGTAGGCTTCAGTAGAGTTAAGGGGAACTGTTAGCAAGACCCTGTCCCATTTCCAACTCTTGCAAACTAAGTTTAGATGGGGAAAACACTAGTGTCAGAGTTAATGCTTTAATTTCTAAACTGGATCCCTTCCATGACATCTTTTGTAAACTCTTCCCATTGAGAAATGTTATTGTGCTTTCCTCAGGAACAATCTGGAACCCAAGTGTCTATTTGTTATAGTGTAGGAAAGCAATAGTCAAATACACTGGGATTACATTTGAGAGTAATGCTGTTCCTGGTGAGCACTGGGTGGGCAAATCTTCAAGGGTGCTAAATGTTGGGGGAAATGTCCTCAGCCTCTTATGTGTCAGAAAAGTAGTATTTTAAAAATTAGATTCAGAGAACAACAAAAAGAGATATTTAATCATTCCAATAGTTTTATAAATATGTTTTCATAAATATGGTCTTTAGCCTTCAGGGTCTTTATCTGTTTGTTTTTAAATAACTATCAAAATTCATCAGAACTAAATTAAGCCTCCTCCCATCAAGAATCACCTGATTCCTCCTCTTCACCCAAGACTCATTAACATTAAGGGCATCACATGCCTGTGAGCAGCTTATCAAGACTCTGTGAGATGTTACAAGCTTCACGACCTTCACTAAAGTGAAAGCATTTCCAAGTACAATTCATTTAACTACACTATTATGCTGGATGACAGGTCTAAGACTGAGGGAGTCTGAGAATAGTAAAGCTCCCAGTCCCCTGGGGTAGACAGATAAAATGAGGCAGAACCTGTCTAAACAACACATTTGTTATAACTAGTTGTGGTGTTTTTAAAGTCTTTACTCTAGAAACTACAGTCATTGTGCCAGAGTTCACCTTATCACTACTGCCACGAAAGCATTTCAGACACACATCAGACTTGCCCATCTCTATTAAACCAGAAGACACAATATATATAAACCACTGAATCCAGATTCACATTTTTCATTAATATGTACTCAAGTTACTAAAGAAATTCTTGTTCTAAATATTTTGCTGTCGCAGTTCTCTTAAGAAGTCAGCATTTTGCTAAATTTTGGCTTTTGTTACTATAAATACAAAACAATGTTTTTTTGATCAATATCAATTGTAAATATATGGTAGACTTTATTAATAATTACAAAAACAGTTTTAATGTACATGGTATTTGCTTTCAACACACTAATTCTTAAAAGAATATTGTTATTTTATAATATTCTTTAAATATTAAAAATTAATTTAGATCTTAAACGTTAGATTTAGCCACTCGACAAAAAGGAGGTGGGGGGAAGAAACTAACGTTGGCTGACCAGGTCTACTATGTTTAAGTACCATGCCCAGCAAGGAATACAATGAACTTGAAATGATCACTGGCCAGTGGTGAAGGTGATGTGATAAAAATGACCTTGTTACACAATGACAAGGGTGGTAGTAAAGCAAAAGAAGTGTTGTAAGACAACAGATAAAATCAGGCTTAATCTGACTAGGACAGTCAGTATTATTTCAAGTTCTAAAAGACTTATAAAGTAGGTGATATAAAACTGAACCTTAAAGGATAAATAGTAGTGGTAATAATAATGATAATTACAACTCCGGTGCTGCTCGCATAGCTCTTGCTATATTGCATGCATTGTCCTATGAGCCATACATATGTTAATTTAATGTTCACAATAACTCTGTAAGGCAAGTACTAGTATCCTCATTCTACAAATGAGAAAACTGAGGTTCATAATGATTAAATGACTTGCCCAGGAACACACAACCAAGAAGTGGTGGAGCAGAGATTTGATCCAGATGGTCTAGCCCCAGAGTCTCACTCAGCTACTATAGCAGACTGTCCCTCATATAGAAATTCATCAAGGAAGAAGGCTAACAGGAGGGAATAATAACAAAGCATGAACTTGGGAGACAAACGATTATGCTGTCTTAGGTCACTGGGCTCCTTGAACATCCTCCTTACTATCTGAGGAGACATGTGAAATACACAGAACTCCCTTATTCCTCCCACCATATGCTTCCATTTTGGTTGTTCTGATAGGAAAGACAAAACAAAAACAAAAACAAAAACAAAGTGAAGAAAGCATATATAGCATGGAAATCCATTTTATTTAGAATTATTATATACATAATAGAATATTAAAATGGAAGTCCTGGCTGAAGTACCAAGACAATAATTAACACATTCCAAAGGAGGTGTTAGACCATATGCTGAATCTCCAAAGGAAGATTCTGAGAAACAGTTACACAATTCTTAAATGCCACATCCACACCAATGTTCTGAAGTTGGAAATGAGGGAGGAGGATTTATTTGGATTGATAAGCTGTGGATTAAACTCTAAGGCATGTTTGCCTGGGGAGAAAGATTTCAGCAGGATTTTTTGGAGACTTATTTGATGGCATGTGGACTAATGTCTGATTTTATGCATGAGAAACCTAAATGCCAAGTGATTGGTTAATTCCACTTTATGGTGGAACGAAGGGGAGATTGTTATATTGGTAATCATCTAATTCCTAGTGTACGTTGTGGTTCATAGGCGTGTACTTTCTGTGGATCAGACATAGGCATTTTGTAAGACGGAATGAGGATGGGGTCATCTGCTGTAATATCTAAGAAGGATACCTGGATAGGGTCAACAGATCTCAAAAACTAGAGGGGACCAGTTGCTTTCTTAGCCAGAATAGGGATTCTTTGCACCATTATAACAACTGAAGAGGGGCGAGTCTACAAATAACCAATGAAAGCATTTAAAAGAAAGTTTTATATAGTCAATTAATCTATGACAAAGAAGAAAAGAATATGTAATGGGGAAAGGACAGATGCTTCAATAAATGGTGCTTTGGAAACAGGGAAACTACATGCCAAAGTATGAAACTGAACCACTTTCTAACACCATACAGAAAAATAAACTCAAAGTGGAGTAAAGAGCTAAATGTGGGACTTGGAACCATAAAAGTCCTAGGAGAATAAAGGTGGTAATTTCTCAGACATTGGATGTAGCAATATTTTTCTAGGTAGGTCTCCTAAGGCAAAGGAAGACAAAGTAAAAATAAACTATTAGAACTATTTCAAAATAAAAATCTTTTGCACATCAAAGGAAACTATCAACAACCTGCTGAATAGGAGAAGATATTTGAAAATGACATATCTGAGAGGTTAATATCCAAAATATATAAAGAACTTACACATACAACTCAACACCAAAAAACCCTCAAACAATCTGATTAAAAAATAGGCAGAGGAACTGAAGAGACATGTTTCCAAAGATGGCTATCAGACACATGAACATATGTTTAACACTAGTCATCAGGAAAATGCATATCAAAGTCATAATTTAAGATCACCTTACACCTATCAGAGTGGCTAAAACAAAAAAGACAAGAAACAAGTATTAGTGAGAATGTGGAGAAAAAAACCTCATGCACTTATGCACTGTTGATGAGTACAGCCACTGTGGTAAAAAACAACAACTACAAACAACAATATGGAGGTTCCTCAAAAAATTAAAAAAAGAAATACTATCTGATCCAATAATTTCACCACTGGGTATTTACTCAAAGAAGATGAAAACACTGGGGCACCTGGGTGACTCAGTTGAGCATCTAACTTCAGCTCAGGTCATGATCATGGTTTGTGAGTTAAAGTCCCGCATCGGGCTCTGTGCTGACAGCTCGGAGCCTGGAGCCTGCTTCAGATTCTGTGTCTCCCTCTCTGCCCCTCCCCCACTCACACTCTGTCTCTATCAAAAATAAATAAACATGAAAAATTAAAAAAATGAAAACACTAAGTTGTAAAGATACATATACTCCTATGTTTATTGCACTATTGTTCACACTAGCCAAATTATGGAAGCAACCTAAGTGTCCATCAACAGATGAATGGATAAGGAAGATGTGGTATGTTTGTGTAGATAAATATCTACACACACACACACACACACACACACACACACACACACACACACACACTGAACTAAGCAGTCATAAAAAAAGCATGAGGCGTGCCTCGGGGGTTCAGTCCTCAGTCGGTTAGGTATTCAACTTTGGCTCATGTCATGATCTCATTCATGGTTGGTAAGTTTGAGTCACGCATGGGGCTCTGTGATTATAGCTCAGAGCCTGGAGCCTGCTTCAGATTCTATGTCTCCCCCTCTTTCTGCCTCTCCCCTGGTTATGCTCTGTCTCTCTCAAAAATAAACATTAAAATAATTTTTTTAAAAAAGCATGAGAATGTGCCATTTGTGACAACATGGATGGATCTAGAGGGTACTGTGCTAAGTGAAATAAGTCAGACTGAGCAAGAAAAATACCATATATTTTTTTTATATGTGGAATAAAACCCCCCAAATGAATAAACCAATAAAAACAGAATCAGACCTATAAAAACAGAGAACTGATGGTTGCTAGAAAAGAGGAGGGTGGAGGAAGAGCGAAAGAGGTGAAAGGGAGTGGGAGATGCAGGCTTCTGGTTATATAATGGGTAAGTCATGGGAATAATAGGCAAGCATAAGGAATAGAGTCAATGATACTTAATAGGATAGTATGGTGACAGATGGTAGCTACATGTGCAGTGAGCAAAGTATAATGTGTAAACTTGTCAAATCACTATGTTGTACACCTGAAACTAATGTAACATTATGTATCAACTATACACAAAAATTTTTTAAGTCAACTTATGTATATATTTTTGTAGCACATAAATATCAATAAAAAATTTAAGCATTAAACTAAAAAAAAAAACAAAAAAAACTCTTATCATCCCAAATCCAGAGAGTAGCTATGCTAAAACCAATACTCTAGTATTTAAGAAAGAAAGGTCTTACTCTTCCCCCTGTTTCCATCCATCAAACCCAGAGGAATCAGGAGCTGATGTCAGCAAACAGGATGGAAGAGCTGAAGGCCAGGTGGGGAAAGAGACCAGAGAGCAAGTACCTTTTCTCCATGGTAGGCTTCCTGTCCAGGAGGTCTGAGCTTGGAACTCAAGGGGAGAAGCTTTTTTTTTTTTTTTTTTTTTTTTTTTTTTAGTATTTATTTATTTTGGAGAGAGACAGAGAGGAAGAGGAAGAGAGAGAACAAGTGAGGAAAGGGCAGAGAGAGGGAGACACCAAATACAAAGCAGGTTCCAGGCTGTCAGCACAGAGCCCGATGTGAGGCTCAAAGTCACAAACTATGAGATCATGACCTGTGCCAAATTTGGACACTCAACTGAGTCACCCAGGCATCCCAAGGGGAGAAGCTTTATATAAAGTTAAGAATATTATATATTACATAGCCTGAATATTTAAATGGTTAAATTGAATCTGTGTTTTTGGCCAGTAAGTGCTGTAGGACATTTTATTACCCGAGAGTGTCCAGAGAAGTCATGGGGCCTGCCTGAACTTATATCAAGGGGTATGGAAAGAACCTGATTTGCAGGGTGGATTGGGAGGGATTTAAAGTAAATTTAATCTATAATTATATTCAACAAATTACACTCAGTCAACATAACAGCTACATATACGACAGTCTCTACACAGAGCACCTGCACATGTATAATTCTGCCCACTTCCGTTCAAAGTGTAAAGGCAGCACAGGAGCTTCAGAGGCTGAGATCTGGAGCCAGCATGCCCTAGTGTGTCTCAGCATCTTCATCTGTGAAACCAGAGTAACGACCCCATGTACTTCCCGGTGTCGTCCGAAGGATTAAATGGAACAATACGCGAACGCTTTTAATACAGTGCTTCCCGCACAGCACACATTCTGTAAGTTATACTTGCCATGCTAGTTGTTCTTACTGGTAACATTAAAAGGGTCTTTCTGACCCACCTTGACTACAAAGAACAACTGGAGCAGGAAGCTCACCACTACTATGTCTGATCTAATCACATTTTTGCTACTTTCAAATCCAAAGACCCAAATAATGCCACCGTAGCTCTTCCCATCCGACGGACAGTGGTAAGTCCAGCTTCAAACAAAAACAAAGACAAAAGTAACAACTGATGTTTATTGTGAGCCTGCTATGGCCATGCAATGCACTCTGAGCTCTCGGCCCTGAGCCCATGATCTCCCTCATTCTTCCCCACCCTCCAGGAAGTGACTATTCTCATCATCCCCACCTTATTGATGAGAAGCTAGGTTGAACAGTTACTGTCAGCGTTTGCAAACTGAGGCTAATCATTTGGTTAATCAAAACTGGTCTCATGTTGGTATCACATATTTCATATGCTACATGTCATAGGGATTTCACTCAAGACCACTAGTAACTCTAAAACAATGCATCTTTTAAGAAGAAGCAGTCCTTCTTTAGTCACATTTTTGAAGTGTTTTAAAATGTAGTCAATATTACCAAGTTAAATCAATTTAATTATCTTTTAATTCCCAGTTACAGATTTTCATGTTGGAACCCATATAAAACCAAATAATAAACATATTGCAACTGATGGGTTCACTACTTAATGGGTTTGAATAGAAAGAGGTGGAGATTTAAATGAACTTAAAGCACACTATCCAGTCAGGTGAACTCTTCCCAACAGTCATGCTTTATCTCTGTCTTCTCTGACCTTCCTTTAGCCTCAGTTTCCTGATATCTAAAATGAGGATTTGTTATCAGAATCAAAGGAAACAATATATACACATGTTAAAATGATTTTTTTTACTGGAAAAGGCTATAAAATGTTATCAACATATTTATAATGAGATATTAAAAATATGTAAAATGTCATCAAAAATTTAAAGATAAATATTTAGCTGCCCAAATGCATATGGTACTTAACATATGGAGGGTGCACAATATTAAATAAAAGTATATGTTCTGAGTTCCTTACTAACATTCAGAAGTGAGGTGAACAGTGAGCTCCTACTACTGTCACTGCCACAATGAATTCTATCTGCAGCCTCTGTAATTTGGGGAGGAGATGAGGGAGAGCTTGAAAACACACAAAATACATGTGATAGTCCTAAACCTGGAATTTAAATCATGTCACAGTTCTTCTAGCACCCCCCCCTTAAGTGCATAGGCAAATACACAAATACAACCATAAAAAATAACATTAAAAATAATACCTTCTAATAACTAAGTGGAGAATTCTTGATATGCTCAAATTTTACAGTGTTTATGTCATGAGTAGGAGATTGAGAAATCTGTTTTCTTCACTGATACCAGAATAAAATAGGTAAAAGAACCACAACTAATTATATATCATGTAGTCCTTGTTCCGTCTTTATTGAGCACCTGCTATGTGCCAGGTAGTCATCAGGTTCTGGGTAAAAAAAGTGGTCTTTCTGAGGAGTTCTTAGACTAGTTAGGGACACATACAATTAACTAGTACTTTGGAAAGAGCAGGAGATCTTCTAGGAATGGGGAAGAACTGGAGGCTACGTGAACTCCCAAGACAGGCATTTTCCAGCAGAGTTCCCTGTGCATAGTGACATCAAAGCTGAAACTTAGGTGGGGGCTGCATGGGGAATTGTACTAAGGGAACAGGAATAACGATGATGCTGAGAGGGCTGGAAAGCATGAAGAATTCAGTGGCTCAGGGAATGGGGTCGGGACATAGAAGGCTCAAGAGGTCATTGAGGACAGATCATAAAAGGTCTTATGAGCTAGGACTCCACAGGAAATGTTAAGAGTAATAATAATGCATAAAAATATTTCCTTGTGTTGCAAGTGTATTCATTTCTTCCCCTCTATTATTATTAATAGCTAGTTGCTTTTGAAGAAGCTTCAAATTTTAATAAAAAAGGGAAGTATAAAGATCTAAAAAAAAAAAAGCTACTGTTAATTTAAGAAAAGATTTAGAGTAAAGAGATCTTTGGAATGGTCTCTCCCTCCTTCTGGCAGCCTGCATTATGAAAGCTTGCAAAAGGGTAATGATTCACCTTCCCTGAGAAAGAATGGATGCAGAAGGCAGAAAGATTTTTTCCTTTGGCCTTATACCAGTTTGCTTTCATAAGGGTTTGCCCATTAACACCAGAAACTCATGGGAAAATTAGTGTCCCCTACGCTAAAAACTAATTTTTAGAAACATGTCAACAGGTTGAGTTTTCTGGCAGATGGTGATTTCCTAAGGGCAGGACAAGAAACTGGATACTCCTTGCCTACTAAATGACCTAGGCACCTGATCTAAGAGCTGCTAAATGCAAAAGATGAACCCTCAAGTGGACTCCAATTTTAATACCATATCAGTTAAGACTGGATTTGGCTGCAAGAAATAGAGATCCCCAAAACAGTGGCTGAAACAAGATACGACTTATAGTTTTGCTGTCTGGTGCTATGCGTTACTACTCCACAGGGTTATTACAGACTAGTCCACTTCTATCTCAACTTTCAACCATAGTAGCTGCTATTTCCCAGATGACGTCAGAGTCCAATCCAGCTACTGAAGTGCCAGGCATCACAGTGTAAGATGTGAGGTGGAGGAAAATGGTGAAGAATGTCATGCTTTCTCCTCTTTAAGGCATCCTCTAAGAAGTGTACACAGTTGTTTACATTTCATTGGCCGAAATTTAGTCATGAGTGTCTTCCAAACTACAGAGAGAGGCCAAGGAATACAATTTTCAAGATAGATGGCAAAGTGTGGAGCTGAAAAGGTGTGGTTTTTGATGCAAGAAGGAAGAAAGAAGATAGATGGATAGGATAGGATGGATTTTGAAAGACAGTTCTCAATGTCTGTCAAAAGTATATACTTATGGATGAAAACGTGAACCCAGAACCACAATATATGCTGGTTTATTTATAAATTTTGTAATATTCTACTGCACTATTTAATGGAAATTATAAAATATGGACAAAGAATTTAAAGAATACAATAAAGATAAATGTAAATAACATTTGCTATATTAATCTTTTAAACCTCAGTGGACTGAAGATCCATTTTGAAAATCACTGCTCTAGGAGTCAATCAGTAAAAATTCTTAGGATGCTACTTCTATGGATTGGCAAGAAAGCAGTCGCAAAATCTACAGTCTATATTGATATGAGCTCTTCTCTAGTTTGTTAAGGAAAAAATCTATTTCAATAGGCAAGTTACTATTCAGACAGCTGGACTAATTCTGACTATTGGCAAGACTAGAAACTTTAATAGAGCCTCAAGGATTATAACTTTAGCATATGCAAATGTCAGTACTTTACTACAGAGCAAAGATGTAAAAAATAGAAATAATACAAATTAACAGGTGTTAGTATATGAAGACTTTGAGGCTATGTTCTTGTATATTTCCTCTAAGCTGGGACTTCTTTTTTCTAAAACTGTAATTATACCAACGTTTCTGAAAATACAATGGCAATATGTATACAAAAACATTAAAAATATTTGTATTTCATGAGTAAACTTGTAAGGATTAATCTTTGGGAAATGATCTGAGATTTGGTGATACATTTATAAGTTTATAAAAAAAGGTGTTCATTGCAAAATAATTTATATTAAAATATAATTAAAAACAGCTTATAAAGTCAAGTATAATTGTGAATTATGATACAGCCATATGATGAAACACTATATAACTATGAATATTTATATTTTTGAAGACTGTCTTATAACATAGAAAAAATTTCCATGATATAACAGTGAGAAAGCAACATAAGAAATTAATTCACACATGCACACCTTTCTCCTTCTTGCACACACATGTTCCTATATAGATTACATAGATGAGAGCCTGGGAAGCGCATTCAAGTTTTAATCTTGTCTAGGGAGTTGTATTAGAGATGATTGTTATTACTTTTTATAGTTTTCCTTATTTTCCAAATTTCCCAGCACAAACATGTTCTATTTCTATAATCAGAACTCAATGTTACTGAAAATCAATCTTCTTGAAAATTACCTTGATAGAAAATGTAAGTATGTAGATTCTCAAAATTAATACATATGAAAACAGGTGTTGTAGGTATACGTACTAGGCAAGAGAGACACAGAGTCCTGAGACCTCAGAAAGGGTCCTCGGAAGGACATTCAGGGAGTCCATTTTATTTCACGTGACAGGAAATTATAATTTAGACATCAATTATTCATATTATAGTGACAACACACTATCAAATGATGCATCTGAATTTGGATATGCAGAATTCATATCTGTATTCGTTAGAGATAACTTTCAGAGTGTTAAATAAAAGTTAATCAAGTGTGCTATTTAAACTGTTATGTTAAACAACTGTCATTACCTTAAACTTCAAATCAATGTAAACCTTTGTAGCTAAGATTCAGCTCCCAGAAACTAATGGTTTTACTAGAAAATCTTCCAGGACCAAACGTTCATAGCAAAAATAAGTCTCTAATATTAAAAATTTCCAATAGATAAACACTACAAGGATTACCTGGTTTATGTTTCCAAGTGCAAATTCAACATGAAATGATATTGCCAAAAATCTCTGTGGTCTAAAAGGATTTTTTAAAAAAATATCTACAAAGAGAGTGTACAGTTAGAGCATCTCCTCACTGATCTGGGCCTTCAGAAACACATCAATACATGCAGTACATGAGAACCAGCTGTAAGAGATTTTTCTGTCAATACAAAGCAAGGTCACTGCATTATAGGAAGACTCAGCACTGTTTATTTCACGTCCATAAAGGGATTGTTCAAGGGCAAATTCTAAAAGAATGATTCTGAGGAGCACTGACTCTAGAAAGTCAGACAAATTTGGGAAAACTGTGAATATATTTTGGAGTATTTTGGAGTATGCTGCAAACGGAAACAAAAAAATAATACACAATATATTTCATTTTTCTTTATATATTTTGACTATCTGTCCTTAGTCCTTATTTTATAGCAATAGAAAGGAACATAAGTATCAATAAAATAATAAATTGATGGCAATTATGGTAATTCATTAAAATTTACAATAACAAGAAAAACTTGCAACAACTAAATGCTGACCAAAATTTTAATCCAGTTTAAAGAAGGTCTGTCCTATACTAGACAATGTGCTGGTTGCTGACATCTACTGTTAAGGCTTCCGAATACTGTGCTTTTTACTACACAGCATATTAATAATAGAGAATAGGACCAGTCTACTGTGAGGGCACTTACACATTTACTTCAGTCATCATATTTAAGGAGGCACCAAAAAACCCTCTTTAATCAAGAACAACAACATTTTAACAAAATATTTATACTTTCAGGGATCATTTCTATAGTTCATAACAAAATATTAAAAAAAATAAGATTAATGAAAAAAACCACGATGAAAGCTGCAAAAATTTAACCTAGGTAAAATCTGTCAAAAGCATGTATCAGGGGCACCTGGGTGGCTCATGTAAGCACCGAAACCTTGATTTTGGCTCGGGTCATGATCTCACGGTTCATGAGTTTGAGCCCCATGGTCAGGCTCCATGCTTACAGTGTGGAGCCTGCTTGGGATTCTCTTTCCCCCTTTCTGCCCCTCCCCGGCTCATTTTAGCAGATAAGCATGCACTCTCGAAATAAATAAATTAACCTAGAAAAAAATAAAATTATTTCTATGTATGGGTGACAGGTGTTAACTAGACTTATTGTGGTGCTTATTTTGCAATATATACAAATATCAAGTTAGTATATTGTATTCCTGAAGCTAATATAATGTTTTATGTCATTTATAACTCAATTTTTAAAAAGAGAGAATTTTACATTATAGGGAAAAATGTTTTAGAATAAAAATAAGACTTTTTTGGTAAAATATCTTTTTTTTAAAGTTTATTTATTTTGAGAGAGAGAAAGTGCAAGTTGAGGAGGGGCAGAGAGAGAGAGGGAGAGAGAAAACCCAAAGCAGGCTCCACCCTCTCGGCACAGAGCCTGACTTGGCTGTAACCCACAAATCATGAGATCAGGACCTGAGCTGAAGTCAGAGGCTTAACTGACTGAGCCACCTGGGTGTCTTGAACATCTTTATTTTTAATACTTTAGGATCTCTACACAGTTTCCTCTTGAAAACATCATGACAAAACACCAGCCAGAATATTTCCACTTTATCCCTCACTAAGTCAATGAAAAGATTCTTTTTTGTTTGAGACACAGATCTTCAGAAGAAAGCCATTATGGAAAAATAATGCATTGGTATTTACAAAGCAAATCTCATTATATGTGATGGATGGTTAGAACAGAAAAAAAAATTTAAATCATAAGATACTCCTCTAGTATTTAATATTTGGCTAACCTTCTTTTTCATTGTCTAGACATTTCAACTTATTTCCCCAAGCCTTTTACAAACAATCTTTTCAAAAGCCAAATTCAAGCAACTCTAAGAAACCTTGAGGAAATAAGATGAAACATTCACAAAAACAAAAGCAAGAACACTACAGAGAAAAAAGAATAGCCCTGATAACCAGTCAGGGCTCCAGGAAATTTTCTTTGGAACACTGAAACACAAACCAGCTGTAACAAAATAAGTGATAATAAGATAAAGAAGGTAAACTTATAGCTGTGACATAGCAACTTGATAACCAGGAACTGATACTTAATGAACTAAAGACTAGTTTGTTTAATCCTGTGCTCTAGGAGTAAAAATAGTTGATATCAAAATAATAATTCAGTGATTACATGTAGCATTAAAATATTTTAATAAACAATATATTATGAATAAAAGTAGTTGATACCAAATAATGCAGTGATTACATGTATCATTAAAATACTTTGTTTTATATAAATATATTATTTCATAATATACATATTACATTAATTATGTTATATGATCATTTTATTTATGATTTAGGAGTTTAAAAAGTAAATTAGTACTATTTTAAAATAAAAGACTATATGGATATGACTTCACAAGATTTAGAAAATGTGATTAACTTCTGAGTGGCTCTGTTCCAACTCTAGATTTTCATGTCATAAGTCCTCATCCTTTTGGTAGGGGAAGATTATTGAAATTTCTGATTCCTAAGTCGCATATTAAGTTTTCTAAATCACTATCTTTAGGCTTAGGACCCCAGAAACTGCATTTTTAAGAAGTGTCTCTGGTAATGCTTTTAGGTTCAAGTTGAGAACCAATGCTGACTGTAGACGTTTAATTTGGGATTTAAAAAAAAAATAGTTTATTGTTCAATGGGTTTCCATATAACACCCAGTGCTTCTCCCCACAAGTGCCCCCCACCATGACCATCACTCCCTTCCCTCCCTCCCCCTCCCCCTTCAGTCCATGGTTTGTTTTCAGTATTCAATAGTCTCTCATGATTTGTGTCCCTCACTCTCCCCAGCTCTCTTTACCCCCTTCCTCTCCCTATGGTCCTCTGTTAGGTTTCTCCTGTTAGACCTATGAGTGCAAACATATGGTATCTATCCTTCTCTGCCTGACTTATTTCGCTTAGCATGACACCCTCGAGGTCCATCCACTTTGCTACAAATGGCCATATTTCATTCTTTCTCATTGCCATGTAATACTCCATTGTGTATATATACCACATCTTCTTGATCCATTCATCAGGTGATGGACATTTAGGCTCTTTCCATGATTTGGCTATTGTAGAAAGTGCACTTTCTATAATTTGGGATTTCAAAAAGACAGCTCCTGGGATAGATTATGAGGTTCAGTATTCAGAAATGATCAGCTTTATAAGATATAAGATCTCTTCTTCTCAATTCGTTGAACTGACATTGACTCATGGTAACTATCACAGCTTGTTTGGGGTTCATGATCTCTCATTACTTTGGGAGGAAACAAAACAAAACAAAACCCAAACCAAAACAAAGAACAACAGAAAGCATGCTTCAATGCCTCTTAGAATGTCTAAAAATTAGTCTTTTTCTGACTTGTTTTATTATGTGGCAGTGTCCCATATTCTAAAAGCCTATATTATAAAAGTAACCATTATAATGGTTACTATAACTTATCATATATAAGTAAAAGGTATTGTAAAATCTTGGTTTCAATTCCATTAAACAACAGAATAACTGGAACACTCACTATTGTTAATGCTGCTACGGTTTCAAGTCCAGCAACCCAGTGGTTTTGGATTCTCCACCCTCCACTGTCATGGAAGCATGGTTTTCTGGCATCGTACACATTTCTGTACCACTTCAGGGAGGGAGCAGGCCTAGCTTCAGCTACTCAAGGAAGAAACCTCCACACCATGAAGGGATGTCGGGAAGAGAAGGAACAGCTTGCCTAAAGAAGAGCTAAAGAATACATTTTAATCCATCAGTGGGAAACAACTGAATCAGTAGCAAACCAAATATCATACATTATAGAAGGTTAAAGCTAGAACAAATTTAATGGGAAAAATAAGACCTTACATTTTATCACTGATGAACTAAAAAGCACAGGGAGGATCTATAAATTGCTAGGGCCTTTGAAAGAACAGGCCTCATGGATTGTAACAGTTACACGATTATGGTTTCTATGAGGTCTCCTTAACCCCTACTGGAATAAATAAGATTTTTCTCCCTAATAGTTATGCTCTACAGAAATGCTTGATTGTGGGGAAGCTGAAGGTAAACAAAATAGAAGAAAAGCCTGCAAATATTCCCTAAAACCACATTTTATTGTAAATCAACAGTTATTTTTTAAATTCCCTCAAATATTCTCAAACTGCCTAGTTATGGAGTCTATAGCTTTCAAGCTACCTACTCAAATAGAAGACTCTTCCCAAAAAGATGCTAGATATTAGAAAAGGGAATAGAGGAAAGTAGGAATTCCCCCATGGTGGTTTCCTCTGATTAGAACACTTCTTTCTATTTGCTAATTCATAACCCAGAAGTTGAGATCCATTTTATTTTTATTACTGACTCCTGTAAATGGGCAACTGCCTTCTGACACTTAACTCTCCTGACAAAAATCCCACACGTTATAATGGAGTTCTATAAAAAGAATTTTGTGTTTCAGTGAAATGTTGAACCATAATTAACAGAGTAATGTCAAGTACCTCCATTTGCTAGCCATACACAGAAATTGCAACTCCTTCATGAGTCTTAATGGACATCTCTTAAATAGACATTCATACTGGTACATATAAATAACATGTAATAGCACATTATTCTGATTTTTCAAAGAGAAACAGTCAAAGGGACTTGGCAAAAGAGGTAAGAAGCTTTCACTTGAAAGTTTGTGTATTTGCATGTATGCTGTGTGTGTAGCTATTGAAAGAGGAAGAGAATATAGGCAATGGAAGGAAATTGCGTCTAAGCATCACTGTAATAAACTGCCCTTCAGATCTTGAGGTGCTTGACAATGTACAGGTAGAGGCCCAGCTATCTTTACTTCCTGTCATAAAGGTTTAAGGGTACCACCCATGCTTCCCAGTAGACAGTCTTGAATTTCTTTCTGCAAAATCCGGTGTATAGTATAAAGCCACCATCATGTGTGTTTCAGTAGGAGGAAAATTCTTCTAGCTGTCATTTTTCCAATCCTCTCTCTCCAGGCTTACACATCCCCATCAAATAATGTATCTCTTTTTGAAGCCTGTCCTTAAAAATGGGGTGAAAGGGTAGAAGATATCAACAGTCAATTCACAGCCCTAGAAGAAAATAAATGGGTTTTAAGTTCTTTTTCTGTATTTTACTGCTATTTAAAAAATAATCCTATTCTAGTTAATGTAATCAGTAGAGGCTGATACTACTACAAGATGAATGATAACCTTACTTCAAAGATGATGAAGGTTAGCTAGATTGTCTTTGTTCAGAAAGTCCAGATTTAATAGCCTGTAGATGTATAGTTTTTCTATCCATGAACGGTACTTTTTGTAGAAATCTGTCAGCTTTACTCAGCAGCTATCTCTACCCAAAGGCATATCTATTCTAGATTAAATGTCAGTCCCCTCTTCTCTCCTTGCTGCTTTTCTATGGGCACAGAAATAGTTTCCAGAAAGTGAAAAGTTATTTTTGGGTCTAGTGATATTAACTTGGATTTTGATTTTGGAAATTCAGTTTAGGATGCTGTAAGTGTACACATCTGCTTACTGCTTCATATAAAGCTAATAATCAAGCTCATTAAATAATATGTAATAAAAACTAATATGCAAAAGGAAATTTTCATGTTACTGTAACATATTTGCAATAAGAGCCTTTTGCTAGTAATTGGAGGATTCGGCTTCACTTCTCTGTTTAATCACCCACAAAACTGTTTATTGCCCTATATATTCCTCCAACAAGAACATTATCCTTTTAATGTGCCCCACAGAAAACCAGGGAACACCGTACAGTGAGAGCACATGGTACTCTTTCCAACATGGTAGCCAAATTTTAATCTGACCATCAGACTATGATCATGCATTCTAATATTAGTATATATTTGAATAGAATACAGTTATTATTTGATGCAGAATGATGTAAGAAGGGGGTTAAGACATATATAACAATAACTTCAACATTAGCTGTGTGTATAAAATATTACCTTTTAATTAAATATGGTTGATCTTCATTTAGACCATACAACTATAATTTTTTAAAAACACCAGAAATTTTTTATTCATAAGTATGATTAAGTCCCAAGTACTTGCATGTATCCAGAGAAATATATTTCATTCTCTTTCTAGAGCTTTTATATAAATTTAACAATTACAAACTATTTTTTTATTAATAAAGTTATTTTTCACAGTCATCAGAAAAAATAAAACTAGTTTACTGCTTTGTAGACAAAAATAATTGGTTAATAGATTATTTAGAATATTGTTTAAAAGACCTTAAACTTAAATATTTAAAAGTATGCTTGTCTAGTTCTAGCCTTTGGTTTGTTTATGCACAAATATGACTATTATACAATAGCCAAAATTTAAATGTAGCATTGCTTCATCTCATATTTATGAGCACCTACTAGGTACCAGTCACTGTGTCAGGCACAGGGATACAAGGACAAAGAGATGTCTTTTTCCCAAAGGAGTTTAGAATCTGGTGAAGAGCAAGGTATCTACAGACCATTACAATGTGCTATGCGTGGCTATGATGGAGTTGTTCCAAGGTGCGGTAGGAATAGAAGGGAGGCCTCCTGGGCCAGCAGAGGTTTGAGTTGATAAGACTGGGGAAAGCATTCTCCATAGGATGAACAACATTAGGTGGAATGGGAAAGATCTGGGTGAATAAGTACAGTTACTTGGTCAAGTAGCATAAATTGAAAAGACTTTGAGAGAATACCTTGGAGGATTTTATTTGCCTTCTGAAGGAGCTCAGTTTCATGCTGTGAGGAGGAGCTACTGACTGAACTTTACCAACAAGAGACATGGTAAGATTTTCATGTGAGAAGGCCACTTCTGCAGCATTGTGAATGTCAAAATTAACAACACGTTAAAGGCGAGAAGACCACTTAAGGAATCACTGTCAAAATGAATTAGGACAAGACATATGAAGATGAGAAGACAAAGATAGGAAAGCTATTTAAGAGGTGAAGAGCAATGAGCTGTGGGGTCCATTTGATAGTGCATGAGGAAGAGGGAGAAGCCACCAGTAAGTCCCAGATTTCTGACATTGTTCATGGGGGATAAAGATGCTGTCCTCAGATACAAAGCAGGAAGAGGAGGCTGGTGGCTAAAGTGGGAGAAAAGATATGCAATTACATTCATTCTGAGTGAGTTTGAGGTCCCTGTGAGATCTATGAGTAATGATATGTGGTAGACACGTAGACTGTAGCATACACACTTTGAACTTCGTATGGAAGATACAGGCTGGAGACTGTTAGTGCCCCATTTGCTCAAAGTGCTAATTTGATCCCATGGTTATAGGGGAGTTTGCAGCACTCGATGAATAGGGGCACCTGGCTGGCTAGAGTATATGACTCCTGATCTCAGGATTATGAGTTCAAGCCCCATGTTGGGTGTAGAGATTACTTAAACATAAAATCTTTAAAAAAACAGTGCATACTGAGAACAGCAGTAGACCAAACACTGAACTCTGACAAATGCTGCTTGAGGAGTGAGCAGGAAAACCACAAAGAATACTAGCTAAGTTAATATTAGGGAAATAATCCTTAGGAAACTTAAATATTATATTTACACACACATTTTTATTCCAAACATTAATTTGTTGGAGCCCTTGTTTTGATTACTACCTTTTATTAGAAAATTATTAAGACAGATAACCTTAAATACTGAAAGTTTTAAAAATTACCCTTTCCAATGGGAGATATGGGCCTGCACTTTGCTTGAGTTTTGGTTACTTAAGAGAAAGAACAGGGTTATTTGCCAATATAAATTGTTAGATGATCCTTTTCTGTGGTCTCTCTTACTTTTTTCATGAGAATCACTTATTCATGTAAGTTATATATATATTTATACATATTTATTGCATTTACTATGTATCAGAGAATGTTTGAGGCATTATATGCACAATGTAATAAACTAAGGAAGTTCTATAGCATTAAGATCCAGACATGTGTATTGGAGAAAAATAAAGTAGGGAAGAGGTGTAGGAGATTCAGTGTTGGGGACAAGGACAGAAATCATAGCTGGCTTCATGGATATCCACCTCCACTGTCACGTAGGTCCTCACACTCAGAAGTGTTGCCTCTGATGCGCCACTGTCATCATCTTGAACTTCCTAGTAATTTTTAACAAGTGGCCACTTAAATGATGTAGCTAGACCTGGTTACAATTTTACATATGGTGGGTGAGGAAGCCATTTTTGTGTGATATCTTTCATTTGGCTCACCAGATATACTCTCCGTCTCTCAAGTCTTTTGTTCCAAGAGAGTGACCATATAGATTATACCAGTGAACCCCTTTGCCCTCTGGCTTCAGATTTAGTTTGAATACTAAGGAACATTAGCAGAAGTTCAAAAGGTTGCTGCTTCTCTCAAGGGGGCCTTGTCTACCCACTTATGTTCTGGGTTCTACAACTGTTCCCACTCCTTGTCCATCAAAGGCCTATCTAAGACTTTGCATTGCCAGACCTGGCATATACTTATCCCTCCTGGCCTCCCTACTCCCTGCCCCTAGGATTCTTAAACTTTTCCATAATTTTTCTCATTTGAGTATGCTATCTGTATTCTTCCAGAATTCTGAGAGAGAAAAAAAACTCATTAAGAAGGTGACATTTGAGTAGATTCCAGTAAGAGGTGAAGGGGAAGCCAGGCAGGTATCTGGAGGAAGAGGATTCCAGGCATTTGAAACCACTAGGATTCTGAGGTAGGGGTTTACCTCATGAATCAGAAAGGCTATATAAACCTCAGTGAGACAAATTCAGCCTGCTGTCTTTTGTTGTAAATAAAATTTAATTGGATATGGCCACATCTATTCATGGTATTATCTATGGCAATTTTTATGATACTACTTCAGAGTTCAGTAGTTGTGACTGAAACCATTTACCCACAAAGCCTGAATTATTTACTATCTTTCCCTTTACAGAAAAGATTTGGCCATCTTTGAATTAGGGGAATAAGAAGAAGAGCAGAGAGTCTATTGTTTCATGGATGAGAGGGAGAATAATAGAAGACAATGTTACAGGGATAACAGGAGGGTGGATGAGTTAGAGCCTTATGAGCCACTGTAAAAAGAAAGTAGAAATCCTCTTCTATTTTGCCAGGATAACTAAGACTGTTGCCTTAAGAAAAGTCTGAAGCAAAAATAGAAGCAGAGGGACAATAAAGACTACTGTGAACAGCCAGGAGATGGAAACAATGATGGCTTAAACCAGGGTGGCAGCAGTGGAGCTGGTGAGAATGGTCAGAGTCTAGATGGATTGTGAGGGTAAAGTTTGCTGATGGACTGAATGTGAAGTGTGAAAGAAAGAAGAGACTGAGTACAAGCTGTCCTGCACAAGAAAGTGTGGAGTTGCCATTAGCTGAGTTGGGAAAGTTGGTAGGAGGGAATGGAGATGTAGGGGTGGGGAGTGACATAACTCATGAGCCTGGTTTCAGACATTATAAGCTTTAAATCTGATTAGAAATCCAAATAGTTATGACATGGATGGACAACATATTATCCTGGGAGTTAAAGAAGAAAATGTTTCGAAGAAGGTAGGAGGGATCTACTGTGTCAATGCAGCTGGAGGTCAATTAAAACAAGATTGGAAAAAGACACCAAAGTCAACCATGTGGAGTACACTAGTAACCTTTATAAAAGCAGTTTCTGTGGAATGGTGAAAGTGAAAGCCTGCCTAGAGGGGGCTTAACAGAGACTAAGAGGAGAGGAAATGCACACTGTGCATAGATGACTCTTTGAAAGAATTTCACAGTAGAGAAAAAGAAGTAGGAAGTTGTTATATGTAGAAAGTGAGTACAGGAAAAAAAAGATTTTTAACAATGGACTAAAGAACAGCATGTTAGTATGCTGTTAGGAAAGACCTTATAGATAGGAAAATATTGATGATGCATAAGAGAGGTTAACAATTACCAGAGTGATGTCCTTGTAGGTGAAAAGGGATGGGTTCTAGTAAGTAAGTACCAGTCTGAGCTACACGCAGAGAGTTCTCAGGGCATGTGACACTGAGCTATTTAGTAAATAATCAATCAATCAATATTGACTTTCAGTCTTTCTGCAATAAAACCATCCAGTACTTTGTGAACAGTTAGGACATTAGTGCATAATTAAGATCTTAAAGTTCAATATACTGTTTTGTCACTTTTGAGTTCCAAGACCCCAGACAATCTTTCTATGACTTAGTTTGCCTCTGATTATGAAATATAATATCTACTGGTCATTGTAGTACCTGGAAAAATTAACCAGTTTGATAAATAAACTTTCCCAGGCTTCAAATCTCTTTGATGTTTGCTACTACAGAACTGCATATAGACAGAAAACTGGAAGGTATATATAGACTCAGATGTCTACCTTGCAAGAGTCATGTGAAGTGTTTCTACAGTGCAATACTCCTATTTTGTGATCTTCTTAAACTTCATCCGAATGAAAAATATTTACTATGACTTAACACTCTAAAATTAAGTTTTCATTTCTAAATATAGAGAACAAACTGAGTGTTGCTGGAGGGATTGTGGGAGGGGGAAGGGCTAAATGGGTAAGGAGCATTAAGGAAGACACTGTTTGGATGAGCACTGGGTGTTATACATCGGGGATAAATCACTGGATTCTACTCCTGAAATCATTATTGCACTATATGCTTACTTGGATGTAAATTAAAAAATAAAGTAAAAAAATAAGTTTCATTTCTGAGAAGACTTACCTTTTATACAGCAAACATCTTATGTAGTTGCCATTATTTCTACAAGAATCTTGCATATAAATTTTGACCAGAGATTCTAAATATACCCTTTTAATTCTTAGCTCAAATGTCACTGCTATGGGACATTCCCTGGGTTGCCCTGGGGAGAATGTATTTATGTTCCCATTTTGTTCTGTTCATACCTGTGCTGCAACACAGCTCAGGCTGCCTCGAATGATCTGTTGACATTTGTCTCCTCCTCCAGACCGTGAGCCCCTTATCTCATTCTCCCTGGAGTTCTCAGTGACTTCCACAGAGTAGACATGGAATAAATATTTGCTGAATGAATGAATTTCAGTATATAAGTTTCAGAATGGAGGCTGATCAAATAAAATAGGATGATATGCAAGTCAAGAAATGAAGTGTGTCCTAACAAGGTGTATGTAAGTGTTCATGAAAGATATTCATAGTACATATACATATCAATTCTGAATATTTTATACAAAAAAAGCTCTAGTTTTCAGATTGTTTTGGTGAACAGTCAGGGAACACTTTCTTGACTAGGCTTTTCAATTAAGAATATATTTCTGAGTTGTTCTCTTTCTTCTTTGTGACACATATGTTACACACACACACACTCAGGGGGTTACATGTTTCTTAAAGACAGTATACAGATGCCCTTATCCACCTTTTATTTTAGGGAAATATTGATGGCAATGAACTGTTGAAGCCATAGCTCTAATATTCTGAAATAAAAGAGCGTATAAATGAATTGGGTTTACATATGTCAGTCTTTAGGATTGATCTTCCTGGCAGACGAACTAAAGTTGCTTATCACTACTGGATTCACTCTTTCCCAAGCTAGTTACTCTTTTTCCCCCTGCTGTGAAGGGCTCTGTCTTTGAATTCTCTATTAAGTTTTTTTAATGGACAATCTGCTTTAGTACTTTCTGAGGGAAAAAAGGAAAGCTTCCTTCCCTTCACCCCCACCGCACAATGGCATATTAAATGGCCTTCCATTTAATATGAAATCTAGTGGAGACATCTATGCTAGGCCAAAAAAAAAAAATCAAGAACAAAAACAAATAAAAAAGCAGTTTTCTTTTTCTAATTATTATCTACTTATCATCTTTAGGCTAAGAATTCGCTTGCCTTTGCGTCACCTTGAGAATTCAGTCTTAATTTTCCACATCCGGGTCTAAGATACAATCATTTCTTTTCTGTTAGTGTTTATCTGCATCCGCCTCAGAGAAGTTGTTTACATCCAGTTGGGCCACCCTTCACATTAAGTTTAAATTGGAAACATTTTTTTCTAATAAAGATAATCTATATCCCATTTGTCTTCAGGAAACTATAATAATTCAGCAATAGATGAAAATGTTTCAGAGCTGTGAAGGGCTTTGAAGCTGATGTTTTCCATTAACAGTTGCTTGTGTAAGTAAATACATTAAAGGTCAGAAATGAAATGCCCACACCAACCACTAAGATGTCTAGGCTTTCATCTATTATGAACAAATTGCTTCCTGCTTATAAAAATAAAAAAAGAATTTTTGTTGTGCCCAACTCTAAGGACGTCAACTAATGGGAAGGATCAAGTGCCTAGAAGATAACCAGATTATACTGAAAGTGAGAAAAGAAAGTGCTGGTTTTGTTTTCCTCCAAATACATTACAGAAATGGATTTTTGTGTGTGTGTGCTCTATTTTTGTTCTCTACTGTGTGTATTTGAAAATCTCTCTTGGCCCTCAATTCTTGGAAAATCTCAAAGGTTTGTTGTCTATTATAACATTTCAGATTGAACACTCATTTCTTACTACAAGTGTGGAACATCACATATGGTCACTGCTGCTGACACCTCACAAGCATTTGGAAGACCCCAGAGAACATCAGGGCCCAACTAACTACAGAAGCCAGACTGTAAGTCGAACCAGATTTCTGATTTGCAAAAATAGGCGACTGAGCTGAAAGAAAAGAGAGCAAACACTGCAACGCACCAATGGCAAAGAAAATTAGTGAAGGAAGAGCAATCTGCTGCCAAATATAGGACTTGCTGGTGAGTCAGGGAGAAGGGGAGCTGTTGGCTGGATCAGAGTAGCTGTCTCTCTGGACAGCTGAATTTCAAGGTAGTCCAACATCCAGCCGATCAAATGTCAAACCTTTGGACTCTGCAAACGTAACACGGTGGTTTTCCAGGTGGGGCTGCTAATGGTTTCTCAGACTTTGTATTACCTAGCACTCTATCGGAAAACAATGGACTGCTTAAAGAAATCGTGACATCTTGAGGATGGATGTGGTCAAGAAAAAAAAGAGAGAGAAACGTATAGTAATTCCTTTTTATTCACCTCACATCAAGCCCTGCTAATTAAATAGAAAATAAAACTTCCTAATGATCAATGATGTCCTTTTCATGACAGAAACACCTTGAATTCTTCACCTAAACCGAGATCTATTTAATACTTAAGCTGATCTACCTTACTAAGGTAGACTTAGACTCACCTAAACTGGTTATAAGAAATCAAGAACTTGAACCCTTCCTAGTAATCTCCAAAACTCAGCATACTCTACAGAAGAAACATAATGCCATAAAATTGGAGCAGATATGCATGCATCAGGTAGATTTTAATTTTTACAGGAATATTATCCTTACTAGAGGCTTACTCAATACTCAGAATTATGTATAAGTGGTCAACCGAATTTACACATATAATCTAATTTGATCATTACAACTATCTTATGAGGTAAATACAATTATGAATCCAATATCACAGATGAAGAACTTGAGGCTTACAGAGTTTAAACAAACACACCTAGCTGTTAATTGGAAGCCTGAGCTCTTAACCTCTATGTCATGCTGACTAGAAGTCACAACCTATTCATTTCTCTAGCTTTTGACCACTGGTGTCATAATGACAAGTGTCAGGTCCATGTGGCATACCCCAAATGTCCAGTTTGTTCCAAACCTAAATACTGCCAGTAGTCCATGTGGCCAATATCGTTTCCACACACCAGCCCCAGCACATTTATGGAGCTTCTGTCTAGACCAATGTCCTCTAAGCAGAGAATGCCTTGAATTCTTTTTCCAACAAAGCCATTGTCCTTCACCTTCCAAAGCATCACGGAATTTGAAAATATCTTAACAGCTATATGAAAGCAATCTGTAAAATTTAATTATGACTTAATTTATTTCATTTGCCTCTTAATGTATTTCTAAATTTTATTTACCCTAAAAGTTGCAAAAAATAAATGTTCAGTTTCTATCAGGAGAAAAAAAGCTTTTGGTAAACATACCACTTTTTTTTTCATCATTAATATAATCCAAAGTGGAATACTTGAGCTATAGTACAATAGAAAAATTCTAAATTGCTAAAATTGTGAGTGGGCCCACCAGAACTCTAAGAACTGACCTCTGGATCCATGGAAGAAAAACAGGTTACAACTCACATGGTAAGATCATTACTGGCTGTAAAGTGGTAGGTTCTGTGTATGATACAGACCTTCATTTGGAGACTTTATCACAACACCTCAACATGCCCTCTGGATTTGCCTTAGCACCAGGGTTACCTTCATTCTCCAAGTCACCTCTGCTTCAAGATCTTGTATTTAACCTTCATTCTTTTTTGCCCATCTTAACCTTCATACAAGCATCAGATCTTATTATTTTACTTTAAGTAGCTTTGTCTGGTAGGGCACAGGTCAGAGGCAGGTTGGTCAAAATGGACTGGTAAAGTCTTCTGGAGGTCTCTAAGGAAATCTTATTTGCTGAGTTGAGTTAATGTCCACTTGTATTTTGGACATTTTCCCAGAAGCTAGTGGATAGCAGGGACTTTTAGAAGCAACACAAATCCCAAAAACATAAAGCAAAAAATAAAAGGCAACGTTTGGCGAACAAGGGCAACCATAATAATGTATTGTGCTCTACCTAATATTTGATTTGGAAAACACTTTCCCCGTGTCTGTTATTAATCAGCATTTTTAAGGTTTAATTTTGACCATTCTCTTCTGTCACACCGGACGTAGGAAAGCTGTCCTTTGAGCTGGGGAATAGCTCCTTGGTGACAGATTCTCAACCATCAGTACAGGATGCAGCTTTCAGTGTGTGACCACAGTTCAGAAGAGGAGGAGAAGATAATGAAATGCCATGCTAGGTCTCTTTCCTTCCTTGGGATAACATCCTGAGAAAGAAGTCCACAGTCTTAATTATTAGGAATGGGGTAATGGGAAATGGAATCAAGTGGTGGACCAAGCTTCAACTGTTAAAAAGCTCATTATGGAATTTCAAGATATGAAACAAATCCTTTATTTTAGTTCCCTAAAGGGATGAAAAATTCATTTCCTATTCAACAGAGCAGAAAAGAAATCTCTACCTTGATGCCACACTTTCCAGCACATACTGAAATAGATTCATTCATGCTTTCATTCAAAATTCACTAGGTGCTTGCGATTCACAGGGAAGGCCCTGGGGTAGCCAATGTGCTAGGGTCCACGTCTATGGGCATTTGCATGGTCAATTTTTGTGAAAACTAATGTATAGCATATCCAGACAATTGATTATTTGGATTATTACTCAATGCTAAAAATAAATGAGCCAACGAGCTGTGAAAAGACACTGAAAACCCTTACTTAAATGAATACTGCTAAATGTAAGAAGCCAGTCTGAAAATGCTACACACCATACGATTCCAACTCCATAACATTCTGGAAAAGGCAAAACTTTGGAGACAATAAAAAGATCAAGGTTTCTGGATGAGGGGGAAGAGATGAACACATAGATCAGGAAGTATTGTTTTTAATTTTTTGATGTTTCTGGTTTATTTTAGAGAGAGAGAGAAAGCGAGCGCGCAAGTGCATGAGGAAAGAGTCAGAGAAAGAAGGAGACACAGAATCCAAAAACAAGCTCCAGGCTCTGAGCTAGCTGTCAGCACCGAGCCTGATGTGGGGTTCGAACCCACAAACCATGAGATCATGACCTGAGCCGAAGTTGGAGGCTTAACCAGGCACCCCTCAGGAAGTATTTTTAAGGCAGTAAAAATACTCTGTATGATATTATAATGAGGGATATAGGTCATTATACATTTGTCCAAACCCACAGAATGCACAACACCAAGAGTGAACTATAAGGTAAACTATGGACCGTGGGTGATGATGATGCAACAATGTAGGTTAATCCTTAGTAAAAATGTACCATTTTGGTGAGTAAAGCTGAAACGGAGAGGCTAGACTTATATGGGGACAGGGAGTACGTGGGAAATCTCTCTACCCCTCTCTCAATGTTGTTGTAAACCTAAAAACTGCTCTGAAAAATATTAAGGTCTTCAAATAAAACCCAAAACATTTAAAAATGAGTATTGGGGCACCCAGGTGGCTCAGTCAGTTAAGCATCCAACTCCGGCTCAGATCATGATCTCGGTTTGTGAGTTTGAGTCCCACGTTGGGCTTTGTGCTGACAGCTCAGAGCCTGGAGCCTGCTTTGGATTCTCTGTTCCCCCTCTCTGCCTCTCAATAATAAATAGGCATTAAAAAATTTTTTTAAAAAATAAATAAATATTATATACCAAATGAATTAAACATTCCCATTTAGAATAGCTGACTATTCTAGAAGCCAGACACCAAAGCTGCACCTGAACACTACTGATCAAAGAGGATATTCTCCACTTTTCTGGTCATTGTTATGTACACCTGATGAGCAACCTAGTCTTTATAAAACTTCATAATTTGCCTGCCGAGCTCAGCTAAGCAGGCAATGGATTTGGAGTAAATGGATTTAAAGCCGGGGAATAGAGAAGTAAGGAAGTATCTCAAATAAGGACCATTTTAAACTCTCATCATTGCTGCTGGACAGAAATCCTGCTTAAAAAAAAAAAAGCAACTAGGAATATTTTGTAGTTTGAGTTTAGATAGACTTTAGGTACATGGGTGCTTCCAAAGTGCTTCGGGGTGTTTAAAACCATTAGTTCTTCCAATCTTGTTTGCACTATTAATTTGGTTAATGGGTTAGTAATCCTTTCTTTGTAGATAGCAGGAAAGTAAACTTCAGCCCAGCACTTTTCTAAATTATTACATCCTCTGAACAAATGGGGTACAGATTAATGAGGTTTTACTCAAAGCTTTGAATTCACAGGAGCCTTAAATGAAGCGACACATCCTTGTTTCCATTTAATGAAAACAACAATTGAGAAATGTAAATCTGATCTGAATGCAGGATATAAAAACTAGGTAACTACCTGTCAACACTGAAATCACCTTCAAAGTGTATCTCCTGGCAAAATGAGAGGACTCTGACCACTCACTGACAGCGCCACCTCGACAATCATTTAGAGACAGATAAAAGTCACACATCCTCCCTTCTTGGTGCAATGAGGCTCATGATATCACATAAAAATGTACAACCTGTTTGCACATGAATAATCAGAGTTTCTGATTTTGAGGTTTTTAATTCATTTAATCATTAAATAACTTAAGGGCCTCTTCTCCTCCAAAATGCCAAATAGTCCCATTTATTTCATCAAAAAGAAAATGAGTCGATGAGATGGTATAGTCACACAAAGTATTTTCCATCATATCAGCGGATTATGTTCAAGCTTTTACATAACTCATTTGTACTGGGAATTTTCCACATAGGCCATAATTAACTTCAACAAAACTTGTGTAAAGAAAATTGTGAACTTGCCAAATCAACAAACATATATTTTGAAATGATTGCTCATAAAGTACCACTTAATTATAATAATAAAAATTCAAATGTAGGAGAAATGAGTATGTCAGTGAACGGGAATTATGATCCCAAATAGAGAAAATAAGTGTCTAACCTCTTTTGTGTGTTGCTAAAGAACTTGAGAAGAAAATGTTAGTATTTAAATAGAGCATCACCACCCCTGAACACAGTACTCATAAATCTATCAAACTCAAAATAAATGCTACTATTCTTTTACTTCTAATCTTCTAGCCTACCAAGCTGTTATTAAAAATATTATAGGGGTGACTGGGTGGCTCAATGGGTTAAGCGTCAGGTCATAATCCCACAGTCTGTGAGTTCGAGCCCCATGTCAGGCTCTGTGCTGACAGCTCAGAACCTGGAGCCTGGAGCCTGTGTCTCCTTCTCTCTCCGCCCCTCTCCTGTTTGTCTGTCTCTGTCTCTCAAAAAAAAAAAAACATTAAAAAAATCTAAAAAATAAAAATATTATAAACTAATTACTAACTTTGTGGTTTCTTGTATTGATCCAAGGTGAAAAAGGGAAGAGCTACTGAAATCCATCCACACCATTCCAGTAAAATGCTCAAACTAGTTTTTCCATCTGTAAAATGAAGAAATATTGCTAACCTAGATATTGTATTGGTTTATTCTTAATTGGCAACTGGAAAGGCAAAAGCTTAGCATTTGTAATATAACATGATGTCAAGGTACAAGATAGCTGACATCCTTGTGCATAATTACAATGCACAACTATGTAGAATGAGAGAAATGGTTTTCTTTTCCCTCCATAAAGTATTATATGCCTATAGTAAATCAGATTGCTAAGGTTAATGATGAATAGAAGTTTCAAACCATAAACATTATCATAGGAAATTAAATATCTATAGAGGAGAGTGGTAGGCATATTTATATCCCTGAAGAGAAGGCACGATTACTAATGAGAACTCAGGCTTGCAAAAATTGTGGGTAGGCGGCAGCAGTTATTATGACTCTAAGTATATGCCCCTTAAAACTGATGTAGGGAGGGGTCAGTAGGTACAGAGGGAAATGTTCACTATGACATTACCATAATCACTTCATATTCAAGATTTTAAATTCAGCACATAGTGCGTTGCCTATAATTAGGGTACATTGGCACTAGATGGCAGTAATGGTTAGGTCATAACAGGATAAAAATCATTCATTCAAGAAATCTTTCAAGTACCTACTAATATTATATACATTATATTTGTAGATAGACATGTCTTTACACTACATAAAGTTTAGATGTTTTAAGTTTTTTAATGTTTTATTTATTTTTCAGAGAGAGAGAGAGACAGAGCGTGAGAGGTGGGACAGAGAAAGGGAGAATCTGCAGCAGGCTCCAGGTTCTGAGCTGTCAGCACAGAGCCAAATGTGGAACTTGAACCCACAAACTGTGAGATCATGATTTGAGCTGAAGTTGGATGTTTAACCAACTGAGCCACCCAGGCAACTCTGGAATATTTAGTTTTTAAATAAAGCCTACCTGACAGCTAAGCTTTATTAAGATAACAAGTTACATAGAACTAAAGAAGACTTGTTTTTTAAATCAAAATACTCAGATTTGCCTGTATTATGAATTTAATCTCTCATAATTTTTATACCTTAATCCGATCTCTAAACATTTTTATACATTAATGAGAATATCTGGGACTTCAGGGTATTTTGGCGTCAAAGCTATTTCTGTCAATAATATTCTATTTATTTGAAGTATTTTCCACTTTACATACAGGATGCTTATGGTGCTAAAATTGTTAGCATTAACTGCAAGCATCAAGCCCCTTAAAGAAGGGGGGATAGTTTCTATCTTAAGGCTTCTTAGCAAGTTTAAATATGTATTTTTTTTTAATTTTATGATATTTGTGGCACTTGTGTGGCTCAGTCAATTGAACATCCGACTTCAACTCAGGTCATGATCTCATAGTTTGTGCATTCAAGTCCTGCATCAGGCTCAGTGCTGACAGCTCAGAGCCTGGAGCCTAGTTTAGATTTTGTGTCTCCCTCTCTCTCTGATCCTCCCCTGCTCACACTCTGTCTCTCTCTCAAAAATAAACAAATATCAAGATAATTTTTTTTAAATTGTGATATTTCATACACACTTGTGTATTTAATATGGAGAACAATACAAGGATACCCAAGGCCTCATCATTCTATATATATCAGAATTAGATAGTAGCAAATATCATTTAGGCTTCCTCCTGATTCCATTCTCTGTGGTCCTTCCAAGAGATAATCCCTATCTCCAAGCTTTTGTGTTTATTGTTTTCTTGATTTATTTTAAAAAATATATGGGTTTTCAACTGGTTCACTTGGTCTAATTTATTTTATTTTAATATTATTTATCTGAGGGAAAGAGAGAATGAGGGCAAGCAGGGGAGGGGGTAGAAGGAGAGGGAGGGAGAGAGAGAGAGAGAAAGTGACAGACAGAGAGGGAAAGAATCTAAAATTGGCTCCACATGGAGTGAGCTGGCCAATGATTCCCGCTCCATCCCATGACCCTGGGATCATGACCTGAGCCAAAATCAAGAGGTGGATTCTCAACCAACTAAGCCACCCCACCCCAGGTACCCATCATTTATTTTAATTGCTGATAGAGTTAGATTCCTTTCCAGTATCTTTCTGTGTTGTGTGTATTTGTGTGTAGGCAGACATCACGACATGGATATACTTTAAATCTATTCCACCTTTTCTATTTTTCACTTTAAATTTCACTTTTTGCTTGACTAGTTTGACAGTTCCCATTCTGTATGTTCTCCTTTAGCGATTTTCCTAGAAATTTCAATATGTTTATTTTATTAATGTCTTCCTTCCCAATTATTTTATTGTTTAGCCTAATAAATATACTACTTTGTGATCAGAAGTGATGGCAACAGATATCCTGATCTTCTGATTGTAAAAGGAAAGTTTTCTAACTTTTTCCCTTAGGATGGTATTTGTGGTTAGCTTTTAGTAGATACATTCTATTAGGACAGCTGGGTCCCCTTTTTTTTTATAAATTTTTTTAAATGTTTTATTTATTTTGATAGAGATATAGAGCATGAGAGAGTGAGGGGCAGAGAGAGAAGGAGACACAGAACCAGAACAGGCTCCAGGCTCTGAGCTAGCTGTCAGCACAGAGCCTGACGCGGGGCTCGAACCCATGAACGTGAGATCTGACCTGAGCCGAAGTCGGAGGCTTAACCCACTGAGCCACCCAGGCGCCCCTGGGTCCCCTTCTTAAGTGGGGAGTTTTAAAAATAATAAATAAAGGCCAAGTATCATCAAACATTTTTTTCATCTAGTGAGATGATCATATCTTTTTCTTCCTTAATCTGTTAATAAAAGTGAACCAGATTTTATGTTTTCTAATATTAAACCCTGCACATATGTAAAATAAACCCTCTTGGTCATATAAATTATTTTTTATATGTTGTTGGACTTGATTTGCTCATTTAAAGAATCTCCTAGGGGTGCCTGGATGGCTCAGTCGGTTAAGCATCTTACTTCAATTCAGGTCATGGTTTCATGGTTTGTGAGTTTGAGTCCCGCATCAGGCGCTGTGCTGACAGCTCAGAGCCTAGAGCTTGCTTCAGATTCTGCATCTCCTTCTCCTCCTTTCTCTCAATAATAAACATTAAAAAACATTTAAAAAAAAGAATCTCCTAATATGTTTATAAATTTTTTAATTGTTGGAAATTTTTCATTTTCTAAGTCTAGACAGCGTTAAAATACTTTTTGGTGAATGTTTTCCACATTTAGTTATACTGCTAGAGATGCCTTTTAGAACTTAAAGGGTTTCCTATATTTCTAGATGCAATACTCAGGGAGATTCTTTCCTTTCTATTCCCTCCCCTCCCTGGAGGGCACTGCTTAACTTCTGGCTTTTCTGCTCTTCCTACACAATTTATAGAGCAAGGATGGTCATAAGATTGTAAAGTAAAACTCCATCAGTATTACTTAGTAAAAGAAATATTTCACTCAGTGTAGCATCTTTTCAGAAGT
The DNA here is from genome assembly GCF_006229205.1 of Suricata suricatta. Lineage (NCBI taxonomy): Eukaryota > Metazoa > Chordata > Mammalia > Carnivora > Herpestidae > Suricata > Suricata suricatta. The sequence continues at coordinate 37,765,729 of NC_043701.1, read as the reverse complement.
GTAGAAAAAAAAATGTCAATGGTCATTTCCCAAAGTTCTTTTATTTCTTTTTGAGGGGGGCAGGTTTGGGGGAAATGGCTATGTTATAAAGATCTCAAAAGAGCAAAATGTGCTACAACAAGAAAAGTTCATTAAATCTAGACCTCCCCTGGCCCGATGGCTCTAATTCGCTGTGAACAAACACCACAAGGGGATCCATCATTTTGGGGCAGACCTAGGACTCATTCGGATGTCTTTACAAGACCTAACTGGTTCCTTTGAGAGCCTTTGGTGCAAAGTTGACTAGGATGACAACTGGATGAAAAGATGGAACTTCTCTAAAATAAGGTCTTCTTTGAGGTAAAGGAAAAATACAGTTTACAGGACTGAATATCACAAAGGGTCGTTATTTAACCTTAACAATGTGCTTTATGGGGCACTTTCTGTGTGTCTGCTCCTTTGGCAAGCTCTTCTCCCACATTATCTTCGGTAATCTTCACAACATAGGAGGCAGCTGATGTCATGAGGCCCATTTTTAAGGACAAGCAAGAGAGGTTACAAGTCATGCAACTTGCCCCAAACAACCCAGATTGGAGGTAGAAGACTGTAGACTTGAAGTCAAGCATTGTGTCTCTAAAGGTAATGTTCATCCCTCTGAAGTCAGCACTTAAAAACTGGAGATCATTAGGGTAAGAGCTGTAAAAGCTGTAGCTTTATGTTAACATAATCAATGGGGCAGAAGCCCCCTTATGGTGTTGTACTCAGTTGTGGGTATGGTCTCCTGCTTAGGATGTAGCATTGTGTTATTTGCAACTTTCTAATATTTCCCCCAGCAAGAAATAGCTGCTAAACACATGTGAATACAGTGCTGTGCACCATGTCCAATCATCTCACTCAATCCTTCCTGCACCAGGAGGTCCGGCCTACCTGTCGTGAGGTGAACTTGGCATGCCGCTCCCCCATGCACTTGTTCATTTCATTTCTGTCTTGCTTTTATAACTGAACAGCCTCAAACCTTCCTTCTGCATCTTCCATCAAGCTACTTTCAGTTTTTGTTCAACACTAAATCCTGTAGTTACTGTAACATTCACCTACCTATTAAATAGGAATTTAAACATGTCTTTTCAACCAAGCTAGTATTTTTTATTAGTTTTTTTTCAAAAATGTTTTTGCAAGTGCTCTGGTTGCAAAGTTGTGTAAGTTTTCAGTGGTCTACCCCAAGCCTGTTCCCCCTTTCAGTCTGTCATATAATTTATTTATCCTATTAACCCATATTGTTGTGGCTTCTGAGTCAGCCAAAATTATCCACACTCGAAGCTTACCTACTATAGAACTAGTTTACCTGTTTTAGCAAAGTAAAACATATAAACCAAAGACACAGGTAGACACAACCAGAGTGTGGTTTTGCAGATTATGAGTATTTTCAGGACCACATTATCAGGTTACAGCAGAAGTTCTGTGTCACTGGGCTATAGATTATCTGCCATATTATTCTTGGTTCTTAGGACTTTATTAAATACTAGAATTTGTTGTGACTATATTGATAATTGAGTTATCTCCAAATAGAATAAATTAGACATTTCCAAATAACATAGAGATCATATAAATGGATTAGTGAAACACAAGCTAAATATAGGTTATTTCCAATTATTTTCTGGCTCTTAATAAACTTATGTTTGATTCGAATTCTGAAGGGCTTTTAACCTGTCAAGTATTAGTGAAACAATAAACATGTATGTGACCTAAAAAAGTAGTTTTTCATTTCTTTTTAGGAAAAAGAGATTTTCATGGTGGGGATAAGGATAGGGAATGAAATCACATTAACTTATCATTTTTTAATCCCTTTTGAACTATGTTTCCCTTATGAAAACTGAGAATTTACATTTGTTCTAACTTTTTATTTCTTCAAGAGAACAGGCTTAATTCTTGGCTTTTGAGTCTTCTATAAAGAAGACAGAATCATAGCTAATTAGAAATTCTGATGAATTCAGAGAAATTGTAATCAGAAACTTCAGGCAATAAGTATTCAGAGGGTAGGACCTGGTGTTTGAGTTCCCGGTGCTTCTGATGAAGCTTGTGGCAGTTTTTATGCTTAATTGGGCCATTGGATCCCATCTATGTGAGGGGAGGAAAACAAGGTCCTGCTTATTTGGCATTTAAAATGACTTGATTAATAATTACCTGGAGGCATTAACTTACAGTCATTATAATGCTGTAATTTTTTTGCATTATAATGCAAACATATAATCAGTATTTCCTGGATTTTTGTGCTAATATTTATTTTGAAAGATGCAAAACTGACCTTTCAGTCTGTCATATAATTTATTTATCCTATTAACCCAGATTGTTGTTGCTTCTGAGTCAGGCAGAATTATCCACACTAGAGCCTTACCTACTATAGAACTAGTTTACTGGTTTTAGCAAAGTCAAACATTTAAACCAAAGACACAAGTAGACAGAACCTGAAAGAGGCTTCACACATTTTCTAATTACTTTACCTTCAATATGGGTGTAAACATTAAACAACAACAACAACTTGATTTTGAATTTATATGTGTAACTCAGGATTTCAGCCCTAACCCTCTCCTGGTTTCATTCTTTTCACCCTCTCCCCCAGGAGTATTTCATCCAGGTTCATGGCTTCATTTACCACTCATCTGCTGAAGATTACCATTTACACATCTTCTGCACATATTTCTCTCTACTTAAATCCACAAGAAAAACACCTGGATATCATCTTGACTCCATTTTCTCCTTCACATGTATGCCCCACTAATCATCAAGTTCAATGTATTCTGTTTCTACCTCACTCATTCCAGTGTCATTCCCTGCTCCAGATTAGCATTTGGGGTGGGGAGAGAAGTAGCATCACCTCAACAGTCTCCTAACTAGTCCTTCTGTTTCCACCAAGCCCCAAACTCATGCTTTACAATACTGCAGGGATAATTTTCCTCAAGCACAAACTTCTGATAATGTCCCTACTGTGCTTAAAACTCAGTGCTTTCTGTGTAAAGCCCTAAGCACAGTATTTAAGATATTTTAAGGAGGTGATCTCTTCTTCCTCTCCTTGGAGCATGTGCCTAGAACTGTTCGAGATACTGAGAATACATCAATAATTGGTGTACATGGTCCCTGCCTACTAGGCCTTACCATTGGGGGAAGGAGGTAGAAACAAACAGATGAGCACATATTTAATAGAAAACAAACATATAACCACATATTTTCTAGAAAACAGATGAACACAGATTTACCAATTTCAAGACTGATAGGTGATATGAATAAAATAAGAAATGATAGAGAGTGACTTGAAATGCTGCTTTAGTTCTCCAAAAGTGGTTGGAGAAATCCTTGAGGAAGGGATGGCATGTGAGTGGAAGCTTGAATAATAAACAGAAATGTGTAAAGACCAGAGTTAACCTGAATTTAAAGACTCTGGGCCTGAAAGGACCTTAATATGCTTAAGAGACAAGATGAAGAATAAGAAAAGATAGACCAGAACAAGGAAGATGAGGCCAGTGTTGAAAGGGGGCCAGTTACACAGGGCTCTGCAGAGCATTCTACAGAGTGTCAATTCTGTATTGTTCACAGTGGGAAGATACCACTTCCCAGCATGATTTAAATAGAAAGAGGAGTAACATGACTTACAACACTGAAGGCTCTCCTCATCTATACACAAAAAACTCTAAGACCTTGGTGAAAGACATTGAAGAAAACACAAATAAATGGAAAGATACCTTGTGTTCATGGATTAGAAGTTAGCATTGTTTTAGTATACATACTACTCAGAATCATACAAATTCAGTGAAATCTTTATGAATACTCCAAGGTCCTTTAACATAGAAATAGAAAGGACAATCCTAAAATTTGTACAGAACCATAAAAGACTCCAAATAGCCAAAGCAATCTTGGAAAGAAAGTTGGAGGTAACACTGTCTTTCATCTATGTCTTATGGTTTTCAGTGTACAGGTCTTTCACCTTCTTGATTAATTTATTCCTTTTTTTTTTTTTTTGATGGGCCTGTAAATTGGATTGTTTTCATAATTTCTCTGGCAGCCTCTTCAATAAATAGTACTGAGAAAACTGGTCAGTTACATGCAAAAACTAAAAGTAGATCACTATCTTACACCATACACAAAAACTAACTCAAACAGCTTAAAGACATGATTCCAGACCAGGAACTGTAAAATTCTGAGAAGAAAACATAGATGGTAAGGTCCTTGGCATTCGTCTTAGTAGTGTTGATTTGTGTCAGACTCCAAAGGGGGGGAAAAACAAACAAGTGGGATTACATCAAACTTAAAAGTTTCTACACAAAAAAGAAATCATCAACAAAACAAAAAGACAATCTATTGAATGGGAAACGGGATTTGCGAAGCACACTTCTGATAAGGGGTTAATATCCAAAATATCTAAAGATTTTACACAACTCAACAACAACAGAAAGAAAACAAACAGCTTGATTAAAATTGGTAGAGGATCTGAATAGACACTTTTCCAAAGAAATACAGATGGCCAACAGGCACATGAAAAGATAGTCAATATCAACAGTCATTAGGGAAATGCAAATCAAAATCATCATGTGATATGGCATAACACCTATTAGGCTATTATCAAATACACAAGAAATAACAAGTATTGGAGAGGATGTGGTGAAAAGGGAACCCTCATACATTGTTGGTGAGAATGCAAAGTGTAGCAGCTATTATGGAAAACAGCATGGAGATTCCTCAAAAAATTAAAAATGGAACTACCATATGATCCAGCAATTCCACTACTGGGTATTTATCCAAAGAAACAAAAACACTAATTTGAAAAGATGAAGGCACCCCTATGTTCATTGAAGCATTATATACAACAACTAAGATATGGAAACAACCTAAATGTCCACAAATGAATGAAGAAAGATGTGTGTGTGTGTGTGTGTGTGTGTGTGTGTGTGTGTGTATATATATGTATATGTATATATATATACATTCCATTGTGTATATATATATATTCCATTGTGTATATATATATATATATATTCCATTGTGTATATATATATATACACAATGGAATACTACTGGGCATTAAAAAGAATGAAATTTGCTATTTGTGAAACATGGATGGACCATGATGGTATTATGCTAAGTAAAATAAGTCAGAAGAGGAAAGACAACTACCACAGGATTGAAAGCATATATGGAATCTTTTTAAAAAAAAAAAATGAACAAAGCAAAATAAAACCACTCTAACAGACACAGAAAACAGATGAGACACAGAAAATAGATCCCAGAGGGGAAAAGGTGACAGAGTAAGCAAAAAGCGTGAAGGAAGTAAATTGGAGGTTAAGGGAAGAAAACTTGACTTCTGGGGGCAATCACTTTGTATTATATATATACATATGTTGGATTACAATGTTGTACACCTGACCCTTATGTGTGTGTGTGTGTGTGTGTATATATATATATATATATATATATATATACATATTTTAAAAAACCTGGAGGGATCTTTATTTCAAATTATATTACAAAGCTATAGTAATCCAAATAGTATGTTGGTATAAAAACAGACATGTAGACCAATGGAATATAATTGAGAGCCCAGAAATAAACCCATGCACACATGGGCAGCTAACATATGATGGCAAGCCAAGAATACTCAATAGGAAAAGAATTGTCTTCTCAATAAATAATGTTGGGGAAACTGGATGTCTACATGCAAAAGAATGAAATTGGATCCCCATCTTATACAACTCACAAAAATAGATCAAAGTGGATTAAAGACTTAAATATAAGATCTGAAACTATGAAAGTCCTAGAAGAAAACATAGGGGAAAAACTCCTTGTGTTGGTGTGATGTTTTGGGTATGGCATCCAAAGCACAAGCAACTCAAACAAAAAATCAGAAAGTGGGAGTACATCAAACTAAAAAGTTTCTGCATAAAAAAGCAGTCAAGAACATGAAAAGGCAATTGACAGGAGAAAATATTTACAGGCCACAAATATGATAATGGTTAATATCCAAAATATATAAGAAATTCAGACAACTGAATAGCAAAAAAACCAATATGATCATAAAATGAGCAGAGGACATGACCAGACATTTTTTCCAAAGAAGACAAACAAATGCCCAACAGGTACATGATAAACATCAGGGAAATGAAAATCAAAACCACAGTTGAGATAGTATCTCAGACCTGATAGAAGGGCTATCATTTAAGAGAAAAAAAAACCAACACTAAGAGACTGGTGCTGGCAAAGATGTGGAGAAAAGGAAACACTGTGCAGCTTTGATAGGAAGGTAAAGTGGTAAAGTCACAATGGAAAACAGTTTGGAGGTTCCTAGAAAAATTAAAAATAGAACAATCCAGCAATCCTACTTCTGGGTATATACCAGAAAAACATGAAATCATTGTCTCAAAGAGATATCTACATTCCCATGTTCACTGAGCATCATTTATTCTCAATAGCTAAAACATGGATACAATCTAAGTGTTCATTGATGGATGAATGGATAAAGAAAATGTATTTATATACAATGGAATATTATTTAGTCATAAAAAGAAGGAAACCTATCGCTTGTAATGACATGGATGGACTGTCAGGGCATTATGCTAAATGAAATATGTCAGAGAAGGAAAAATACTGTATGCTATTACTCATATGTGGCATCTAAATATATTGAAGTTACAGAAATGATATTGTGAATGCTAAGAGGTAAGGGAATTGGGGGGAATGTTGGTAAAAGGATTCAAACTTTCCATTATAAAAATTACTAAGTTCTGAGAATCGAATGCACATAGTTAACCATACTGTATTATATGCATGAAAGTTGCTATGAAAGTACATCTTAAGTATTTTCCACATCAAAACCAAAGTGGTAGTTATGTGAGGTCAAGTGTATATTACACAACCTCACTGTAGGAAATATTTCATGATATATACATGTATCAAATCATCACATTGTACACTTTATCCTTACACAATGTTGTATGTCAAAGATATTTCAGTAAATTTGCAAAAATAGGGATGCCTGGATGGCTCAGTTGGTTAAGCATTCTACTGCGGTTCAGGTCATGATCTCATGGGTTCATGAGTTCAAGCCCTGCATTGGGCTCTGTGCTGACAGCTGAGAGCCTGAAGCCTGTTTCTGATTCTGTGTCTCCTTCTTTCTCTGCTCTTCCCCAGCTCGTGTATTCTCTCTAAAAAATAAACCTTTACAAAACTTTTAAAAAATTAAGAAACTTGGAAAATATAGGACAAAAAACCTCCCATGAGTCCTCTTCATTGTCTCCTCTCATGCTATGCTATAGCCATACTGAACTACTACTTTGGGCCCCACAGATGTGGATACTGTCTCTCTGGCCTTGTGCACATGCTGTTCCTTCTGCCTAGAATATCTTTATTGACATAGCCTTCCCTCCCTTCTAGCTTCCACTTACCCTTTGGATCTCTCAATCAGGTAATATTATCTGAAGGAAGCCTTTTCTCCCTTCCAGACTAAGATAGGCACCCCTCCTTCTGCTCTCAAGCTTTAGCATCATAGTACTTACTTATTGCAACACAATGGGTTGTCTATGTCCCTCTCCAGATCATCAGCTTTTTGAAAACATGCCTGACTAATTTGATTCCTGTTAATCTGGTGGGAGCATAGAGCCCCAATGTAGAACACACATTCAAAATGTATTTTCCGAATAAAAGAAGGAATTTGGGGGGGAGGATTATTGAATGCTTGACAGTAGAGATAGATGGCTTTATGGAAACAAACTCAGAAGTAGGTATAATGAAAGTTTTTCAAAGAAAATAGAGTATGTTCCTAAAATCTATATAAATGTTCTAGTTCCTCTTTGATTTGATATCACAAGTTCATAAGTACCTCGATCCCTCTGGCCCAATCTTTTGAATGCATTTTCTTTTTCTCAGCAAGTACTTCTAAAGAGCAACTGTATTCTGCTACTCTTTTTCTGGTACTTTTCTAATTATTTTTTCATTGCAGGTGCTCTTTGTTATTTTCTTTACCTTCTTAGACTATCCACTCTTTCCTGGTTACATCTCATATTTCATGCCCAGCCTCTTTGTCTCATCAACTTCCACATTCATTTCTGTGCCATTTTGTATTCATCCAGCATAACAGAAATTACTTCTTGCACAGAAAAGACACACACTGCTCTATCCCACCATATATTAGCATATAAGCTTATAATTTAGGAGTTGGATATCCTAATTATTCTGGGATTGATTTTCCAATTGAGAGATTACCTAGGGTCTCCCCCTTCATTCTCCTACTGTCCATCTCTTAGCCACAGCATTTTCTTATTTTCACTAGATTATATGCAGAGATGAAGGGCAGCAGTGAAATGCAAATTAAATAATTCTGGTCATTGTGAGCAGCTTATAAAAAGATTTGATGGAAGACAAGATTGAAATTATTGGCTCAACTGAGAATAATAAACTGTCCATGAATGTCACTTATCCATGCTATTGCTAGTTACCATTTAGTAGGGATAATTGGAAAGAAAATGGAAAGAGAAAAAAAAAAGATAGTGATAAATGAAAAGCAGGGAAAAAAAAGCTCAAAGATAGAACTTCCACTACAATGTGGCTTATCCAAACACAGTGCAGGCTGCCCTGGGTTTGAAGAAGTTTCCACTGACAGTCTCCTGGTAGGAAAAGAATTTCAATCTGCAGATAAACATACGATTGATTACTAAGAACACTATTGACTAAGAAACCAGGAGGTTGACTTTCTGAACTATTCTGTTTTATAATGATCTTCTTGGTTTAAGTATGAGTCACTGTAGAGTGCCCAGCCCCCACATACTCACACAAAAAGACCCACAGACATACACACACAACCCAATGGAATAAGGTTAGTTCATTCCTAATCTCACAGGGAGGTAGAGAGGCAAATTTTTAAGAAAACAATCTCAAGAAAAAACTACTAGGTGCTCTGAAATCTAAGACACTTATGTAAAGCAATAAGTAATATTTTTCTGTGAAGAACTCAGGGACTGTGGGGCCATCTGCATTTATGCAGGGTCATTCTTGCATAAATGCAATCCTCTGTGGGCAATGTGCCCCTCAATATAATGGCACTCATTAGTGACTGTACAAACATTTCTGTGAATATATTAAAAGGTTTAAGAGAAATTAGCCTTTGTTTATAATTAGAAAACATCAGTGAAAATGTATTTTATATCATCGACTTTCCTGAATACATTAAAGTTAACAATGAAATAACCTCTATCCCACCTCCCAAACTTCGTAGAGGTACAAATCCTTACATTGTCAGGCATTGTCTTGTTCCTATCAAAATCCTTTTGATGTCTGGTGGTGGTAGGTTTTTTTTGGTTATTTCTATATTATACAATATGGCTAATTTTCCTTTGGAGTTGTTCTGCATGTTTGTAGGAAGGTATTAAAGGTTGTATCAATGTTCTTATTTGTGTGATTATTACATTAGTGATGCAGAGAAAAAGACAATTGTTCGGCGAAAGGGGTCACCTGAAGGTGTTTTCAGGTGGATGTAGGATGATGGGAATATCTGACGGTCTCTGAGACGTTCCAGGAGGATCGGGGCTTCCTGTGCAGCACATGTCACTTTATGGTAAAAAGAATTTCCCTCTGACCAAGTCAGCATGTAATTAAGATTAGCACGGCTCTCACAGACACCATTCTGGGACTTAAATGGCACTTGCTCTGTGGGCCTGTGTTGTACTCATAGGGTTCATACCCAGAATTGGATTAACCATCAAGGCCTGAGCAGGAGACTGAATGTGGACATTAAGAAGGAAAAGAAAACATATGGCAATAGACAGTGAAATTTAATCTTTGGAAGATCCTAAGAGTAAAGAACTGGAATTTCCCCAAAGAAGGAATAGTGTGGTTTTGCAATCTTTGTGGCAAAATTACTACAAGTTAGGAGGTGAGATTAGGTCAAGAAAGCTACTTGCAATTGAGATACTGGATGAAAAGCTCATGGAGTACGACCTGGCCAAGCACTAGTTGAATGTTGGTAAGGAGGATGAAGAAGTAGCCCAGGCCTCCTTGCTCTACCTCTGAGAAGTACTGAGGAAAAAACAGGGCATCCTCAGAGGAGAAGACAAGGCTACTTCAAAGTGAAGAGTGAGTACAGCAGAACAGTTAAAAGCAGGGGCCACCAGACTGCCTGCCACCACTCAGCCACTTATTACCTATGTGCCCTCAGGCAATTATGTACCCTAGCAGGGTTTCCGTTTCCTGATCTGCATAGTCCCTTGTGGACAGTGATCAGGCTGTGATCATCAGAGTTAAGGGGAGGACACTGGTTCTGGATCACTGAGGTGGTAGAAAATGAAACAAATCTTGCTTAGTGCCCCTGAGCAGTTCTGCCCTGAGACTTGGCTCAGCCTACACATTGAGAATGGTGATTTCCACACGCTGCAGGAATCTGCGTAGTATTTATAGGGCACAGGGACCCATGTCTGAGAGCGATGCAGAGTACTGCCTTCTCTCTTCTAATCCTATCTACTGCGGCGTTGGTCAGAGGATTCAGCTCCTGCCTGCTAGATCCCTGAGGACAGTTTCATTCAAACACAGACACAGCCACCCACTTCCCTTGACCCACAGCTGCTGCACAGCTCCTATTTCCATAATCTTACCTCCACACTGGCCAGGGACAGCTTGGCTGGGAGTCCTCTCAATGAATGTGATGCTGCAAAATCTGCAGATTCTCACAGGGAATGGTGCTGTTCTATCACTTGGGAGTACCACTGGAGGGGTTCCCCGCCCCCCCCCCCAGCATTCTTAACTTTGGACACAGGTCACCAAGGCCAGTTTCTGTTCAACAGCCAGGGCCTCCTGACTGCTGCAAGATGGGACCAAGTCAGTGTTAACTCCCTCTCAAGCCATTTGTAAGCTCGTACAACCCCTGAAGTACAGAGCATCAGGAGGGGAAAAATTGGACTTCTGGTCTTCATCCTGTTACTAGAAGAAAGCTTTAAGCACTGCATTCCAGGGATGAACTGCAGTAAGTTACTTGCACTCTGAATTGTGTAGAGCAAAACCCCAGTCAAAACAGGAAGCACTTTCTCCCATCCTCATTTTTTCACCCTTTGTCCTTTCAAATATGTGCTGTTCTTTTAAATTTTTTAATGTTTATTTATTTTTGAGAGTGAGAGTGAGCGAGTGAGCGAGCATGAACGAGTGGGGAAAGGGCAGAGATAAAGAGGGAGAGATGGTATGAAGCAAGCTCTGCGCAGTCACCAGAAAGTCTGATGTGGGGCTTGAACTCAAATTATGAGATCATGTCCTGAGCCGAAGCTGGATATTTAACCTACTGAACCAACCAGGTGCCCCAAAATGTGTGTTACTCTTAAAGTAATTACTAACATGGAATTTTAGAAAGTAATTAAGCTAACATTTATGTGCATACATTTGCATACAGGTGTACACATGTATGTACACATATACATGGACGTATGCACAGGTACACATGTGTATATATATTCCCAAAGTGATACAGCAGCTCCAAAAAACAAGACCTAAAAAGGTTCCTGGTCATCTTGGAGCAAGGTTTTTGTAAGAGTCTGTCGGAGCAGAAAAATTGGTATTATTAGTTTAGTCAGTATATGCTAGAAAATCAAGGATTTTCAACTGTATAAACAAATGAAATATTGAAGCTTTCAATATTTCAAGGTCTCTAAACTGACAAAATGTTCACAGCCTGCCTGGGGCTATCATCTTGCGACTGCTTTAAGCAAAGAGCACTAAATCTACCTCCTAATTGGCTGAAACACACAGAAAATTCAGATGTTTCAGGAAATAGTAAAAATGATTTGTTAGATCACTCTTATCTGAAGACATTCTGAACCCGCATCCCAAACTACTATTATGAAACATTTTACATCAGGGGTCCTGTCTATAAGGTTAGAAAATCAGTCATAAAATGTTAGGTGCAGAGGTAGATTAAATTTGGAACTTTGGCCAAATGTTCCCTTATAACATATATATGTAAGGACAATTTTCATTAGACTGTATTTCCCAGAGAGCTACAAACATAAAAACAACAACCACAATAAAACAGCTATGCTAATATTATACCACCTGATCAGGTTGTTCAAAAACATTTCTAGCAACTTCACCGTCTGAACTAGAAACGGTAGGTTAGAATGAACAGCATAATCAAATCATCATTTCACTGGGGGGATTAGATGGTCCTGAAGGGCAATCAAACTCAAAGGCAATTGAACAGCCTGCTTTTAAATGTATAGGTCTTTTTAAAGTTTCTGTCCTCGTATTCTTTAAACTCTTTTGCACTAGTTCCAAACCGTATCACTGAGGGGAAAAACCTTGAAAACCATTTATGAGATTAGCCATTTCAAAAGGGCAGTACTGAAAATGAACACATTTACTTTAGCTACAGAAATGAAATCACTTCCTTCTTGCTTTTGCTAATTGTTACTGTTTGAAACGCTAATATTCAACAATGTGTTGGGAAGGGGGCAGGATGAAAAACTGAATGTGTGCTACATCAAGATATGATCTGATGTTTTGTACGTTCATCAAATTTGCAGACAATGAGTCCACATAACTGTGTAAAACATTTTACGTAGGGAAAGAAAATAAACTCAGTGATTTATCAGTCCTCAGTGACACAAAGTTTGATGATGCACCTTAAGTAAATGGTAATTGAAATTGCTCTTCAGAACTTCAACTCTCACCAAACAAGGATGGGAAGGGCAGGATTCACATATGAACATATCACTAAGTAAATATCACTACCTACTGTGCCCAGCCCCAGTGCAAATGGTCATCTATAAAAATATCATTTTATCTCTAAAGATAATTACTTTTATCTAGATGCAAATAAAAAATTTCTTTACCATATCAAAATAATTTAGATCTTGCTTTAAAACTTTATTGTATTCAACTTAAATATATGTACATATGCATACACATACGTAATTCCAAAATACATTTTATTCTTTTTTTTTCCATTTATTTATTTATTTTTGAGAGAGACAGCACAAGTGGGAGAGGAACAGAGAGGGGCTGGGGAGAGAGAATCCCAAGCAGGCAGGGCTCAATCCTACAAACGGAGAAAATGACCTGAGCTAAAATCAAGAGTCAGATGCTTTACTGACAGCCATCCTGGTACCCCAGAAAGTACATTTAATTTTTTTTAATGTTTGTTTGAGAGACAGACAGGCAGACAAAGTGTGAGCAGAGGAGGGGCAGAGAGAGGGAAACACAGAATCTGAAGCAGGCTCCAGGCTCTGAGCTGTCAACACAGATCCCAACGTGGGGCCCAAACCCATAAACCCCAAAATCATGACCTGAGAAGTTGGACACTTAACTGACTGAGCCACCCAGGTTGCCCCTACATTTACCCAAAACCTCTAGTGGCAAAAAGAATTGCAAAATGGTTAAATAAATCAACATAAATCCATAGGATAGAATATTACATAGCCAGAAAATTCAAACCTTTAATGATTATTTAGTGATATAGGAAGACGTTCACAGCAGGTGAAATGGAAGATATCAAATTTTATATACTGTATGGCAATTTTTAATGTTTATATTTATTTTTGAGAGAGAGAGCACAGTGGGGGAGGGATGAAGAAAGAGGGGAAGACACAGAATCTGAAGCAGGCTCCAGCCTCTGACCTGTTACCTCAGAGCCTCACATGGGGCTCCAACCCCACAAACCATGAGATCATGACCTGCACCAAAGCTGGATGCTTATCTGACTGAGCCACCCAGGTGCCCCTATACCTTATTGCAATCTTTAAGTAACAAATTGTGTATATAAAAAATACTAGCAGGTAACATTAACATCTCAAGCATTGACCATCTCCATAGTGAGAGATCTCTTACAATTTTCTTATAAGTGTGTGTGTGTGTGTGCGTGTGTGTGTGTGTGTGTGTGTGTGTGTGTGATTCTCAACTAACATTAGCTGATATTTGTAGCTTATAGTGCAAACAGTTTCAAAAACAGAATTGACTGTAGGTTGAATTCATTGCTAAACGTAATGTCACCTGAAATTCAAACATTCTATTTAAATTCCAAGTAAACACTTCATAGCTGTTGGAAACCTGAAGAGGGCAATTGCATGAAGTCTGTTCTAGACCTAAACTGGTAGAAAAAAATCATCACTAAAGAAAAGGCCATGTGGATTTCGTTCTGATAGTCTAAGATATAGAAGTGTATGTTGAATGTTTTAAGGTTTTGAATAAATTCATTTACTTACCTTATATGTATATAATGTATAATACATAAATACATTTATCTTCAGTTCAAAGCCATTTGTAAACCCTCAACTACTTTTATCTTGTTCAAGACTATTCTTCTGTAATGGAAAGCTGTGGATGAAGAAAAATATATTTTTGTTGCACCTAATGTTATTCTTCTTTATTTGGGATACAAAATACTAAATGTAAATGTAAATATTAAAGTGAATGTAGAGTAAAAGTAAAGCAGCGCCAGAGACAAAAGGATCTCAGTTTCTCCTACAGAAATACAATGACAACCCCATGGAATCGGTTCCCAGACAGAAAAGCTGCTTCTCCTTGTTAATATATCATGCCCACACATAACTCTCGTTTGTGCAGGCCCAGAGGGAACAGAGTCAACCTGCCGTTATGAAAACAAAACCCAAAACATACATAACACACAAACACCTATGGAAAAAATAACTTCTTGAGATAATAACTTAGAAACCTCAAAATAGAGTTAAAACATCATACTCCGGCCAATAATAAATTGTCTATAATGTATAAAAAATATTTCCAAATAAATAGTATCTGAGTATACGTAAATTATCTTTAATCTACACCCCATGTAAGCTTAAGGAACACGTAAGTAGTCTAATCAGGAAGTCACACTTCAGGGTTTGCATCTGAAAATCATTATCAACAGTCCACGCTCTAGAGAGGACTGTGCCATGGCACTTAAAGTATCACCAGAGAATCTATACCACAGGGCAGGTTAAGTGGCTTAAGTCATAGTTAAAATAAACACTCCTTAGTAAAGTAAGTGGTATCGATGAGCGGTGGTTTCTTAGAAAGACTGTACAGGTATCTCTGTCCTCCCATATGCAAAATATGAAAACCCAGTAGGTCCGATAGCCAAACGGCACTCAAGGCCTAGAATTTCCTCTAGCTGTGCACGACTTCAATGGAGGACACCATCATCTGACGACACTGGAGGGCTTTCTGATCTCACCACATATCCTTGCTTCTTCTTTGGAAGGAAGCTTTCATTAAATACTTGTTGGAAGTTCTAAATGGGCCTCAGTTTCTAAATACCCTCAATTCCTGATAGTTACTGGTATTTCCCCAACCTGACAACTACACCATAACTCAGAGCAAGGGTCATCTTCTTTGGCAAGGTTTCTACTTTCTCCTTTATGCTTCCCATTGTATATGGTTCTGTGTTTGTTCTATCATATTGAAAAGTATTGACTTTTTAAAAAATTGTTGTCTTTCCCACTGCTCATGTATTTCTTTACACTTTAAAATTCAGAGTAGGTACTATTTTACCTTCATCCCTCTAACTTCCCAGGATGATGTTCATTAGCATCTGTAGCTCTAAATTTGACAGAGGCAGTGTGTTAAAGTTGGGTATAAAAAAAAAAGCAGTGAGAAAAGTCCTGGGAATGTTGCAAATCCTCTTCCATGGGACATCCTTTCATCAGCCATCAGCACACTATTCTAGACTGTGGGCTTCTCGAATAGGACTCTGGTTCCCTGTGCAACTGTCACAGCAGCTGATCTCAGTCGGTGTACCTGACAATCACCAGGGCAGGCCACATTTGGCAAACCCAGACAATACATAAATATATGAATGTAATTCTTCTGAGCTATGACAGCCCCAGATGCCATTGTTTCCTATGAGGGAAAACTGAGTGTGTAGCCATATTAATAAGCAAGACACAATTATTTGGGACAATTTGGGAGCAATCAAATCTGCCACTCATACACATTTCTCATGCTACATTTTGCCCAAGAAAAAAAAATAGTTTTAAACTTGCTGCTCCAAAAAGACATCATAAGTTGAAGTTTCTTAAGCCCATTAATTTAATATGGACATTCTATACCAAAAATAATATTGAGGAATACTGCTGAGAAAGCTGCCAAGCTAGAGAACGAACACGGCTTCTAGAATAGGATGTCTTAGGTTATATAATCTTCATTCTACAAATACGTCTGGCAGAAGTGTCACTCTGCATTATTTTTTCTACAATATATGTTATTCTGAGGATCTTTATAGTGGTGGCTTGCAGATTTGCTATACTGAAACTTCCATATTGACAGTTACAAGAGAAAAAATGATGCTAATACCAAATAAACTGTCAAAAAATATATAGCTTGGTGGTTAGAGATGTGGTATCATTTTAAAACTAAATGAAATTCTTTTAATTTTAAGATGCTGAAAATGAGGCTTTCCTGTTCTAAGGCTTTGACTTGTTTTTCATTTATTGTTCTGGCAATCTAAAAAGGGAAACCTAACATTTTCTAACTGATGGACAGCAGTGATTTTTTTTTTTTAACTGAAACACCCACACTTAAAACTTCTTGGCAGTTTTTAAGGCAGTGATGGGTTAGGAAGAAGAAGAAGAGAATATGTCACCTTTGCTAAGATGAACATCTGGTTTCTAGAGCCACCAAATGAAGGCAAAAATGTAGGATTTGAAAAATATTTTGTCATATAAAAGTTTCCCAGTGGAGAAATTTAATGGACACAGGGTCCGGAAGTTTTTGCAAATAAAAAAGAAAAATAGAAATGAAATTTGGTAGGTGTTTTCACATGTGTGAGTAAATACGGACCTTAAAAGGAAATAGTGTTTTACCCAGAACATAGCAAATAGAGAATATCTAACAATTCAGAATGTGGTTAATTTGAGGAACATTTATTTAGCATCTATGCCAAAAATGGGACAAAGCAAATCTCTTAGGATATATTCACTGTCATTTACTTCTGTTTAAGTCAGTGAATGATTTTATTCCTTTTGCTTTCACACTGTTATTTGTGTTACCCTTCTTTTCCAATGTAAAAAAAGTAGGCTAAATAGAGCAAATAAAAATTATTATTATTTTCACAATTTAGAAAGTTCTATGACAGTTCTCAAATTTTAGTGTATAAATAATTTAATTGGACAAAATAACTGAAACATTCAGGGGTGGAACCAAAGAAACTACAGTTTTAAATAAGCTCTGGAGGGGGCTGTAACATAGGGGCTTGTAAGAACCATCATTTGAGACATGGGGCCCTAAGTCATGTAATAGCACCTAACTATCCTTTTCCAACATAACTCAGCTATACGGAGTGGTGGATTGGAACACTCTCAGCGGGGTGGGCTGAGATTAATTTGTAGTGTCTGCCTATTTCCATAGTGTAATAGTCCCCGTATGGCCACATTCAAGGCACCAATATGAGATCACTAAACATGAAGTGGGAAGACATGCTCAGTGGCACACCATTATGTCCACCATATGTAATAGTAAAATGAGGTTGTGAGGACTTACTACCTTTTTTTTAATTCAGTTGAGTTCTTTGTTTATAAAATGTAACTTTTAAAGATGGTTGTTTTAACAACCATTCACAAAATTTCAGAAAATTTAATTGGCTCTCATAAGCCAGTTCAAGCTATCTCCAGCACCTATGAGCTATAAGAGTCCTTATTTTGTCTCTTTAACCTTAGTTTGATATATAAGTAATAAATGAAGAGAAAGATTCTGTTAGCCCTATTGCTATTACTATATGCCAATAAAAGTGAATTGAAGTTATAGGTAGTTTGATAGATAGATATAGATAGATAGATATAGATAGACAGATTAGATAAATATAATGACTGTAACAAATTTTCTTTGTATTAAAAATTCTTTCAAGATACAGTGTTACACTTCCAAGATACATTGTTACCACAAATACATTATGCTGAAGGCAAAGCAAATTTGGGTTCCCAGGAATCGTCTTAGAACTTGAACACTGGAGGTTTGGTTACCAGAAGGGCACAACTTACAATGAGGTATGGCAGGGGTAATATGGTACTTGTAACTTATGGACATTTTTGGTCAAGTGATAAAGTATACAGCTGGCTTTTAAACTCCTAACAGTTTATGCAGTATAATAGTGTATAATGTACACACAGTTGCATTTCTAGGAAGAGCCTGATGGCTCATCTAAGACTTACCAACCTCTACTTGTAAGTAAACACTATTTAACAGGTACATTATCATCTCTCAAGGCCACAGAACACCTTAAAATGTTATTGAATAAATGTTACTCAAGTCATCTACAGGAGTTGAAGTTTCCTCTTTTCCTGGGAGGATCCTATTCATTAGTTGTCCATGCTCTATGGTAACAGCAATAATTACTATTATTCTTTCTACAGTAAGAGAAACAGAAAAATGAAGTTCCTAGGGAACTTTCTACCCAAAACATTAATAGTAGACCAAGACTTAGAGGTTCATTTTTTCCCCTTTAAATTACAGGATGGCTATAAAACAAATATATGAAATGACCATTTTACACAAGCTTTGTAGCTTGAGTACTATCAAGAACATATCCTCTACTGCTAATTAAATAAAATCAGTAGGTCATGTTTTTGTACTTTTTGTACTCTTCTGAAAGTCATCTTTACCATGCGGGCTATTTATTGGTCTGGCTTAGGTAAGAATTTCCTGACCAAGTGCTAAGATCCCCTTGTTCCTTTCTCCGCTTTATTGCAAAAGAGTGTTTTATACCAAAGCTTAAGAAACAAGGCTGACCCAAATCAGTATTTAAAAAATTAAGTGTACTGTTCAATTCCTGTAACTGAATTAGAAGCGGGCTCTGTGGATTATTTTCCTGTGTATTCGGTGGAAAAAAGGTATCATGTTTTTAAAAAAGGCAAATGTTATGGTTTACAGGGGCACTGAAAAGAGAATTGAGGGGGTGCCTGGGTGGCTCAGTGGGTTAAGTGTCTGACTCTTTAAAAAATTTTTTGTCTGTGTTTTATTTATTTTTGAGAGAGACAGCATGAGCAGGGGAGGGTCAGAGAGAGAGGGAGATGCAGACTCTGAAGACAGGCTCCAGGCTCTGAGCCAGCTGTCAGCACAGAGCCTGACGTGGGGCTTGAACCTATGAACCACAAGATCATGACCTGAGCTGAAGCTGGACACTCAACCGACTGAGCCACCCAGGTGCCCCAAGTGTCTGACTCTTGATTTCACATCAGATCATGATCTCATGGTTTGTGGGTCTGAGCCCCATGTTGGTCTGTGCATGGGCAGCAGCATAGAGCCTGCTTGGGATTCTGTCTCTCTCCGTGCCCTTTCCCCACTTGCGCACGTGTGCTCGCGCGCGCTCGCTCTCTCTCTCTCTCTCTCTCTCTCTCAATAAATAAAAATTTTAAAAAAGGAGAACTGAGAATTTACCATTGGCAAAATTAAGAGAAGTTTTACTTAAGAAAATCATTTTCCAACATCTCTGTATTTCTGCAGATGTTGTAGAACTGCCATCAAAAGTATATTCATGGGTGAACTTTCAGACTCCCATTGATTCAGACTTCTACCACCTCTCCTTTCACACCTTTTTAAGCACACAACCCTGCCTACCCAGATGGCGTCTTCCCATTACCACTGCCCCTTCCCATTCTACTCAATGTCTATTCCCACTAAGGTTTGTTCTTAATCTGAAATTAATTAGTTCTTGAGAAAGGTGTCAGTTGATTTACAAAAAAAATCTAGAAGTCTTACCTTAAAACATCTCTGCATTTAAATGAGAGACTTTTATTTAAATTCAAAAGTGTATAGTTTTGACCCACAACTGTATGATTAACTAATGTGAGACAAAGAAGGAAAGAATATCCAATGGAAAAAAAGTCTCTTCAAAAACTCGTGTTGGGAAAACTAGATAGCAGCAGAAGAATGAAACTAGACCACTTTCTGACATCATACACAAAAGTAAATTCCAAATGGATGAAACCCCTAAATATGAGACGAAAACCATGAAAAACCTAGAGTAGATAACAGGCAGCAACCTCTTTGACCTTGGCTGTAGTAACTTCTTACTGGACTCATCTCTGGAGCCAAGTGAAACAAAGGCAAAAATGCACTACCAGGGTCTCATCAAGATAGAACTTTTGTACAGTAAAGGAAATAATCAACAAAACTAAATGGCTGATGGAATGGGAGAAGATATTGAAAATGACATATTGAATAAAGGGTTAGTATCTAATATCTGTAATAAACTTACCAAATTTGACACCCCCCCCAAAAAAAAACCCCAAATGATCCAGGCTAAGAAATGGGCAGAAGATATAAATAGATATTTTTCCAAAGAAGACATACAGATGGCCAACAGACAGATGAAAAGATGTTCAACACCACTCATTATCAGGGAAATAAAAATCAAAACCACACTGAGGGACGCCTGGGTTGTTCGGTTGGTTAACTGTCCAGCTTCGGCTCAGGTCATGATCCCACGGTCCATGGGTTTGAGCCCTGCATCGGGCTCTCTGCTGACAGGTAGCTCAGAGCCTGGAGCCTGTTTTAGATTCTGTGTCTCCCTCTCTCACTGACCCTCCCCTGTCCGTGCTGTCTTTCTCTCTCTCAAAAAAAAAACCCCCCAAAAAATGAAAAAACAAAACACACACACACACAAACGCACAATCAGCTGCCACCTCACATACTTTGTGGAACACTAAAATTAACAAAACAGTAAATAATAGATGATGGTGAGGATGTGGAGAAAGGGGAATCCTCTTACACTATTGGTAGACTATTGGTAGCAATGCAAACTAGTACAACGACTCTGGAAAAAGTATGGAGGTTCCTCAGAAAGTTAAAAATGGAATTACTCTATGACCCAGCAATTGCACTACTAGGTATTTACCCAAAGGATACAAAAATACTGATTCAAAGAGGCACCCTGGGGGTGCCTGAGTGGCTCAGTCAGTTAAGCGGCAGACCGGCTCAGGTCATGATCTCACAGTCCCAGTCCGTGGGTTCGAGCCCCGTGTCAGGCTCTATGCTGACAGCCAGCTCAGAGCCTGGAGCGTTTTTCTGATTCTGTGTCTCCCTCTCTCTCTGCCCCTCCTCCGCTCACTCTCTTTCTCTCTCTCTCTCAAAGTAAAATAAAGACATTTAAAAAATTTAATAAAAAATAAAAGGGGCACCTCAATGTTATTAGCAGCATTACTAACAATAGTCCAATTATGTAAAGAGCCCAAATGTCCATCAACTGATAGATGGATAAAGAAGTTGTGGTATATATACACAAAGTAATATTACTTAGCCATCGAAAAAAATGAAATCTTGCCATTTGCAAAGACATAGAAGGGGCTAGAGTGTCTTATCCTAAGTGAATTAAGTCAGTCAGAGAAGGAGAAATACCATGTAATTTCACTAATATATGAAATCTAAACAGGGGCAACTGGATGACTCAGTTAAGTGTGGGACTGACTCTTGATTTCAGCTTAGGCCATGATCTCATGGCTTATGAGATCTAGCCGAGTCAGGCTCTGAGCTCACAGCCTGGAGCCTGCTTGGGATTCTCTATTTCTCCTCTCTCTCTCTGTCCCTCCCCCATCATGCACATTCTCCCTCCCTCTCTCTTTTGAAATAAATGAATGAAATAAAAAAGGAAATCAAACAGATGAACATAGGGAAAGGGGAAGAAAGAGAGAGGGAGGCAAACCATAAGAGATTCTTAACAATAGAGAACAAATCGAGGGTCGCTGAAGGTGAGGTAGGTAGGGGATAAGCTACGTGGGTGATGAATCACTGAGTTCTACTCCTATTAACAAATGTTAACCAAATAGAATTTAAATAAAATCTTGTGGTGCACCCAGGTTGGCTCAATTGGTTAAGTGTCCAACTTCGGCTCAGGTTATGATCTTGCAGTTCGTGAGTTTGAGGCCCACGTAGGGCTCTGTGCTGACAGCTTGGAGTTTCAAGCCTGGGTCACATTCCGTGTCTCCCTCCCTCTGCACCCTTCCCCTACTCATGCTCTCTCTCTGTCTCAAAAATAAATAAACATTAAAAAATTTTAAAATAAAAACTTGAAACAAAAATAAAGTTAATGATTTTTTAAAAAGTGTAAAGCATCTCAATTAGGGAAGGAATTTGCTTTCACCAAAACCCTAGATCCTCACAGCACAGGGTCAGAAAGCCAGCCTTCTCCCTCTGAGTCCCTGCCGCTCTCATTATTTGTGTTTGCTGTCTCTTAAGTTTGGAACATGCATAAGACAGAAGTTATACTAGTGTTGGCTTATTATCTGCTAATGCTGGCTTTTATTAGGAGAGTAAGAAGTTTGGAGTTAAGGTGTTATATATATGGACCATTTGTTAACCTCTCAAAATATCAGGATCCTTATTGATTATAATTTTATTAGAAACTCATGGATCACTGAAGAGGCTTTAAGTTATATATACCATATGTGACATTAATTGGGGGTGAAAGAAAAGTATATACATTTTCCTTAATAATGTATTTGATCTCATACTATATAAAATCATCCATTTATTAAAGAGTTGATGAACTATGCCCCTTTCTCTTCTCCAATAATCTGGAGATTATATACTGAGTAAAAATTCTCAGCATATTGCATGTCTTATTCTATATATTATAAATATATACTATTGATTTTTTTAAAATTTTAAATGAAGTAAATGCATTATTTTGCCCTTAAGTACATTAAAATGTATTTTCCAACCTCAAAATGTCACATAAATGTTCAAATGTCACTGATTTTTAATTTGCCATTATGTTATTATTAGTTGGTTATCAAATAGCTACTCAATTCAATATATTATTTCTAAGATAAAAATAATTTAATTTACCCCAAGAAAACCATGCATAGAATATGTTCCTAAAATGAACCAAAATATTCATTTTCCACATTCAAAGATAATTTAGGCAAGATATAAATGGAACTTATCTGACAACATGTTATGAATTGTCAAAAATCTTCATCTCAAATAAAACAGACCCATATAAAATATTAACAATAGCCTATGCCTGAAATAAAACTTTCAAGAGATAATTATAAGGGAAGACAGCCTATCTAATTATACTTATTTTAATAACAAAAAGTACATATAAAGTTTCACTATAATTATATACTAAGGTGATATGCTATATAGCCCTTAAACTTCTTTGAAAAATAGGCACTAGAAATCAAATTCTCTCTTCCAATAAAGGAGAATAATCACTTTATTCAATTAATTTAAAGCCTTCTCCTTGACTATAAAAAAGAAAAGATTAGCCTGTTATTCCAGTTTCTTCCTAACCTAGTTGTGGGTAAAAGAAATGAGACTTGAAGATTAACTTAGCCGCAGGCTGAGTCAGCCCTGTTAGTGCCTGGAATGGGGTACGATTCGGTCCAGGGCAGTGAAGTCTCTACTCCCCTTATCCTTGCTTCGAGAGGTTTCCTTGGCCATCTCCAGCCTTCAAATCCAGACACACCAGAAAAGAGATTCGGAGACTTTCATTGGACTTACAATTTATGACTGCAAACATATTTTAAGCCTAAGGTGGACAGGGTACAATTTCAATCCTCAGGAAGATTATATTTTCAAAGAGAGGCAATACACATGGCTACCTTAAATTAGAATTAACAGTAGGGGGAGAAAATCAAACAGGATAAGAGTATAACCTGCCATGTGATTCTGACAGTTTTAGGAGGTTTTACATTAGCATTTCCAACTTGACAGCTTCCTTTTCTGACAATATGTTGTTTGCTTAAATGTGTTAATGCAACCTAGCTGGGAAGGGAGAACAGATGGAAAGACACCTGTATGAACCATGTAAGCCCTTTTCAAAACTTTATTTTTTTGTACTGTGTTGATAGTCTTTAAGGAAATTGGACACAGTATTCCCTTTGCAGCATGTTTATTTGCACATACTCAGTCCCTTCAATTAAAAAAATGTACGTAGGAAAGTTGTGTTTATATCCATAAAACCATGAAACTTAAACTAGGTAATTACTATGTGCTAGGCACAGGGCTAGATATCGCCGTATGAATTTGTTTTAGAGGTCCGAATCCTCTAGAAATTCCTGGCTTAGAGTTGCATTAAATCTTCAGGCATGTACAAAACTATCATCTCCCCTGGATAAAGAAAATGGCTAGATGGTATTTTCAGGAGTGTGAGAAGTTATTGCTTCCTTGTACTAAGAGAAGAGGTTCAAAGAACAGGGATATAGAAAAAACAGGAAAGACCCCAAAAACAAAGCTTCAGAAAGGAACAGGAGCTTTAGTGAAGACAGATAAATTTTAATGTGTAGTTTCCAGTCATGAAAGAGTCATAAATAAGAGGTAACGGTAACTTTTCCTGAGAGGATATGGGAGCTCTTGAGTGCATTGGGACCAGAGCAGGGACAGGGAATGGGACAGGGATATACGGGGACAAGTTTCCTTGTTCCCCTCTCTCTCCCCCCCTCTCTCTCCCCCTCTCTCTCTCCCTCTCTGGAATTTTTTTTTAAGCTTAAACCCAGCTCCCAGGGAACATGCAAAACAGATCTGGAGCATGCTATAACCCTAGAATAAAAAAATATTTTCCTCCTGGCGATCTTAATGAGTACTGAGCGCAACAATCCAAGGAATTAACTCTCCAATGTGCCTCTCCCTTGGATGACTTACCTTCTAGGTAACAAGAATAAGACAAGTAATATTCCTCTCCAGTGATACAATTCTTAAATGACTTCAGTGTTAAAATTAATGAATTAAATACTTCATAGCAAAACCTATGGATGTCTTCAGCAATGGAAAGCTCTTCTACCATCTTTTAAAGTATCTGGATGCACAGGCTCAAAACTCATGACACGCAAAAATTGGTGTTTAAAAATCGCATAACTTTTCCAATTTCTTGCAGAGTCCACCATCACACTGAATAGCACTCAGCCTCCCACTCTATATTCAATCTATAATCATGACTTTTCGTTTTTTAAATGATACTTGATTCTACCTCTATCACAAAGCCACCACCTCCCACCTGGGCTATTGCCAAAGATACCTAAAGGATCCATTAGCATTTACAAGTGCTTTATTCCCCTCTCATCTGTCCTCTGTGATTTCACCAGAGAGATCTTTTAAAAATGTAAATCTGTTTCTGACATATCCCTGTTTAAGACTCTCTCAAGGTTTGTCATTGTTCTAAAATAAAAGCAAAACTCAAGATGCCTGGGTGTCTCAGTTGGTTAGACCCTTGATTTCAGTTCAGGTCATGATCACACAGTTTTGTGAGTTCAAGCCCAGCATCAGGTTCTGAGTGAACAGTAAAGAGCCTGCTTGGGATTCTGTGTCTTCCTCTCTCTATGCTCCTCCCCCACTCATGCTGTCTTTGCCTTTCGCAAAATATAAATAAACTTTAAAAAATAAATGTCACCAAGATCCCTAATCCACACATTGGTCTTCATACTGGGCTGCACATTGAAATCACTTGGTAACTTTTAAAAAACCAAAATGAACAAACAGATAAAAATGCTGATAACTGGGCTCCACCCTCAGAGATTATGATGTCACGTCATGGTGTGGGGTGGGGCTGGGCAGCTGGATTTATTATTTTTTTCCCCATTTATTTATTTTTGAGAGACAGAGACCATGAGGAGGAGAGGGGCTGAGACAGGGACACACAGAATCTGAAGCAGGCTCCAGGCTCTGGGCTGTCAGACAGAGCCCATGTGGGGCTTGAAACCACAAACCATGAGATCATGACCCGAGCTGAAGTCAGACGCTTAAGCAATCAAGCCACCCAAGTGTCCCTTAAAATTCCACCTAGAGAAAACCTGTGCCACCAGGGGCTGAGAACTGGTTCTTTCAAGCTGCATCATCCATTATGAAAGCTATTGAGCACATGTGGCCATTATGCACTTGAAGTGTGGCTAATCTCAACACAGATATGCGACTACTGTAGAACATACAGTATATTTTGAAGACAGTATGAAGAAGAGTAAAATGTCTTAGTATCTTTTTATATATCACAATGACAATATTTTGAAAATATGTGTTAAATCAATATGAAAATTAATTTTGCTTAACTTCTTAATGTGGCTAATGGAAACTTTTAAGGTACATATGTGGCTCCCATTATATTTCCATCAGACAGCATTGCTGTAGAGCCTTATCCAGCATCACATTCCTGCTTCTTCCTCTGCTTTGCCCTGGTCTTCTCTTAGTTTCTGAGAGTCATTTAGTTTCTTCCACCACAAGATCTTCTTCCTTTGTGCTCTGCCCAGACTACATTCTTTCCCTTCTTTTTTCTAGCTAATTCCTCCAAGTTATTTTTCAGATCTCATGTGTAGAAATAATAGGCCACATCCATCTCCAATGGGCAAACACAAACACATACACACGCAAACACACACACACACACACACACTCACACACACAATTTCTGAGACCACATAATGTTCATTTCTCCTATAGTAAGCTCTGTGAAAATAGAGGTTGATATTTGCTTTTGCATGATGGCTAGATTTATATATCTGCTAAAAATGACCTAACACCAGAATCAAAAGTATAGAAACTGTCATATTATAAATATGAATCTATAAAACATTTGTCCACACACCAGAAAGTCCTTTGCTAATATGTATAAACTTTAGATGACTTTCTGATCTGGGAAACACACACACATGTGCGCGTGCACATTATGTATATTCTACCTCCTCCTACACAGATACTCTGGGGATATAAACTAATTTTACATTTACATATATATGTATGTTTGTGTTCTTAATGCTATTTTGCCTATTTTAATATTTTATTGCTAAAATTTAGCCATGGAGATAAAAATCTGCTTTTAGTGTGGCAAAAGGAACCACATTATTTATAAAGGTGCTAAAGAAAAATGTTACTTTCTATATGAAGAGAAGGAAATATAGCAAAGAATACTGTTTGATTCTTTAGAAGGTCTGTAACCATTTCTAAGTGGAAGGCACATAGTTCTCCAACATTTTAGTAAGGAATGCCTTTTTTTTTTTTTAGTAAAATATGCTCAGGAATAATTTCAGTCTATTTTATTAATGTAGCCATTATTTGGCCTTGTAGTGTACTACCAAATATATATGTGACTTATATGTGATATATGTGCATATATATTATATTTATGATGGTCATAAATAATGATTGTCAATGTTTTAACACTTACAACATAAATAGAAAGCAAAATAAATAAATCACTATCCTTGTACTTTTAGGAGAGATGCTACATCATTAAAGAGTTACTGTGGTTAATACTTTTGATGGTTATTTCAAATCACCATGATATAATTTACCTGTTAGAGAAATGGCCTTTTAAAAGGAGTAGGATTTTATTATAGTCAAAGACATAATGATGGAACTCAATGAAAACTAAAGGCTTAAACGTTACGAGGACCCTCATCACCCAGCCTTGCTCTGCAAACCAGGCTGAGTCCCAGACAACTCACTATTGGATCCTTATCATTGCAAAGTGGGTCTCTGTGAGGGAGGCCAATGAAGGGTGAGGCCTCTTTCATATTTATCCATTGGGTGAGAACCAACTTTTCCTATTTTAAGAACCCATGATATAATTCTCAAGAGGGTGATCAAGACAAATTATTAAACTAAAGTACAGGATTCACTGACCTAGTTGGAAAAACACTTTGGCCCATGTAATCTCAAATAGCTGATTTAAAATTTTCCTTTGAAAATTAACCCTTCAACATCTTTCATTAAACATGATTCAACTCAGTATGACGACTTAGATCAGAGGTCAGAAAACTTTATCTGTCATTTTGGCATGAAAACAACCATAGACAGTGTATAAATGGATGAGGATGGCTGTGTTTCAATATAACTTTACTTCAAAATAGGTGTTGGGCCAGGTTTGGCCTGTCAGCTGTTGGTGGCTAACCTGTTAGGTGAAGAAAAGTAAATGGCTCTAAAACATTAACCATAGACTTATCAAAAGAAAACTATGCAAACAGTTCCCCAGCTGAAATTTTATTGTAATACTTTTATTCCTAGAAGTCACTATTTTTTCTTTCTGCAACTGAGTGTTGCTTTGCAGTTTATCTCATTACCTATGGGACCAGATGATTTCTTACAAGAACCATGAAAGGTAGCTCTTAGTGTTTCCCACTTAATAAATGAGGACATTGAGGTCAGCCATATGAAATTATTCTCTTAAGATCAGACAGGTATAAAAAGAGCTGGAGGTCACACAGTTAACAGTCACACAGTTCTTTATTCAAGTTAGTGTGTGTGTGTGTGTGTGTGTGTGTGTGTGTGTGTGCGCGCGCACGCACACATGCACACATGCACACATGAGAATTTCCCTACTGGAAATCATTGATAGGTTTTAAAATTGTAATTACATTTCTATGCTAGATACAGTCATAATAATTTTTCAATAGGACACTAGTAGTATATTTGTAATATATTTTCTGAACCATGACATCAGAAGTTATACTTAGTTAAAAATAAATCAATTATAATTTGCCATCTATTTCATAATACATTCCTTTTAGAGGAACAAATACACATATCAATAAGTTTTCATGTTAAGTAGGTTATAAGTTAGGAAAGATAGAAGTAAAAACATTTAATAATGGAAAACAACAAAACTACCTCTCTGAGCTATAACGCTTGTTGTTTGTTACACATAATTTGTTAATTGTACATTAATACCTCTTTTTTCCTCTTTATATCTAATTTTTCAAAAATGCTTTAGGATCTTTGAGAGAAAAGAGAGGCTATCTTAAGTATCTTTCACATTTTCCATAAAGCAGCCCAGAACTTGGCATGTTATAGATGTATTTTAAGTCCATTTAAAACATAAATCAGAAATTCAGAAAAATACTTATTAGACTACCATATTTTTGTATATTAAATACAAACATGCCCTTTTAAACTAGTGTGAGTTTCCATATTTGCTCAAATATTCTATGATGGAAGTAGGCACCTTAAGGAAAAGTAAGTATTTTAGTATAATGTTCCTAGAATTATTTTTCTAATAAACCATATCAAATATAATACACAGATACTTGAATATAAATATATATATTGTCATAGAAAACATATCAGATGGAATTTTCAGACCTTTAAATGCTAGGAAACATAATTTACAGGAGTATTATGTCTCTGGAGACACATGAGAGTTCAAATAAGATCTGTTGTATCTTTTTACAGAGTAAAGATGCTAAAAATAGCATGGGCTTAAGGCTGGGCCAGTTTTGTGAAACTGCTATCACGTCACTGGAAAATGGAGGAAATAAAACCAGTCTGTTCTGGGGAGGGCCTCCTGTAGATGACGGATTGGCACTCACACACCAGCCCTTTAGTGCCGTTGCAACAAAGGCCTTTTACTGTTCATGGTTAAACTTAACACTAAGTATAATCTAAATATATGACACCTCATTGTACTTGTATTACACTATGCAAATATAAATAAAGTTACCACAAATTGGTGAACAATTAATGAGATTCATTGCAGGGATATTTCATCACTGAATGCGGTTTTCCTGCCAACTGAGACATAATGTATTTAATTCTAAATGACACCACCTGCTCCCACCTCTAAGTGAAATGAAAAAGCTGCCAAAGGGCATGTTGGGAATTAACTTGCAGGCTTCCTTTTAATCAGGCATTTCTCCATAATCCCAAAAGCCAAAAACATAACATAATGAAAAATAACACAGCTTTGTAAGTCAATAGTTGAATTTGGAGCGCTCGTTCAATAAAAGCAACAGGATATACAGCATGATATTCCACAATAGTATTCTTCTCTCACTGTGAAATTACTTTCTTACTCTAATGCAGAAAAAGAAGAAAGATATGTAATAAAATACAATATTATCTGACACGACATCAATAAGAAGTGATTTGTGTAAGAGAGAAAAGTGAATGTTTTCATTTGTCATAGTTACCATGACAATGACAACCGTGAACTTACAGTGAGTCTTTTATCTGAGGATTTGAAAGTGCTTCCCTAACATTAATTGATAGCATTTCAATATACATGTCCAGTGAAGAATCAGTGGGTTATCACGCACCTTTTCCTAACAAGTAAGATGAGTTAAAGTCTGGTCAGGTACTTTTTGAAGAACCTTCTAGTAGTTATGTTGTGACTTTTCTCTTGATTTTTTAGTCCTTTCTCCTGAGCAATGGCATTCTGTGCAGTGTGAACACTGGAGGGTGGGAGAAGGGCACACACACTGACTTTATACCAATTTCTTACCTCAGGAGCCCAGGAAATGAGGATTTGATTTCAGAACTCAAGTTGCTAGGGATGAACTTAGTACTAGGCAGTATAAATTCTGCTAAATTATTTTCCCATTAAGTCCTGTTTTCATCCTAATTAAAAATAAAAAATGACACTCTAATTAAAAATAAAACTGATGTCAAAATTACATTTGAACTGCCTATGTTTTTAAAATAATTTTGAAAGGTGCTAAGCCCAAACAAAATGATTTGTAGAGATATATGCATGCTCTAGGGGCACCTGGGGCTCAGTCAGTTCAGTGTCCTACTCTTGGTTTGGGCTCCAGTCGTGATCTCAGAGTTTGTGAGTTCAAGCTGCACTGTCAGGGCAGAGCCTCCTTGGGATTCTCTCTCTCTCCCCTTCCTTGCTTCTCTCTCTTCCCTCTCAAAATAAACTTTTTTTTTTTTAAGTTTAAAGAATTTAAAAACAAAGAAATATGCACCTTCCCATTCATTCAGCAGTCATTCACTCAAAAACATTTTCCTAAATTCCTTCTATATGCCAGGATCTAGGTGCTAGAAATACATCAATGAACAAGTTGGGCAAAATCCTTGCCCTTGTGGAGCTTACAATCTGATGAAAAGATGGGGGATAAATATCTAATGCAGAATGCCATGAAGAACAATAAAGAAGGTTAAGAGAATGGGGTAGGAGCTTTTACAGAGTAGTTACAGTGGGTTTCTCTGAAGAGAGAACATTTGAGCAGGAATCTGGATAAGATGAAGAAGGGAACCAAGCAAATATTGATTACACTGCATGCCTTCCCCTCTTGCCTGCTCACTTTGCTCCTGAAGGTGTCCCTTCTCCATCATTATTTATTCCATGTGCTACTTTTTTTTTCTCACCAGCATACAAGTATGTTCTAATGTATTCTGACCTAAAAATAGTAAGATGAATAAGTAATATTTATTTATATTTGACCTGATATCTTCCTCTAAAATCATCTCCCTCCATTCATTTATTTCCCTTTACATGCAAAGCCCCCAAAATAGTTGTCTGCAGGGGGGCGTATCTGAGTGGCTCAGTCAGTTAAGCATCTGACTTCAGCTTAGGACATGATCTCACAGCTTGTGAGTTCAAGCCCTGCATCGGGCTCTGTGCTGACAGCTCAGAACCTAAAACCTACTTCGGATTCTGTGTCTCCCTCTCTCTCTCTGTCCCTAACCCACTCATGCTGTGTCTCTCAAAAATAAACACACATTAAAAATAAAATAAAATAAAATAAAATAAAATAGTTGTCTGTACTCAAAGGCTTTTTCCCCCTTCCATTTGTTCTTAAATTCACACCAAACTGCCAAAGTGAATTCTCAGCCTACATCTTCTAGCAGCACTGAACACATTGAATTCTTCCTGACATCTTTTATTCTCTTGGTTTTTGAGCACACCGCTCTCTTAACAGCACTGTCTACCCATCTCAGTCTTCTTCGCTGGTTTCTTCTCATCTCACTGACTCTGAACATTGAAGTGCTCCAGGCCTCAGTCTTTGTACCTTCCCTTCACTATCTATACTTATTCTGGCTTATCTAGGCCATGCTTTTCAATATATAGATGACTTCCAAATATATCTGCAGCACAGAACCTTTCCAGATTCAGATGTCAAAATGTTTACTTGACATCTCCACTTAGCTGTTTGAGGCAAATAAAATGCCTCAAATCTAATTCTTAGTTTCCTCATTGTGGCAAGCATGGCTGCCACAGTATCATCATCCTGTGTGTTCTTCTTACAATATGACTTTGACATGCCTTTCATTGAGTGGTAATCTGCCTGTCTCCTTTTTATATGGGGGTGCCTTTGTGATTGCTTTATCCAACAAAGTATGAGGGAATTGATATTATGTGATTTTTAGGACTAGATCATGTGGGGTGCTTGGGTGGCTCAGCTGGTTAAGTGGCCAATTCTTGATTTCGGCTCAGGTCCTAATCTCATGGTTTGTGAGTTCATACCCTGCGTTGGGCTCTGTGCTCACTGTGCAGAGCGTGTTTCAGATCCTCTGTCTTCCTCTTTCTGGTTCTCTTTGCCTCAAATGCATGCACATACTCCTCCTCTCTCAGAAATAAAATAGACTAAAAAAAAAAAAAAAAAGACTAGATCATGAAAATTCCATGAATTTTCAATTGGTTCTCTTGGGTCATTCACTCTCAGAACCCACCTGCTGTGCTATATAGAAGCCTTAACTGGCCCACATGGAAGGATTACCTGGAGAGATCATGTGTAGGTATTCTAGCTAAAAACAAAGCTGAGGTCCTAACCAAAAGATAGTATCAATAGCTAGACAAGTCAATGGAGACACTTTCAGATAATTCCAGTTCTTCACTACAGAGTCAACCTTAGGCTTTAAACCTTCCAAACTGAGGCTCCAGATATTGTAGAAGAGAGACAAGGACTCTCATGGACCCAGTTTGAAACTAACTCCTTGAACCTCTAAGCAAAATAATCGGGCTATTTTTGGTCCACTAAGTTTATTACAACAATAGTAACTGGAATGGATTTACCCATCGCTCAGGACAAAACTCTGGAAATCACCTTTAATTTTCTCCTTTCTCTCACACTCACATTTAATATATTAGCAATCCCTGTGAAATCTAGCTCTTCCTTGGAATTGTATCTAGGATCTACAACTTCACACCATTCTCTTTATCATTTGGACTATCATAGTAGTCTCCTAACTAGTCTTGTTCTACCTTCCCTCTCATACTATTCTCAACACAATATAAATAGTACTTTTCTAAGGGTTTTCTCTGTGATAAAGCTTAAAAGCTAAAGTCCTTAATGGCCTATAAGCCACTATATGATCTGGGCCTGTAACAACTAGCTAACTTTATTCTTCGTCAATCTTCCGGCCTTGCTGGTTTCATTCTAGGTACAATGGTCAATGACCTCCCTGTTCTTCTTTAAAAATACCTAGCACCATCATGCCTCAGGGTCATTATACTGTTCTCTCTGCCTGGAGTATGCATCCCCCAGATGGCCATGTGACCACTGACTCATTTCCCCCAGGCCTGTAGTTAAAAGTCACCTTGTCAAAGAGGACTTCTCCAAACAACTTACACAAAACAGCACACCTTATACCCATCATTCTCTATTCTTATGCTGATTTGTCATCACCTGAATTACTATACATTTTATTTTTTGCTTATGGTCTCTCTCCTATAGGATGAAAGCTACCAGGGGACAAAAAGTTTGTCTTATTGCAAGTTCTAGTCCCCAAAGCTAGAGTGGTCCCTAACAATAAGAGAACTTCATAAATATTTCTTGTTGTTAAACATCATTCTAAGCAAAGCGAGATTCAAGTATAAAGGCCCTTGGGAAAAGGGCAAGATGGTGGAGAAGTAGGGAGCTCTGGAGTCTTCACTAGACCAGATCTATCAAACTGAGAAGGACTGAGGCGACAGTACCTCGATCTGCAAGAGTGGGAGGAGAACACACAGACTCCAAAAAGAAGACAACCTCAAAGATGCCCGAGGCTACCTCAAGAAACAAGCCAAAGTATATGAGGTGGAGTGTCCCAAATATCACTGAGTAGGGAAATAAAGTAATCAAAGGCACAACAAGAGAAACCAAGAAACTGAGAGACACCATTAAAAGAACATTTCTTGAATGGACAGGCCTTGGACAGTCAATGAGTCTCCTTTAACACAGCAATACTTACAGGTACAGAGTACATAACAATCTTTTAGAACTAATAAGAAAAAAAATAAAACTAATAAGAGACAGAAAGCTAGCCAAAATAACAAAATGGAAGAACTCTCCTCTAAAGAAATTCCAAGAAGAAATAACAGCTACAGAATTCCTCAAAACAGATATAAACAACATAACGGAGAAAGAATTTAGAACAAGTGTCATAAATTTAATCGCTGGGCTTGAAAAAGCATGGAAGACATCAAAGAAGCTATTGATACAAAGACTAGCAACCTTAAGAATAGCTGTGAAGAGGTAAAAATGCTATAAATGAGGTGCATAATAAAATGGAGGTGGCCACTGCACAGACTGAAGAGGCAGAGAGGAGAATAGGTAAATTAGAAGACACAGTTATAGCAAAAGAAGCAGCTAAGAAAAAGAGCATGAAAGGAGAATTCGAGACCTGAGGGATACAATCAAATGGAACACTATCTGTATCATAGGAATTCCTGAAGAAGAAGAAAGAGAAAAAGGTCCTGAAAAGGTGCTTGATCAAATTATAGCTGAGAACTTTCCGAATTTGGGGAATGAAATAGATACTGAAATCCAAGAGGCACAAAAAATCCACATAAGATGTAACTTGAATCGACCTTTGGCATGACATATCACAGTGAAACTGGCAAAATATAAAGATAAAGAAAGAATTCTTGAAGTATCTAGGAATAAAAGGTCCCTAACATACAAAGGGAATATCAAAGTGGTTACAGACCTATCTAATGAAACTTGGCAGGCCAGAAAGGAATGGCAGAAAATCTTCAATACGATGAACAGAAAAAATATGCAGCCAAGAATCCTTTGTCCAGTGGGCCTGTCATTCAAAATAGAAAGAGAGATAAAGGTGTTCCCAAATAAAAAAAAAAATTGAGAGAATTCATGACCACCAAACCAGCCTTACAAGAAATTCTAAGAGGTGCTCTATGAGGGAAATGTTGCAAGAAATACAAGGTATCAGAGACACCATTACAAACATCATCTCTACAGAGAACACAATAAATGGAAACCCACATTTTTCAGTAATAACACTGAATGTAAATGGACTGAATGCTCCAATCAAATGACACAGCGTAGCAGAATGGATTAAAAAAACCAAAATCCATCTATCTGCTATCTACAAGAGACTCATTTTAGATATGAAGACACTTTCAGAATGAAAGTAAGGGGATAGAGAAATATCTATCATGCGACTGGTAGCCAAAGAAAACCAGAGAAGCCATACTTATATCAGACAAACTAGACTTTAAAGTAAAGGCAGTAACAAAAGATGAAGAAAGACGTATAATAATTACAGGGTCTCTCCATCAGAAGAGCTAATAATCATAAATACCTATGCATCGAATTCCAGGGCACCCAAATGCATGAAACAATCACAAACAGAAACAATCTAATTGATAAGAATGTGCTAATTGTAGGGGACTTTAATACTCCACTGATGGCAATGGATAGATCAACCACACAGAAAATCACTAATGAAACAATGGACCTGAATGACACATTGGAACAGATGGAATTGATAGATATATTAAGAACTCTGCATCTTGAAGCTAGGAAATTCACCTTCTTCTCGACTGTGCACACACATTCTCCAAGATAGATCAAATACTGGGCATAAAGCAGCCCTCCATAAATATAAAGGAATTGAGATAATATCATGCAAACTTTCAGATCACAATGCTATGAAACTTAAAATCAATCACAGGAAAAAGTCTGGAAAATCTCCAAAAATGTGGAGGTTAAAAACCACCCTACTAAAGAATTACTGGGCTAATCACACAATTAGAGAAGAAATTAAAAAAACATATGGGAACAAATGAAAATGGAGATACAATAATCTAAACTCTATGGGATGCAGCAAAGGCAGTTCTAAAAGGAAAGTATATTGCAATCCAGGCCTATTTCAACAAACTAGAAAAAGCACAAATTCAAAATCTAACAGAGCACCTAAAGGAGCTAGAAGGGGAGTAGCAAGAAAATGCCAAATCCCCAAAGCAGAATAGAAATAATAAAGATCAGGGCAGAAATATAGAATCCAAAAAAAGAGTTGAAAAGATCAGTGAAACCAAGTGTTGATTTTTAAAAAAAAATAAACAAAATTGATAAACCTTTAGCCAGGCTCCTCAGAAAAAAGAGAGAGAACACCCAAATACACAAAATCATGAATGAAAAGGGACCTATTACAACCAATTTCTCAGAAATACAAACAATCATCAGAGATTACTATGAAAAACTATATACCAACAAACTGGACAATCTAGAAGAAATGGAAAAATTTTTAAACATACATGCACTACTAAAATTCAAACAGGAAGAGATAAAAAATCTGAACAGACCCATAACCAGCGAGGAAATTGAATCAGTTATCAAAAATCTCCCAATGAATAAGAGCCCAGGGCCAGTTGGCTTCCCAGGGGAATTCTAACAGACATTTAAAGCGGAGTTAATACCCATTCTTCTCAAGCTATTCCAAAAATTAGAATTAGAAGCAAAACTTCTGGACTCATTCTACGAATCCAGCATCACTTTGATTCTCAAACCAGACAGAGACCCAACAAAAAGAGAACTACAGGAGATTATCCTTAATGAATCTGATGCAAATTTACTCAACAAGATACTAGCAAATCAAATTCAAAAGCACATAAAAAGAATTATCCACCATCATCAAGTGGGATTCATTCCTGGGTTATAGGGCTGATTCAATATTTGAAAATCCAGCAATGTGATACATCACATTAATAAAAGATAAAAATCATATGATCCTCTTGATAGATGCAGAAAAAGCAGTTGACAAAATACAGCATCCTTTCTTAATAAAAACCCTTGAGAAAGTCGGGATAGAAGGAACTTAAGCATTATAAAAGCAATTTATGAAAAGCCCACAGCTAATATCATCCTCATTGGGGAAAAACTGAGGGCTTTCCCCCTGAGATCAGCAACACAACATGGATGTCCACTCTCACCACTGTTGTTCAACATAGTGCTGGAAGTCCTAGCATCAGCAATCATACAACAAAAGGAAATAAAAGGCATCAGAATTAGCAAAGATGAAGTTAAACTGTCACTTTTCACAGAGGACATGATACTCTACATGGAAAACCCAACCAACTCCACCAGAAACCTACTAGAACTGATGTATGAATTCAGCAAAGTCATGGGGTACAAAATCAATGTACAGAAATCAATTGCATTTTTATACACAAATAATGAAGCAACAGAACGAGAAATCAAGAAATTGATCCATTAACAATTGCATGAAAAAACATAAAATACATAGAAATAAACCTAACCAAAGATGTAAAAGACCTGTACGATGAAAACTATAGAAGACTTATGAAAGAAATTGAAGACAGTACAAAGAAATGGAAAAACATTCCATGCTCATGGATCGGAAGAATAAACATCATTAAAACGTCATTATTACCTAAAGCAATTTACGCATTCAATGCAATCCCAATAGCCAAGGTAATATTGAAGATGAAAACCAAAACCAGAAGCATCACAATCCCAGACTAGCCTCTACTACAAAGCCGTCATCATCAAGACAGTATGGTATTAGCACAAAAGCAGACACAGAGACCAATGGAATAGAATAGAGAATCCTGAAATGGACCCACAAATGTATGGCTAATTAATCTTTGACAAAACAGGAAAGAGCATCCATTGGAAAAAAGACAGCCTCTTTAACAGATGGTGCTGGGAGAACTGGACACAGCAACATGCAGAAGGATGAAACTAGACCACTTTCTCACACAATACACAAAATAAACTCAAAATGGCTGAAGGACCTGAATGTGAGATAGGAAACCATCATAACTCTACAGGAGATCACAGGAGACAGCCTCTTGGACCTCAACCACAGCAATTTCCTACTCTACACATCCCCAAAGGCAAGGGAATCAAGAACTAAAATAAACTCTTGGGACCTCATCAACATAAAAAGCTTCTTTATTGCAAAGGAAACAATCAAGAAAACTAATAGGCAGCCGATGGAATGGGAAAAGATAGTGGCAAATGACGTATCAGATAAAGGGCTAGTATCCAAAATCTACAAGGAACTCACCAAACCCCACACCCAAAAAACAAATAATCCAGTGAAGAAATGGGCAGAAGACATGAACAGACACTTCTCCAAAGAGGACATCCAGATGGCCTACAGGCACATGAAACGATGCTCAGCATCTCTCATCATCAGGGAAATTCAAATCAAAACCACACTGAGATACCACCTCACACTGGTCAGAGTCACTAAAATGAACAAATCAAGAGACTATAGATGCTGTCAAGGATGTGGAGAGACGGACACCCTCCTACACTCTTGGTGGGAATGTAAACTGGTACAGCCACTCTGGAAAATAGTGTGGAGGGTCCTCAAAAAACTATCCATAGAACTCCCCTATGACACAGCAATTGCACTGCTGGGGATTTATCCAAGGGATACAGAAGTGCTGATGCATAGGAGCACATGTACCCCAATGTTCATAGCGGCACTTTCTACAATAGCCAAATCATGCAAAGAGCCTAAATGTCCATCACCTGATGAATGGATCAAGAAAATGTGGTTTATATATACAATCAAATACTACATGGAGATGAGAAAGAATGAAATCTGGCTATTCGTAGCAATGTGGATAGACCTTGAGCGTGTCATGCTAAACGAAATAAGTCAGGCGGAGAAGGACAGATACCATGTTTGCACTCATAGGTCTAACAGGAGAAACCTAACAGAGGACCATGGAGAGGGATAAGACGAAAAAGAGTTAGAAGGAGGGAGGCAAATCATGAGAGACTCTTGAATACTGAAAAGGAACTGAGGGCTGAAGGGGGAGGGGGAAATGAGAAGGAGGCTGATGGTCATGGAGGAGGGCAATTGTGGGGAAGAGCATTGGGTGTTATATGGGAACCAACTTGATAATAAACTATTTTTTAAAAAAGTGCAAAGGGCCTGAAACAGGAACCAGCTTGACCTACTTGAGAAACCATGTGACCAGGAGAGAATGTACAGGGAGGAAAGCAAATCTGGTGAGGCAGCAGCAGAAAGTCAAAGACCAGAAAACACAGATCCTTAAAGACAATGGCAAAAACCAAGGTGGAAAAAACTGAATATTTTTTATCTGATTGGTTGTGATCTGATTGTGGTGTTTTAAAAATGTAACTCTGGATGTCTGTAGAAGACAGCCTGCACAAAGACTAAGAGAAGAACTATTAGGGATACCAGTTCAGATGGTTCTACAGTAATTCAGGCAAGCAAGAGATAATGGTGGCTTAGATTGTGGCAGCAATGACAAAGGGCTCCAAGGTGCTCAGATATAAAATGTATTTTTAAAGCAGAACTGAAAAAATCTGATAGTTTTGATAGAAGTCGATGAGAGAAATCAGGGATGACTCCTAAAATTCTGGCCTTAGGAAATGGCTAAACTGTGGTATAGTTTAAGCAGAGATTTTGCTTTAAACAAGGGTCCTACTTTTGCATAATAAATTCAGAGTTGGCAAGTCTCAAAGCAATATTCAATTGTACCATGGCTTAGATAAAAGATGTCCTCAGAACCAATGGGTAAATACTTTGATTCTCAGACAGAATACCTAAACTTGAATTAAAACACACCAAGAGATTAACAATGACACCCTCACATAATGGAAACCCATGTATGCTACGGTCTTGTAGAAGCACACCTAACACTTGCATGCATAGACAGCCTAAAACAACCTAAAGACTGACAGACTTGGTATCTGGCAGGCAAGCCATCAAGAAAATCCCACAGACTTCTTCCCAAAGAGACATAGCTCTTTAAAACATTTACAGATGTGCCAGGGAAAAAAATTACACTAAAACCCCAATATGAAACCACTCATATAAAGAATTAAGTACTTACACGTCTTTCTCCCAACATGCACATAAAAGAAAACAAATTTGTAGGACAGCTGCTGACCAGGGCTAAAAAGGAATGTAAAATATTGAACCATATATAAGAACTACAGCTCTGTAGGGAGCAGCCACTAAAACGGGCTTCAGTGACTTGGTGCTATCGAGCAGAAAAAGTAAGCTTGCCTGAACATCTCTTCTATTCCTAAATTAATAGCTCTTTTAACATATTTGCCATTTAGTTCCCTGAACATATTTTGGCAGTAGTTTTTCATCTCTTCTTTAGAAGGAGAAACAAAAGCTATTACTGTACTATCTTTAGTGATAATTAAAGATATTATGTATCTTTAAAATTGACCATCTGGACTTTATTTATCCTGCCTATTCCTACATTTTTCAATGGCAAAAAAAAAAAATTTTTTTTTTCTTCTCCTAGTCTGGGTCCAACTGAGAGACAGACAAGTAAGAGGAGAGGATCAAATGCCAGCTTTATACTGATAAAGCTGATCAAAGAATCTGGCTTACAGGTGCAACCACGGTGAACCCTCTAACACCTTCTAATACTCTGGAATTGGACATCTGCCAGCCACTCAGGGGAGATCCTATCCTGGAAGCTCACTGAAAGAGGAGCAGAGAATCTCTGTCTCAGAGACAGAAGCCAAAAAAGAGTGATCTGGGCATAATCAGTTTCTTCTGCCAAACTCAACTATGAAAAGAAGCCACTTCTGCCCTGGAAGGAGCAAAGATGAGGTGGGGAGCAGCAGACATCTTCGTCCATGCTTTTCTCTCCCGGAGAATGGAGTAAGAATTACCCTCCTTCGTGAAAACATAAAGAGTTAGGGATAAATGGTCCTCCATTTGGCTCTCCTAAATTGGACAAGGAAACTAAATTTTATCTTTAACTGTAGAGCTAGATTAAAAAAACTACATATATTTTCCCTTTTCATTATTGCTGACATACTTGAATGAGGTAGTTGGGGGCTACTGGGCATAGGGCGAGGTTTGAAACTCACTCCTCCATCTCTTATCTATGGAATTAAGCAAAAACCTTTTTTTGTTTCTTTCACCTGAAAAGTGACTATACTATCTCCTAGGGCTCTGTTAGAATTAAACAGAAGCAAATTTGAAGGGCCTGGCATGACTGCCGATTTAATTCATCTCTTTTCTAAGTCCAGTTCTAGTCTAGTATAAGAATTAAAATTTATATTGAATAAAACACAACTTTGCCACTTGGTTGATTTTAATAGTCACTGGGACTAAATCT
This sequence comes from Suricata suricatta, assembly GCF_006229205.1. Taxonomy (NCBI): domain Eukaryota; kingdom Metazoa; phylum Chordata; class Mammalia; order Carnivora; family Herpestidae; genus Suricata; species Suricata suricatta. Next base: position 37,724,775 of record NC_043701.1, on the reverse strand, counting down.
CAGATTTATGAGATCTTGTTTTCAGTGCTGATGGAAGATTACTTCTTAAAAACAATAGCAAGAAACTTCCATTGTTTTTAGCCAGTACCAAAGTTCTATAATATACACATATGCGTGTGTGTGTGTGTATGTATATATATGTATTCTATGACATAAACCTTCAAAACACATACACACACAACAAAACAAACTACTATTACAAAACAAATATCCCCAGCATCTTGACAAATCTGCCACAGTGGATGAACACTGCTAATGTCACTTTAGAACCAAGTTCTTTCCCAGACTTACTTAGTAGGGAATGTAGAAAGCATAAGATATTTTCATAATGAAATGAAGATTGTTTTGAATCAAATCTATTAAGACTTAAAATAATGTTATTATGCTTCCAACCCCTTTATTTAAAAAATATACTAAAACCAAGATAAAGAAAGGTTAAATTACTTGAAGTTGCACAATCAGTGTACTGACTGTGTGCTGACTCCTAGATCTCTGCTCCTTCCTTTTGTTCAGCCATATGGAGAGAACACAGAGGAGGAGAGATAGTGGGGATGCAGGGCGACTAGAGACAACAAGTACTTTGAGTACAGAGAAAATGAGATAAGGGATGAACACGGAAAGCAGCCAGAACATTCTGAACACAAATATTGCTAATTTTGTGAAAAGGCCCCAAACAAAATGTGTATTATGATTACGTCATGCTCTGGAGTTCAGTGTTTGCACCTTAGCCCTGCTTCTTGTCCTGAAGACAGAAGCAAGCTTGTACAGTTTGCCTCGCCATTGATTCAACATTTTTCACATTAATTTCATATTTCTATTTAGTGATAATTAAAAACCTAAAGCAAGCACTCCATTTGTAAAATTCAGTATCCTATCATGGTTTAAATATGAAATGTTGAGCAAATGGAAAGAAACAAGCATGGGACTTTCCTGTGGCAATAATATTGAGTATTATTGACACAATTCTCTTGCGGGCAAAAGAGTGTGCTGACAGTACTTTTTGCTTAAGAACCCCGACAACCAACTTAAGCATAAGCATGGTAGCCATAGAAAAACATCTGCTGAATCAAAAATATAGAGACACATCAAATCTGTGATCCAAAGAAAAGATTGCTCTGGAAATGTGCCCACTCTGGGACTCAAGTCTATATCCTGCTTTTTTTTTTTTTTTTTTTTTAGCCCTAGAGCCGATGCCCTGTACATTGAATCAAGGGAGCACTCCAGCAATGGTCACGTATGTGGGAAATCAATAGTGATCAACCAATTTTCAAGAAGCAGCTACTAAATCTCAGGCTCTAGTATACAGTGAGTAAAGTACCTTTTTACCCTCAGGAAGAGGGTACAAAGAACTTGATAAAGCAATGCTTAGCTTTGCAAGAAGACAGGGATACAGAGATAGATGTGCTCACAACTCATTCAATGCTTCTACAGGAAGCCAAGGTACAGAAAGATAATGAATTCAAGGTAGTGGCAGAAATAGAATTCCAGTCTCCTACCTGCTGGCTCAGTGTTGTTTCCCACACATCAGCCAAAAACGAGAATATTCTCCTTTTGACTCCGATCTTTTTTTCGCTTTAGGGTTTAGAATCTTTGTTTCTAATTTTCAGAAGGAAGCTTTCTCGACAAAATTTTCTAAAACTAAATATCATTGAACCCATCTGATAACAGCTTAAAAAACAATCTCAAATTGAGAGGTTTCCCCCCCATACTGAAAGAATACACTATGTTATAGCACAGAATTTTTTATTATTTAAAAAAAAATGTTTATTTTTGAGAGAGAGACAGACAGACAGCATGAGCAGGGGAGAAGCAGAAAAAGGGAGACACAGAATCTGAAGCAGGCTCCAGGCTCTGAGTTGTCAGCACAGGGCCTGAAGTGGGGCTCCAACCCACAAACCATGAGATCATGACCTGAGCTGAGTTTGGGCACTCAACGGACTGGGCCACCCAGGCGCCTAATACTTTTTTAAAGTAATCTCTACACCCAACATGAGGCTCAAACTCGACCCCAAGATCACAAGGTCACATGCTCAACCATCTGAGACAGCCAGGCACCCCAGCACGGAATATATTTAAAAGGAAGAGGAAACCATTTAAGCTACAGAAGGGGCCCCTGAGCAGATTTTGCATACCAACAAGAATTATGGTGTCACAACCCACATCTCCCGTGAGTTACCTCATAAGCCCTCTAAAGATAACACGTGAAAAGATGGGCTTTCTTCCTTGAATTTTTGATTAAGACTGCCTACTTATAAGAAGTTACCTGAGACCTCCAAAAAGCTTTTCCTTTACAGTGCACACATGCTATAGCTAAATGTCTTAGCCTCCATTAGCTCCTCTCATATGGAGAATTAGAAGCTTACCAAATCAGGAGTCGATTCTCTGTAATCTCCTCCCCCAAAAAATAGTTCCCTGATAGGGTCTCATTTTCCTTAACACCTGTAAGTAAACAACTCCTTTGGAGCTATTAAAAAGCAGACAGCTAGAAAGCCTCAGCTCTCAATGTAAAAGGCAGAGAGTGAGGTGGTCTTTCGTCATCCTTTTGCTCAGGGAGTAAGTTCTTTGTTTCTGTCTCAGCATACACAAAAACAACCAACCAACCAACCAACCAACCCCTTCTATGAAACTTTAATTATTACCTCAGTTCAACAAAGGGAAAAATCTGAGTAAAGAAAAAACGCTCAGCTTTAAGTGGAACATCTCACCTAATTTGAAGCCTCACCAAAATCACAAGATATGCCTTATGCAAAATACCAGAGGCAGCTTGAGGGGAATAATAATGTTGGTTTCAAACAACTGCCTTTATGTAGGGATTAAAAAAAAAAAAGACAGTTTGAATTTTTAAAATTAATTAAAACATACTCTTCCTATCTTTCTTGTCCTTGCTCTAATTAACTATTTCAGACAGGTAAAATTTATCTTATTTGAAACATTCAAATATATTAAACCTGAAAATTAAGAGGCAATCAGGTAGACAACAGATTTCCGCAGAGCCAGAACAAGCTCAGGCTTGTGTGAACACACTAGACCTACATTCGCCAATGGGCTCCAATTTATTCTCCTCGACTACCTACTAGGAAGGAGATACTCTCCTAGGCCAAACAGAGATTCAAGTTATAAAATAATCACTGGCCTCCTGGAAGTTGAAATCTGCTAATAGAAGTAAAATACATATATCAACGATTACTGTATATGACTGAATGAAGTAAGGGTCATGTCTGCATCAGAACTGCGAGATAACCTAACATAGGTTATTTGCTTTTAAATAAATTCCTGCATTTGCCTGTGGAAAATTAAATAACAAGGAAAACAAATTTAAATAATAACTACCATGCCTGAGAATAACAGAAAGGCAAAACAGGGGCTATTTAAGACACAAGAAATATCAAAATATAGAATCAGGTTCACTTGGCAATTAATCACAAAGTCATAAGAACACTCTGGAGGTCACAGAGTTTATGACTAATTTTTACTAAACAAATTTTAAAATATTGTGTTCTTCATATAACTAATTACACGAGGACACAATTACATGGGGGTAAATGCAGACATTTTAAAGTTTAAGTGCTATAATTAACTAATTCAGACAGGTGAAATTTATCTTATTTGAAAACACTCAAATAAATGAAGCCTGAAGAATAATTAAAAGAACAGGCAATCACTTAGATAACACATATATGTTGAACATCTACTCTGTGCTTGGCATTATGCAAGGTACAAAGCACAATCAGATATTTTCTTGAAACTATATAATAAGAGCAATTTTTCTTACACAACATTATATATAAGGAATTTCTACAGAAGGAGTTCTGGGTAACTTAGTGGGCAAGGATGTCAGCCTCTTGGCAGAAGATATACAAAAGCTCTTCCTAGAGTCCTTTTTTTAAAAAAATCATTTTGTATGTTTGTTTATTTTTGAGAGAGAGACAGAGTGTGATCAGGGGAAGGACAGAAAGAGAGACACACACACACAGAATCCAAAGCAAGTTCCAGGCTCTGAGCTGTCAGCACAGAGCCCGACATGGGGCCTGAACCCACAGACCTTGAGATCATGACTTGAGCCAAAGTCAGATGCTTAAGCCACTGAGCCACCCAGGTGCCCCTGGAATCCTGTTTTAATGGACTTGATAAAATCCAGAAGAATGGGAATAAACTGTGAGTTGAATAAGGCATTTTTCTTGTTGCTTTCTGATGACTTTAACATAAATGAAGTTTGGAAAAATGTAGAATAAGTGTTGAATACCACCAATCTCAGTGCCAGTTATCTCCCTTTGATGCTATTGGCAAGAGATGGGTAGACTACTGTCTATTCAAGGCTGAGTTCTTCGCAGAGAATGCTCAGAGTATAGCTTCCTGTGTTTCTTAATTGATTGCTTCCCACATATATCTGTAGAGCTTAGAATTAGGAAATAAAGGTCTGAATTTGAGGATGTTAAAACCAGTTTTGAAAAGCAGGACCCTTCACTAAAGCCAAGCCGAAGGAAACTTGAAGAAAACTCAATAGAAATTAACGAAAAACTTGCTTTGATTCCTGAAATCCAGGTCAGAACACATTTTTAAGACTAATTTATTGAGGATATTATAAAACCAAATATCAATTTTAACATTTTTATTCCTTTGAAGGTTAAAAATTCTCTTATTTTTATATCTTTGCATTTGCTCTTGGAAGCAGTTCATATAAAGAATGGATTATCACCCATTTTGAATTATCTACATAATTTCCCAAATACTTTAGTAAAGAGGAACATACTAGAGTCACAATCACACAAGAAACTAGAGTATATAACTTCTATAAGATTACAATTACAATTCACCATTTTAATTTACCAATAATTTAATTTCTCCAAACTAAGGAAAGAAAATGTTTGGCAGTAGCATCTACAAGCAAAGTCAAGTCACAATATGTCAAGGAGATGGGTGATTCCTTGGCAATATTAATAGTTTTGTCTGAAGTATCAATTCCACTGGTTGAAAATTTGTTTTAGTTCACCTGAGAGTCTCTAACAAGCAGCTTAAGAGTGCTGAACACCAGTCCAAATCCATTATAAATCATCCTATGACAGTAGGGTTGGTTTTGAAATTCATTTCCATAAAAGTTCCCTAAAGTTATTCTATAAATTATTTGAACACAAAATTGACCTTAAAGGTCTGCTAAAATATTAAGTGCATATTTAAAATATTAATCATTTCTTTATTGTAAAGTCCTGTCTGTTCAAGCAGAATTCCCACACTTCAAAGAAAAATCTGATTGCTTTTCTTCTAATCCCCATTTTCTTATCATTTCTGAATGTCTCATATGTTGTGGTTGTATATTCCACAAAACACTTAACTAAAAGATCAGCAGGAAACCCCAGAAAGTATCAAGCAAGAAGTCTGAGGAATGAGATGTAAATGAATATTAGAAGCAGTTTGAAAATGAGGAAGACATTACAAAAAGCAAATAACCAAACTCCCTCCCATCCACATCTGAATAGCACGGACATCTGATCTAACAATGGGCCTCTTCTATGTAAGCTAAGTATTAGTTATTTACAAAGGAATTTTTGAATGATCAAGTAGGGAGATGGAGAACAAAATCAGAAAGCAAGCAGATACATATTAACAAAAATATCAAATCAACAAAAACTCATAAAGGGTCTGCTGGATGTGATTATCTGCCAGCTATGTCAGAGGTCATGAAAAGAATGAATGAAAAATGAGTTATGATCACAGAGTTCATACTCTTGTTTGAATCAAAATACGTAAATCACTTTTTTCTTTAAATATAATTTATTGTTAAGTTGGCTAACGTACAATGTATACAGTGTGCTCTTGGTTTCAGGAGTAGATGCCCATTACTCATCACTTACATACAACACTAAGGGCTCTTTCCAACAAGTGCCCTCCTCAATCCTCACCACCCATTTTCCCCACTCCCCTGCCCCGCCCCCCATCAACCTTCAGTTTTTTTCTCTGTATTTAAGAGTCTCTTATGGTTTGCCTCACTCTCTATTTGAAACTATTTTTTCTCCTTTCCTTCCCCCATGGTCTTCTGTTAAGTTTCTCAAATTTCACATGAGTAAATCACTTTTTCTCATACCAAGTTTTCCCTAAAACAATAAGGTAAAAATAGGTTCTACTGTTTTTTACTCTTTGTTACTAAAGGCATCTGCACATTTGCTTAGAAATAATAGGTCAGAATCATTTGACCTAAGCACATTACCATTTCAAGACTCCTATACCTGGCTTATTTATTAGATGATAATCTATCATAACTTTTTCACATGGTGCAGTTGGTAAGGGCAGAATGCCAATGATGTACAGTTAAGCAGTGGCTCTAAAGATGAACATGCTGTTTTACTGCCTTAGCCAAGTAGCTAACTACCTCATAAATGGGAGCCACTAGTCATAAGGGGCCCTTAATTGGGAATGTGGATCAAGTATTTAAAAACCCTAATCAAATAAAATCAAAGCACATGGCTTACAGACTGATTTAGTAGATTCATTTTTTATATATGGTTGATAGCATGCTATCACCTGTGATTCCCTTTAGCTCATTGATTCTGCTGTATATCGTTGAAAATGATGCCATCCTAGGTTTCCTGCAGCTTTTTAGGTCTGGCTAGAAAATCAAAACCATGCATAGCCTCTGACACTGAGCTTGCACACGTTATCTGCCACTTATAGCTGATGCAGTTGCCCCTCTAGGGGTGTGTTGCTGTTTGAATATACTATGTCGCTTAGATGAAGCCTTCTCATATACTGCTTGTGTAAACTATTTGAACTGCCCAAATAGAAATGTATGTCCTATAGACCTTAGTCTCACAACTGGACTTTCCAACTAGGTTTTTTTTTTTCCGGAGAGAGGGGGGAGGGGGAGAGGGGAGAGGGGAGAGGAGGAGAGGGGGAGAGGGAAGAAAGAGAGAGCAGGCCATGAGCAGGGGAAAGAGGCAGAGGAAGAGGGAGAGGGAGAGAGAATCCCCAGCTGGCTCCACACCCACGGCACAGCCTAAAGTAGGGCTCAATCCAACAACCCTGGGATCATGACCTAAGCTGAAATCAAGAGTCAGATGCTCAAACAACTGAGCCACCCACGTGCCTCCCAACCATGCTTATGGCTTATACTTTTGTTGTTCTTCTCTTGAGGACTAAATTGGTTGAGATTTTGACTGAGGACTGTCACTAAAACAATACCATAAAGAGTAATGCCCTTTAATCATTTACTACAGGATGGTTAAGAGAGATGACATTCCTATTTATCTATGCTACTTAAAATTTTAAGTAGATGTAGGCATTGAATAGGATGGTAGAATGTAAAGAGAACTTTACTCTTCAATAATTCTAATTGGAGCCCTCTGAAACTAATAAAGGAGGCTAGTCATGTCCAAAGAAAGTCCCATTATGTATGTAAATAAAAAATACTTAGGCTCTGTACACATGCATTGGTAAAGTATAATTTCCCTGAGCTGCAACAGCAGGATTGTTGAACTGAAACACTGGGTAACAGATACTGAGCGACATGGCTTCTTGATCAGCAGTATTACTGCTTTATGTGGCTCTGCTGGTGCTAACAGGCTAGGTGGGTTAGAAAGCAGCAAGTCCATTATGTTAGGATCCTCCAACTTGGCAAAGGGATCTCATTCTAAATGGCAGCCAACATCACCAAAGCCTCAGGTGTGTCTCTATTAAACACATGAAGCCCTGGATACACACCTTGGAATATATATTCTTCGCTGTGTTAGATGTGGACCAGAGTAAAAGCAAATTTGAACTCACTCCAAGCTAATGATCTTGTCCATCTTTGAATCTAGATAGGACTCCTGGGTTAGCCTAGCACAAAGTAGGATTTAGAATTAAAGAACAGGTTACACAACATCATCTTCTGAACTTAATGAAACTGGAAGATTTGAGGTTAACTCAGTGGTACAATTACATTTAAAAGGAATTTTTATTTTAAAGACAATTTGTGTGTGTATGTGTGTGCATGTGTGCATGCATGGCTTGGTAGGTATAACACCAACTCTTTTACTACACTTTTTTCTCCACATTGTTAGGTAGAGTGCTGTAGTTTACTTCAAATTAATATCCTATAGCATTATTTTGCAATTTTATTTATATATGGACTGTAAAATATTTAGATTACAAGGAGCTCATTATCTTGGGATACTATAAGCATTCAAATACCAAGAAATGTGTAATAAAATTATAAGACATGGTCTTCTATTCAGGATATATATTATTAGCATGTTCTTTGTTATGGGCCATAAAAACCACTAACTATACAAGGTTCCTTTATTCACTAAGTATTTATGGAACATCTGCTTTCTTCAAAGTACAGCACTCAGAACCATGCGAACATAAAGCTAGGAAACAAAGCCGGTCCCTGAGGAACTTGTAAAGAGAATCAAGTGTGAAGTTAGATATGGAAGGCTAGTAGAGAAATTATAAAGCACATTACTCAGCCCCCTGCTACATTGTGCTACTGATTTCTGGGCCAGTTGATCTGTTCAACTGTAAAGCTATTGCCATCAGGGAGTTCATAGTCTAAAAGGACAGATACAAACAATAAAAATGTTCATTTCTAAATACTACAGGATATCCTAGAAATAAAAACAAATATAGGTTATAAACATAATTACTAGAAGAAGGTCAAGATCAGCTCCATAGTGGTTTTATAGGGAAGACTTCTTGAAATAAGTGAGTCTGGACTGAGCATTAAAGGACACATAGGATTAGGACAGGAAAATGGACAGCATTGTAGAGGCATCTTGGGTGGTAGGAACAAAGTCCCTGAGACAGGAATCCACAGAAGGAGCTGTATAGTGCTGCTTAAGGGTCAGACAGACCAGAGATGGGAGATAAGAAAGCAGCAGTGAGATGTGAGCTTCAGACCTCAGGGATGGCCACTTGAGGTCAACCTTGAATATCAAACTGCAGAGTTTGGACTCAATTTGATGGTCATAGAGATGCACTATGGGCTGAATCATGACTGTTGCAGAGTGAGCTCTCTAGAAAAGCAAACTTTGAAACAAAGTTTAGTGTTCAGGATATTTATTAGAGAGGACCCTGGGGATCAACACCTGGGCAGGAAGGGGGAGAAAGTAGAATAAAGCCCAGGGAGAAGCACAGTCACTCCACAGGGGGCTCATCAGTGGAAATGGCCAGGGAACCAGGAAGAGTGTCTGGTGTTGGGTCTTTATACTTCTATTGCAGGCATTTTATGTGGACCATTCTGGGAACAGGTGTGACCTTGTATCTGGCAGGTCTCTGCCACCAGGACAATCCCTGAAGGGGCGGACAGGCTGTCTACTGGTAGCCCTTCCAGCAGTTGGGATAAACCATTCTGTGTAAAAGAATCTGGGGAATTACAGTTGCCGGTTTAATTTAGCAGTGCAAGGCAGTGGTTCTCAAAGTGTGGACATGTAACCAGCAACACGGCATCACGTGAGGGCTTGTTAGATATGCAATAATTTCTGATATCACACAAGACTTAGTGAAACAAACTCTGGAAACAGGACCATCCAGGAATTTGCTCACCTAGACTTTCCTGTGATTAGGATATGGGCTGAAATTTAAGAACTGGCAAAATGGGTATTTGAAAAATAAGTCAGTCAGTGAATAAATAAATGAAGGCATGACCTCTCTTTCCAAAGCTCTATATCTAACTTGTACTACTTTGAATTTACACGTAAACCCCCTTAAAAACCAGTCAATTATAAGATGCCCTATTATTCATGTGCTAATAAACATCCAAGATTGGTAAACATCCACATCATGATCATGCTATTGGATATTTAATATTTATTTATTTTACATTTATTTTTGAGAGACAGAGAGGGACAGAGCGTGAGAGAGAAAGACACAGAATCTGAAGCAGGCTCCAGGCTCTGAGCTAATGGTCTTCACAGAGCCCAATGCGGGGCTCGAACCCACAAACCATGAGATCATCACCAGAGCTGAAGCCGAATGCTCAACCGACTCAGACACCCAGGCACCCCTATTATTTAAATACTACCCTCCATTTATTCCAATTACTATTTTCAGATTAAAAAATACATTCTATATAGTATTCTTAAAAGATCCTTCTGAACACTGAATATGTTCATAGTAAAAGTTCCTATCACAATGAATATGATATTTGGTTGTAGGCTGCTCTTGGTTTCTGGCACAAAACCTAACTTCATGGAGTCTGATGTCTAGAAGAGTAACGGTTCTCTGTCACCAAGCCCTACTAGAAGCCAGGGTACTTTGGACTCTGGTTTCTAATGTACACTGAATCATGTGGTACACTAATCCTCCAAATGCATTCTCCTATTTCTCCTGAGCACATGGTGACTCAACTAAACACTACATTTCCCAGCTTTCCTTGTAGCATGTAATGGTCCCATACATCTGGGTCAATAGAATGGGAGAAAAGTAAAGCACACAGTTTCTGGTTATCTTCAATTTAAAGACAAGCAGCTTTTTCCACCCACTTCCACCAGGGGCTGGAATGCAGATATGACAAGAATGTAGCTTTCACTATGCCAGTTTAGGATAATTTAGAACACATAAGTACAACATTTAAGAAATTTCTGCAAATATTCAGAGCAATCCTGCCAGTCTAGGGCAGAAATCTGAGAAAGAAACACTCTCTCATTTTTGTTCAACTGCTTAACCTTTACCCTGACTTGTAGATTTATAGTCACTGTGTCACAAGACAGCATCTGTAATTAAATAAGGAAATGAGATCACTGATGAGCTTCATAGTCCTGAACAGCTTGAAAAAAAATTTATTTCATTTGTAAATATTTCCATTGATGCCATATGGAGGTGTTTCCTATTCTTGAATATACTGTAACTAAGTCCCACCAGTTTTAAAAAATAGGAGAGTAATTCAGAAGTCTTACAGAAAACGTAACAACGATATCCAGAAAGTGCTTCATCTGCCACTAACATAATATAGATTAAAGTTTAACAGAAAACTTAAATTAGTAAGACCAAGCCTTATCAGAATGGCAACTGGTAAATTTTGCTCAATAATACAAATCACTACTAGAAAGTAAGCTTCATGAGGGTAATGAATGGTGTATTAGCTAAATCCACAGGATGCAGAAAAAAATTTCTGGCATATAATAGGCACTGCGTAAGACCGCAGAACCAATGAATGATTTCTTTCATGGTCTAATATCAGAATGATCAGAATAGACAGAGTAAATATTGAAATTTTTTTTCAAGTATTCTGACATACATTAAATCTTCTCAAAGTAAGACCCAATTGATTTACTACATCAAGAAAAATCCTATAATTAACAAAACTTTTACCATTGAACTTACTGATTAAATTCAAGATTTATGAATAGTCATGTCAAGGGAATAATGTAAAGCACTAGAACTATTAAGAAAAATACAGTAGAATATGAAATTATATCTGATCACAACCAAATAAACACTGTCAGCTCCCATATAACAATGGAATACAATGACCTTAAAATCAGGCTTGTTAGTTTTCATAGATAGTATTTTGAAATTTGTTAAATCTATAGATTAATGAAGTTGCATAATGCTAAACCCAGAGCACATATTTTATGCCAGGTGGAAAAGATCAAAAAGACCTTATATTTGGCAATATCTAGTCTATTTTCAAAGTTTCAGTAAATTATCCCAGTTTGATCATTTGCTAAAGTAGGCAAACCATTAATCCAATAAACCAATTAGTAGACTATCTTTGTTCCATTTTAAGGAAAAGACTGCGCCCTTCACTAGGAAGGCTTGTATTGATCCCAGAGGGAGCAGTAAGATGGGTTATTAATCCATGAATTTTTAATCCACAAAATTATGTATTAGGAAAACAGTGCAAAACTTTTATATACATTCAAGGCAAGGAGTTCAAATGTCATTTCAAAATGTCAGTTCAAAAGAGTTCTGGGCTCTGAAGTTTACTGTTCTCAGTGACTTACTTTAGACTTCACTACAACATAATGTTTTACTATGTCTAATGCACATGTTGTTTCCCATCCATTTACTTGATGTAAACATTAATAGACTAACATGATAAAATGTGATAAAAATAAAGACTATGGCAAGAAGACATGGTATGGATCTAACAGAATGTTAAACCTATTTTATTACTAGACAAGATTTATCCATCGTTTCAAAAGTATTCCATGTCTCAGCCTTTATTATCTGTGTGCTTTAGAAGATAATCCTCTTCATTTTATGTTAAGTATGAAGAATTTTTAATCTTGGGGGAAAAAAAAGAAATGGTTGGCCTCAAAAAACATATCCAATTAAAGGGATACTACACACTAAAATAGCAATTAAGATAATAAGATATTTCTGTGCTCAGATCTATGCCTGCCAAATTTCTGGTTAACTTCCCAATATAGAAATATGATCCAATTCAAATGCTTTAAAAAAAAAAAACCCTCAAATTTCCTGGCAGATTCAGAGAATGGCGATGTGAGAGATGAGAAAAATCTTGACAGAATTCACAAGGGAATCTGAGAAAGTAAAAAGCATTAAAAAGAGTTAAATATTTTCCTAGGATGAATTCCTCCCATAATCAAGTCGACAGTATCCATCTCTATCACTTCTTGGTCATTATTGATAGGCTTATTATGGATCTTAGTTTTAAATTTTTCCTATGTGCACATTAAAGCCAGTAACATATTCTAATTTTATACATCCTTGAAGACACCAACCCTGGTTTTTCCCTCATCGGAGCAGCTTTATTCTTGGAGCAAATTCTTCTTGTCTTCATGGAGTTCTGCTCCATTTTAAAGCTGATAGAGTTAGCTCCATTTTTTTCTAATTTAGTATCCTCTTCCTTATTCTCAACCCAGAAAGACATTTCTCTGTTTGACCATGGAAAAAACCAACTTACAGGTGCATCCAAATTTTGCAACATGTATTATAAAAAACTCATTTATTCAATTTTTATCTTGAGCAAAACAAAAAGAGGGAACACCCCTACCTCTTAATGAAAAGTGGCACCTTTCTTCTTATAGTTAATCAGACACAAAGTCTAATTTCTGCCAAGGAAGTCCTTGATAGTTTGGAATAAATTACTTAGGACCCACATCAAAGTAACTGGTAATCCCAAAACAGTAATCTGAGAAAATCACTTAAATATACATACATACACACACATATTTTTTTAAGTGATTAAAACTGAATGTTTAGAAATCTTTAAACTCATCCCTTTAATGCTACCTCATTAATTTTATAATCATTTAAACTGTCAGCCTACCTCATAAACAACAAATTTTCAATTCCATATACATATACTGTCATTCTCACAAAACTGACCCCCAGCTAACCAACCAACTCATTCTGTACCTCCCTTCAAACCAGACATAATTCAGAAGAAATCAGTGTAACTTCTGCCCAGTTGCTGATATGCATTGGCTTAATATCCATATGTCGTGATTACACTGGTTCCTAAAGTTACACATGGCCCAGAGGTTCTTGCTTAAGTAAAAGTTACAAGTGAGTTAGCTGAAATATTTTCAAAGTGCTTTAATTTTACCATAAAAAAAAAGATTGCTAAGGTAAGGAAAGGGAGTTGTAACATAATGATTTTCCTACAATAATTACATTTTACGATATGTTCTTCACTCCATGTCTGCTTAAAATATATATTTAGATAGACACATAAGCTGTCTGTCTTAAGATATGCTAAGGACTGGAAAATTCCATTTAAATACATTCTGTTGAGAATAATTTCATTTTTATTTTGTGCCAATCCCCTAGCACACACCCCAGAATGTGGCATGGCAGCAGTAGGCTATAGAAATCAGAGCTTCCATCACAGGCTAATGATCTCAGTTCGTTCCCTGTTATCTAACATTTCAAATCTTTAGTCTGCAATTATAATAGGGGCAGGGAATCAAGAGTTTCTTTATTTTAGGCAGCCTTTATTAATGAATGCAGTCACTAAAAGGCTAATTGTATCTTCTGAGCTATTAATTGACTTAGCTCCAAGACTACTGTATAAAACATATGGTGCAAGATCCAAGCAACTGTCCAGGGCTGTGCACAGGGGGCATTTGGCTTCGTTTCAGAAAGGAGAACCAAAGGTGATCCCTTTGCAGCTGCAGTGCAGATGGTTTTCTTTGCACCATTTCACTGAATACTAAACAGAAACTGGGAAAAGTTTGAAAACATAATAAACAAACAGCTGAGTGTTAGCTTAAATGCTCTTTGCATCTATCAGGGAGAAGCATTCAGAATCTCTGGATGTTTACCAGATAGCTTAAAAGAAAAACAGAGATGTGAAAACTGAATGAAATTATTTTGAATTTGTACCTAAATATGGTCTGTGTGGTTTTCTTCAAAGTAACAATATAATTAAATCTCTCTGAAACTTCATTTATGGGTGTCATGATTCATAATCTTCAACATCCTCAAAAGTTTACATTTCCCTGAAAATATGCTGAGATGAGTAAAGCTGAAATCACCTTTCCCTCAAGGAGTTACAGGAAAATCATGGAGACGGCTGTTAACCTCCATTGTTTCTCCGTGTTGTGGCAACTAGCACACTACCTCCCCTTTAACTAAAAATGTGCCGCTTCGACTTCGCACTCACGTATTCTACTTCGGCAGAGAGAAAATATTAAATGGAAGACTGGTTAGTAGGGAGGAAAAGAGCAAAGTCCTATCCATGAATGAATGGGTCTGGTTTCTTAATGGCCTCACAGGTAATAATAGTATATTAAGTCCAATGACGAACACTAGGATATTAGTCGTAAAAACACATCTGCTTACACGAATATGCGTTTGACACTTCTAGACATTGGGGTTGTAGCGATAACTTAATACTGTCACGTATATAAACATACACACCTACTATTTCATGTAGAACCAGAAAGAGGACTAAAATATCACGATTTGTAGTTCTGATTATGGATAAAACTAAGAATAGGATTATGGCTATTATTTATGAATAATTTTTCTTATTCTTGGTCAGATGCTATCTGGATTTTCTAAAATCAGGAGCTATTTAAAAGACTATCGTATATACATTATTAATACAAGCAGTTTCCAACCAAAATATGGTATTACTTTATGCAAAGTAAGTTATGCATTAGGCAAATACAATAATGTCTGTATTCTCAACCCTCCTAGAAAATCAGTATCAAAGACCTTCAAACACGGAGATAAACCATCCCTGCATCTCTCGAACAGGGCAGCCAGGTGCTTCATCACTTAGACAGTTCTTGAGTTGTAAACAGCAAAAACAATTCAGTCAGAATATGTTCTGAAGCCCTACTTACTCCCCACTGGCATCACACCCAGAATAACCTCAAAGAAAAGGAAAACTCTACCTCTTCTCCACTGCTCTCCTCTTCCCCATACTTGAGTTCCATAAGCTTTTCACACACTTTGCAAAACAGCAATAGCCTCGCATTATGAAAAAATCAAAGACAAGCCATGCCAACGCCAGCTCTAAGTGGTTGGTCGCTGGTGTGACGTCTTTTTCTCCTAAATGCCTGCCATCTGGAGCAGGCGTCCTTGCTGCTCTGCTTTGCCAGCATCCCTCTCATTCCTGACTCCCAGCTCAAAGTGTTTTTGCTTATCCCTTGTTTAGGCCTCTTAATTTCTTTCTTCTCACTTGCTTGCCTTTCACTTAACTTGGTAAAACACTACAACGGCTGCATTTAATTCACTTATCAATGTTCAGCTAAAAAGGACTGTACAGAATTCACATATGGCTGCAACGATCATTTCCAGCCCAACGAGTAACAAGACTCCGTTTGAATACTTCAGGCAGAAAAACTGTGCTGTAACACACTGAGGAAGTAACTGATTAAAATTTGTAGTGTGTGTTTCCAGAGGAGCTAATTCCACCCTCTCCCAAAAAATCTTATTTTACTGGAAAGCATAGGACCTCTTTCTGGATATATTAGTCACTAAACAGCTTACAAAGATAGGCCGAATTGTTTAAACTTAAACATGGGAATGAGGGCTTAAATCTAGGACACACAGATGCCTGTCACAACTTGGGCCGCGATGGGGGCTCTGATGGGCGTCGAGTATCCTGGGGATGCTAGGGCTTCTTAGCAGCAGAGCATGGAGCTGAAGGGGAAAGCGCCTCCAGCCCGATTCGGCTTGAGAGTGGATTCGTCGTGATGAAAGATACTTGAATTCGTTATATACTACTGGGAAATGACTTGGGTCTCAAGTGTGTGGTTTTCCTCAAAGGAATAATACAATTAATCTCTCTCAAACTTCAATAACGGGCGCCATGACCCGTTATCAGAAGCGTCTGTTTCTCTGAAAATGTTCTGAGATGGGTAAAGCCAAAGCCACTTTCATTTCTGTCAGCCGTGCAACACAAAACGCCACGTATGTTCCCTAGGATGACAGAAGAGGTTGAGGTGGTGACGGGGACAGGCTGAGGTGAGTGAGATTCCCAGACTCATCATTTCTGAGGATGAGATTTCTCCCATATGCTTGGATGTTTTCGACTTGTTTGTCAGGTAATAAGACCAGTAAAATTTATTAGTTTTTTTATTGGATTGCTAGTCCTTTTTCTTAAGGAACATTATTACTTCTTAGCAATTTTCTCTATTCCTACAATATTGCAAAATACTTTAATTTCCGCATGGAATCCAAAAGCACCATAAGGTTTAATGAAAAAACTTTTACTCTGCAATTCTAGCGTAAGCATAGTGACTACACGAGATGAGGTCACAGAAAATTCTAAAATTGACGTCTACAAGGCCTTAATGCCCAGCATTAGTCTAGTGAGGAATGTGATAAAGGGAAATATATTTATAAACAAATAAGAGTGGCAATGTATTAGAAATAGTATACAGGGTTTATTCATCAGTGTCTGTATAGTTGAGAGTGTACACCTTTTTTAGGATTTACCATATGTAACCTTGATTATTGTAGTACACATATATTGTAAACAGATCAGGAAATCTGGGACAGTACTATTATGGACTACTGCTGTATTCACTGTCTAGCATCCAGGTTCCCTTCCTTTGGGAAAAGCCACTTCTCCCCACTATTAATACATGTGGTTTGGGTAGATCTGATGCCAGCTCCTAACAGTAAGCTAACCATCTGACCACAGATATGGACTCAGAGATGTACCAGGAACCCAAGCCATTTAGCAGGAATCATGTGTAGAACTTTGCTGCTACTTCTGCGTCTCTATCTATTACCTATGGATAGTCACTGATACCAATTTGGTATGTTTCCTTCCTGACTCATTTTTTTTGGTCACATATAAGCCTACATATACATATATGTACATATGTATATATACACTTATATGTATCAATATTTATGTAAATATATACATGTATAAAGTTTCTAAATACAGTGATAGACTATATGAAACCAATTTTCTTCTTCAATTCACCTTTAGATTATTCACATCTTTCCATTTCAGGGCAACAGAGGTACCTTAATTTGCTTAATTACTGCAGAATATTCTACCATATAGAGGAAAACAATTTATCACATAACTAGTAGGATATTTTATCCTACAGTGAGCTATTAAAAGAGAAAATGACTGGTTAGAAGCAATAAGCTCCTTTCTGGAGCACACCCTGTATCATTATTTGCCACGGCAGGAGTGCCATAGACTTAGACGGAGCCATCACTAAAGACAGTGAGTCCTGTGGAAGAAGGTGAGCTTAAGGAAAATTAAAATAGAAACTCAGGACAACTCAAAAAAATGTAATCAGAACCAAATCTTACTGCTATCTTCCTCAAATTCTCATCTAGGAGGGTAGAATCTAGCATCCAGAGATTTTCTTTATTAGCAGGGGGACAACAATCATACACTGGTTCTAATAAAATCAATCTCAGGTTAGCCTTGGACCTGAGCTATGACTCCCAGGTCCGAAATAGAAGTTTGCAATGGTGATTTCAGGGGGCTCACAGGAGATGGAGGCAGGGGGTGAATGAAAGCAGCATCCAGGGAAATTTGAAGTAACTAAAGACTAAGAAAGACCTAAGGACCACTGGCTTGTCATGCTCTCATACTTGACCTTATGAAAAGTCAGAAGTTCATGGGGTCATCTAACTGTTCAGTACCCAGAAAACATCCATATATGAATCATAGCAACCAGTAGGTCTTAAAGAATTAATTCCTTAGGTCTGGAGCCGTTATTTACTCAATATTACACACACACACACACACACACACACACACACACACGCTTTTATATATACTCACTATAGTCTATGCAGAGTCATTACTGAAAATTGATATCCCTTACCCTTCCTAGTTTTGAACTTTTAATTAACTGTAATGATTTGCTTAAAGCCTTTTCTTTCTTAGAGTTTAAGTTCCTTAGGGACAGGGACCACGTCTGTTATGTTCTGTAGTGTATGCCTGGCCCATACGGAGAGTGCAAAAGCCAATACATTTTTTTCAATGTATCTATGAGCAGTCAAGAGTGTGGGAAAGGAGAAGTGAGGAAAAAAGGGAAAGACGTGATGGAGGAGAAAGAGATTAAAGAAGAAAAAAACCTCATTTCAAAATTATGTACCTTCATCAGGAACAGCATTCCATGAAGAGGAGATCATTTTGCAAAGTAAAATTAGGACACAGTTTGAAAGGAATGAGATTATATATAATGGCTCCATTTGGTTTTTTGTTCATTCTTACCTAAAATTCTCTATATAGATGGTAGTTTCTAACACATTCTCTCTTCTTAAAAAGGCAAGTCAGGCAAATGCCAAATCTATTTTTATTATATCAAGATATATGTATACTCACATAACTGGCATTTTCAAACAGTATGGTTTTTCTTACGCCAGCTAGTTTGCTTAATAAATCCCCTTAGAAGACTGAAAGTAGCCTAAAATGAAGTAAGAGTTATGAGAAATCACTCTGCAGTTAAAGTGTTTTTCCCTTTATTTTAGAGCTATACTTCCTTATCAGGATTAAATACATTACGAAAACGTTGTCATAAAATCAAAGGATATTGAATGCTCAGAGGTACCTGAACAGTTTTTCTAACTTTCTAAATCATCCTTTTACACCTTATTCAATAACTAATTCCCATTCTAAATGAAACTTTTTCATTTGAGCAAAAAATTAGGTCAAACTATTTGTCCTTTTTGATTGGGTTGTTTTAGCAGGAAAAAGTTTTGCAGAATTACTTCAGGTCTGTACCGAATACAATAATTCCTAATTGTACATTCTGGATTATTTAAAAACATCAACGTAAAACATGTTTTAATCGAAGTCGAGTTACCAGGAGGGAATGGGGGAAGGATGTTGTACTGTCGTTAATTGTAGATCTGACATAAGGTGACCGAGGTTTTAATTCCATATAGAAAGATCAAAAAGTCTATGTAAACTCTCAAGATTTCTTCATTTCCATATAGATATTGCCCTTGGCTAATTTAATAATTTATTAAGTCTCTACTAAAATGCATTTCTAGTACTTTATCTGAGTTTAAGATAAAGAAAACACTTCAAAATTACACCTGAAGGAAAGTCATTTTACTGGGCTGTTTCTGCAGATAAATTATTTTCACCTAAGCTAACTTCATAGACTGAAAAATATTTTCTATACTTAATATGTAAGTGTATATATATATATATACATATATATATATATAATCTAATATATACTTAAAAGCATAAAAAACAGTTTAACTAAAGACCTAATTCCCAATGAAGCAAAGAGCACTCTTGTGTTGATTGGCAGGACAGAGTTTTCTCTGTTTAGAAAAGGAGCTAGGAAATTGCTTCATTTCAATTCCATGTTTTTCTTTTCAGGACCAGCTCTAGAAAAAGTGAAGCACCATTCCAAAAGCCATTCTTGTTTTTCCTCTCTGGGGAGTTCTTCCTCTGTTCTAGAAATGGTGTGTAATGTTTTTTATCTGCAATTCCCATTTTTGGTATCATGAAGTAAGGCCCACTTGAATTTTATATTTCAATCACAGTTTTGCCTATTTTGCCTATATTTTATTGTGACTAGACAAAGACTAAACCACAAAATCTCCTCTCAAACTGGTCTCCTCTAAAATTAAAACATCCAGGACCTTGAGAAAACAAAATAAAACAGTTTTATATAGAAAATAGCAACAACGACCCATCATCAGAGTATATGAATAAAAGATAAAGAATTAAAACAGATAGTGTTTATGTCTAAAAATACCATCACAAACATATAAACTGTTTTGAGCGTTAGTATGTTCTACATTTACCATGACCA
This sequence comes from Suricata suricatta, assembly GCF_006229205.1. NCBI lineage: Eukaryota > Metazoa > Chordata > Mammalia > Carnivora > Herpestidae > Suricata > Suricata suricatta. The sequence goes on along the minus strand of NC_043701.1, from coordinate 37,704,622 downwards.
TTGGATTTCTTTTCCAACAAAAAATGTGTCACGTATAGAACTATATATAATTAAAATTTATTTTCACATAAATTGCTAATAATTGATAGTTCAGTAAAAGTTTAATCCCACTATAAACAAATGTAAACATAAAATGTACTTCAAAAGCACCATGAAGTCACAGTACTTATCTTGCTAACAGGCATTTATTATGATATTTAACCTATTTTCTCCTCACTGTGCTGGGTACTACGTAGGTTACAGAAATGAAACACATGGTCCTTTTCCTATAGAGAAGCTTAAAATGTAATTGAGTCAATAGCAAGCCTCATAAAACCACACTGAACAATAATAATTGCTCCACTGTGAAGTGCCAAGATCTGGAGAAAGCCATAAAGGGTTCAAAGTATGGAGACTTGGGTGGGACCCTGACAGAAAAAAAGGGTAGGGGCGTCAGAGAAGAGGAGCAGGTTTGTGTGTGCTTGGAGAGGTTACGAGGACTGGGGAAAATGAGGCCATGACATGGCTGAGAAAGATCTTCAGGCCGAAGCAGTTAGTGTGTGGTGGACATTACATGAAAATGTGATGCCCAGGTTCTGACTGATATGGACAAGTGGGCCCACTGAAGAGCAGATGAGGAATACTCTGAAAGTGTGGTAAAAATGTGGTAGATGTAAGAGCAGAGGATCCATAAGTATGTTGGTGAAGGGTTTATTTCATCCAGTTTTTTTATCCACTTGGGTAAACCCAAGGTGCCAAGATCGCAGAACAACAAAAGCAGTGACCACAGCAGCATGAAGGTTGCTAGATATTTACTTTTAACACTTTTTTCAAGTTTTTAGTTAAATTTCACTTAGTTAACACAGTGTAACATCAGTTTCAGGTGTAGAAGTTGGTGTCTTTGCTTCCATACAACACCCAGTGTTCATCACAAGTGCCGCCCTTAAAACTCATCACCCACTTAGCCCACCTCCCACCCACCTCCCCTTGAGTTCTCCATAGTTGAAAGTTTGTTTTCTGGTTTGCCTTTTTTTTTTTTTTATCCAATAAGTCCATCCGTTTTGTTTTGTAAATTTCACATATGAGGGAAATCATATTGTATGTGTCTTCTCTTATGTTGCTTAGCATAATACTCTCTAGCTCCATCCACATCATTTCAATTGCACTATTAAAAGAATACAAAAGTACCGATTCAAAGAAACATATGCACCACAATGTCTGTAGTGGCACTATCAAAAATAGCATAATCGGGGCACCTGGGTGGCTGAGTTGGTTGAGCGTCTGACTTCAGCTCAGGGCATGATCTCATGGTTCATGGGTTCGAGCCCTGCATCAGGTTCTGTGCAGAGCCTGGAGTCTGCTTCAGATTCTGTCTCTTTCTCTCTCTGTGCCTCCTCTGTTCACACACTCTCTCTCTCTCAAAAGCAAATAAATGTAAAAAAAAATTCAAAAATAGCATAATTACATAAAGAACCTAAATGTCCAATGACTGATGAATGGATAAAGAAGATGTGGTGGATAGATAGATAGATATACAATGGAATACTACTAAGCCCTAAAATGAATGAAATTTTGCCATTCACTATAAACTGCTTAAACTGCACAGTGTCAATTTTTAGTAAGCTAGGCCTTAATAATTTTGACCAAATAAAATATCCTAAAGGGAAAAATGTGAATTTTAGAGTTACAGAACTCAGATTAGAGGGAAAAAAAAAAAAGGAGTAACACAAATTAAAAGGAAACAGAGGAGGAAACCCCAATTATAAAACACTTCTTTCAAGTAGAGCTACAACTATTCATTTTCATAGGGTGCTTAAAGTAAGGCTGTATAAACATGTGTTATTTAGATCAATTCCATGCTTTCTCTTAACACTATTTAATATTTAACTTATTACTTATTTTGTTTAATCTGCCATTTTTACCTTAGTTTCTCATATTTAATGTCTGACTATTCAGTTTTGTCAGGTAATACTTGCAAAAGCTTTAATTGTAGGACTTTATAGGCAGATGATAACACTCTGCATTCATTTTTATCACTTCTACTGAAGTCCTAAGGTAGACTACACAAATTCAATAGGAATCCAAATTTACTTATCTTCAGGGTACAATACAAAAGCCATCTATTTATTCAAGTCTTTGATTAACAGCATCTATATTTATGAAATGCTCTGGGCTCTGCAGGTGAAAATATTTTATGTGAAACTCAAGTATTATTAAATAAAATTTTTGACGTGATCAGTGTTTTGCATGCATATGTGCAAGTTCAATAACTTTAGCCTGACGTCTAATATTTTAAGTTTGTAAACTTACAAAAAAAGAAAATATCCTTTTAAAGTAGGAGTTTACCTTAATAAATCAGAGAAATTTGTAAAATCAAAGTTATATCAAGAAAATGTCTCACAGGATCTTGGTGTTTTGTTTCTTATTGAATGCTGGGAAGTCTGCAACTATTACTATTAAATAGTTATATATATATATGTTATATACATATATGTATTTTTTCCATTATTAGATATTCACACATATATACCCCCATTATAGTTCATGCTCAACATAAATATCATAAACAAGGAACTTCTGACTATGGGCAAATTCACTAACAAAGCATAACATTTCCAATTCTATTGTATATGAGACATACAAATTATCAACTTCAACTGTATTTTCTTTAAACCTGCTCATTAAGGTACAAGATCCTACTTTAACAAAGGGTGGCAAGAAGTGCACTGAGCTGTACCGCATTTGAGCCTCAATCCCGTCTTTGGCTGGGTGTATATGCTTAAATATACCTTAACTATTCTGGGCTTCCTTTTCCTCATCTATACAACTGATAGGATTATCTCCAACATCTCCCCACTGTACTAAAGTTCTGCTGGTGAGAATGATTAGGATGCCACCAATACCTCCAATGAGAATAATAAAAACATCTCTTACACACAGAGGCCTTAATTATGAGTTGCCCACTGTCCTATATACTTTATATACACTCATTTCCTTTTCACAACAACTTATGCAGTAGACACTCTGATTACCTTCCTTTCAAAAAAGAGGTTAAGTAACTTGCCCAAAGACCAAGATGTAAATGGCTTGTACCCAAATCTAGGCAGTTTGACTCAGAGCTCACATTCCTATCATGCTACTTTATGATAAATGATCATATTTTATAATTTAACTATAAACTGAGCTTTTAATTAATGAATCTACTAACAGTTCCATTTCTGCTGACATGAATCTAAATCTTGAATTGCTATTTTTATCATTCTCTGCTTGTGTGTGCAATATTTTAAAAGGATTTGAGTTATGAAAAAATTTGATCCCTGAAACAACCCTGTGAAGAATATGGAATAGATTTGAGTTGCATTTATGAGAAATTTAGAGCTAAGACCCAGACATTGATGAGGCTTCCTAATTACAAAGTTAAGGTGCTTTTAAACTTGCGCAGAACAAGGGATAACATACTCGTCACAAAGCCAATGGACAATATAGTCAGGCTAAAACTTGGGGTGCCTAACTTCTACACTTGTCTAAATGTTGCACTCTCAAATCTTTTCTCCAACCTAGGTGTCTCTCCTGTCTAGGGTCATGACAGATTTAATAAAATGAAATCAAGTTTATCATTTTCTCCCAAACCTGCTTTTTCTCCGAAATCCTTCTTCCAATTAATCATACTAGCAATTACTACCCTAAATTAAAAATCTCAAACTCTTCTCTCCCACTGCCTCACATTGTCACTGAATTCCATAAAATCCACTTTCAAAATACTGCTCAGATTTTTAGGTCATTCCTATTGCAATAAATTATTTCCAGGATATAAGATGTCCTCTGTGATTAAGGACCATTAAATTACCATTGTTATTTCAACCCTTCTGTATTTTAGGCTACAACCTTCCCAACAATCCAAAGTCCTTACACTTTATCAGAAGTTCCATGCCTCTGTGCAGGCAAAATTCTCTGGCTGAACTTCTTCCCTCTGTTTTGAACCCTTCTTTATCCTACTTACTTCCTCCTCTAAGAAATTTCTCCTTACCTGGCCCCATCTTCAAATTAATTGCTTTTTTTTCTTGTCTGTGCCCATATTATAGGACTTTTCATATTGGAGTTTAAGGGTAATAAATACATTCCATTTGTCAAATTTAGTCCTAGTCTTTGTTCTTTGAATAGGTTTTGTTTAATCCATAAGAATAACAAAAAAAAAAAAAAACCCAAGCAATGAAAATGTTATCTTCATTTTACAGATGAAATCCTTGAAGCAAGGATAGAACCTGGAAGCTGCTTCAGATTCTTTCTCTTTCTCTCTCTCTGCCCTTTCCCCACTCAGGCTTTGTCTTTCTCCCTCTTTCAAAAATAAACATTAAAAAAAGAAGACTATAATTCAGAAGTGGGGAAGCTCCGGTTTTAAATTTGTGGATTTCTAAAACACTATACTCTTTTCTTATTGTTGTTCCATGATACTGTCTTACATGTTTATGCTCCAATGGCCATTAAACTTCTAAAATGTGAGAAAGGTGTCTTACTCAAAATTTCAGTCTTAGGACCAGGCTCATGGTCTGGCATTCAACAGATGTCTGGTGAGTAAATGCATTGTTTGCTCACTAAAATTCTATTGCTATTAACTACCATTTAAATAGAAATGCTAATTTCATGAATATGACTAATAGGGAAAGAAGATTTGAACAATGCTTATGAGTTTTTAATGTAATTTTTGAGTTTTTGTATCTTATTTCATTAATATAAGAGATAAAGAATAATACTGGTGTGCTTGATCTCTCAACATTATTCGCATTGGCTTTTTTCTTTCAATAAGATGCTTAGGATAAATTATTAATTTCTTTTCTTCCAGAAAGGTCCATCCATTTCAGGCCCAAACCTCAGTCCTAAGTGTTTTCTAAATATATTTGCATATAGTCTGTCTACATTTTTGCAACTATATTTTGACCTTCTAAAAAGCAGGACTGGCAATTCACTAAGTAATTTAAAAAATACAATAAAGTCTGGAATGCTCTTTAAGAAGGCAAATGTTTTTTCTTTCTTTCTTTTTAGCCTAAACTTATCTTAAAGATAAGCTTATCCTAAGAATAGTGCATCCTACTAAATAAATTCTACTTTATGGAATAAGCAATTATGAAGTATACTAAATTGCCATCGATTATAAAGAACAGAGAGCTTCCTGCCATGGCAGAGAATCAAACTAAGTGTATGTTAGTCTATTCCAGCAGCCCCTCGAAACTTTGAGTATAAAAATGAAGGGGAAAAAAATGAATGCTATGAAAATTAATGGATGGAAAATAAATTATGAAGATTTGTAAGGTGGCTTGGAAAACCGTTTGATGGAAGACATTGGATATACAACTTTCATTCTCAAAATACTATGACCATTCTTTCATAGATATGAGGATCCAGAGCATATCAGAATTCAACCCTAGAAGTCAGTCACGTATACTCAGAGGCAGAATTCTTGTCTATGATACTTCGGTCACGCTACCATTTAGTAATTCCTTGGAGAACACTACTGATAGCACCACACAAACACAAGGCAGTCATTCACTTGTTCAGCCAACACATACTGAGCATTTGTAAGCCAAGAGATTAGACATTATCTCAACTAATTTTCATTGTAAGTATTATCTCAATTCTTTAAAAAAATTGCATATGGTCAAAAATAAGAAAACAATATGTAAAGGTATAAAGTACAAAGTGAATGTCCCCTACTAACCCTTCCTCAATCTTTAATCACTTTCTCCAATATAACTCTGGTTCCTACTTTCTGGTCATTTAGCTCTATAAACAGAAATATGCAAATTATATGTACAATGTAATCTTACTAAAAATTTTCAGGATGCTTAAAAAAAACTTTAGTATCTTGAAAAGATTTTCATAGTTCCACAGAAATACCTATTTTTAATGTCTGCCAAATATAAGCTGCTTCACTGGAGAGATGTACTTATTTGACCTGCCTCTATTATCTGTACTTTTAGAGTTATTTCCTTGTTTGGCTATTAAAAACAACAGTGTATTATATTGTTCACTCAATGACCATGTGAATTTAATTTTTAACAGATATTGCCAAATTGTTTCAAGAGTTAATACAAATTTATATTCTTACCAGGAATTTAAGAGAATGCTTGTGGATCCCCCACCCCCTGTCTGACCCCTCTCCCACTCACGCTTTCTCTCTCAAAAAAATGAATATTTTTTTAAAAGTGAAAAATTAAGCATTTACCTAAAATGAAAATGAAAACCCGTTTTTATGGTAAATAACTATAATCTCAATTCTCAACTCTGGTTCATAGATCAAGTAACCTAGTCCAAGCAAACAAAAAAATTAGTGAGAACAGCTTTATTTTACCTTTTTTTTTTTTTTTTTTTTTTTTGCAGACTGTTTTTAATGTCAGCCTTCACATAACGCATCTGGATTTTTCTACCTGCTCTAGCATTCAGTCTGCTGCAGTCTGCTGTTTTGCTTGAAGTACTGAAGAAAAGCAGTCTCACATTGCAAATATGTAGTCTGAAGAGGGAAGTGTACTTTGATAGCCCTTTCACCTGTCTGCACATGCTCTTCTTTGATACCACACCAAAACCCGACAGTGATATTTTCTAAAGGATTCCATATAATATAAAATCCTATCAAAACCCTTAACATAATGACTCTAACATTAATGTCTATTGGTTGAGGTACATCCATATTGTACTTTCAATGAATCTTGGCCTGTGTGGGATTTTCTAAGATCATGCACTGGTCATTTGGAAAATACCAGTTCCTTAAGTTAAGCAAATCTTCCAAATATTGTCTTATTATAAAACATTCTAAAATTCCACTTACATCACTGCCCATCTCTTCAGAGCCGTCTAAATACTGAAGTCTCTCAAGCTTACGGTGGAAGATACAAACTTTCCAAAATTCAAAGTATTGCTAAAAAGTTTAATTCTGTCACTGGCTACAAGTATTATTAGTTGTTTTCCTTGAAGTAATAAGTTTGCTTCATTAACTTTTGAGAAGATATCTAGCAAATACCAACGCCCAGATTCTTCCAAATGATTCTTCCAAGTAAAAGTGGCATTACGTGTAATACAGTGGCTAGTTCAGCTGGCAACTCAATAGTACAAGTACTTTTCAAGACAGCAACTGTACTTCAAAATGTAACAAAACAGATTTATGCGTATTTCCCATTTCATCACGCAAAATATTTACAGGGGTTGAAGCTTCATTACTAACTTTACTCCATCAAGGGCATTCTTAAATGAAATGACATATTTTTTTTTCCTGCAAGTGTCTGATGAAAAGGAAAACATTACTAGCTAGAAAACTGTTTGCTGCCTCTATCACCGCCACTTGAAAGGAGAGGAAACCGAGATGCACACATTAGAGAATCTACCCAAAGACAGAGTAAACAGCATGGCTAAAATTCAAACCCAGCCATTCTAACCTCAAGTTCTGGTCCTAAGCAGCTTAGGACATCTTTCTATCACCTGCCAGTACTGTTGCAAAGTTCATTGTAAAAAAAAAAAAATGCCACTCCAGTTTTTCCTTTGGCCTCTCAGATTATAATATGCATTCATTCATCAAGAATTTAGATTGACTGTGAGCCAGAGACTGAGCCCCATGATGGAATGCCAAAATGAATAAGATATTGTCCTCACTTTCAAGGATTTCACAATTGACTGGGGAGAAAACTGGGCAAACAACTACGTGTAATTCAACGTGATGAATGTCATAATCGTACTGTGTGCAAAGTATTTTGGAAGCACGGAAGAGAGTGATTAATTCTGTCCCAAGAAGGAAGGAGGGGGACCAGGGGCTTACCAGCACAAGTGAATTTTAGTTGAATCTGAAGGACAAATACATCAAATCCCTTTATTCACAGGATAGTCCTTCACATATATACCTGAATACAGCCATTGTGTTTCCAGCATAAGTTTCCACTACAATGAATTAAATATCTCCATTGCTCTCAAGAGTATATTATGAGGAGAGGAAACAAATTCCCATATAATGAAAAATGCCTTCTGAACCTATGTATTGACCTTTCTTTTGCAAGTATATATTCACATTTATCAGCATTAACCTGTAATTTTGAGAGAGCCAGACAATTTTGTCTAATAGCCAAATAGCGTATTCTAAATTACAAGTAGGAACAAATGTGTAATCTCAAGAAATTGTTCACAAAGTTCCCCAACCAGACTTTTAATCCCCTTTCTTCTAAGAAAGAGATCAGCAAACTTTTTTCATGCCAGATCAGATAGTCAATATTTTACACTTTATGGGCCAGATGGTTTCTGACCCCAACTCTTCAGCTCTGCCCTTGTAATATGAAAACAGCCATAGACAATATGTAAATGAATGGGCAAGGAAGTGTTCCAATCAAACATTACAAAATAGGAAGTGGGTCACATATAAGCCAACGGTTTGCTGATGGTTTACAGCAACAATGTTTCTTTTATGTCTCCTCACTGCACACTGGAAAGAACATTAGACCCAGAATGAGGACAACTGGCATTTAGTTATACCTTGCTAAAAGCCAGTTACGTGATCTCATGCAAATGGCTTTACCACTCTGTTACCTGTTTTTTGATCATATCAATCATCTTTCGATTTTATGATCAGTCATACCCTTAATAAAACCCAAGGAATCACTGCAAAGTAACTGTTTACCCAGGTATTCCTAACTCATTCCACCATTAAATCACAAGAGTGACAGTGATAAAAAAAAAAATGAATGTGACCTTAGAGGATATTAATAGAAAGGTTTACTCAAATGAAGATGGGACACTCTGCTCCACTCTACAAAAGTGAAGTTCAATTCTGAGTAAAACACTAATAGGAGTATCCAAGGGAAAACAACAAAAAAATTTGGCAATTTTAGCATATTCACTTTCTAAATGCTTGGAAATAAACAAAGATTAGAACATAATTATCATATTCTAGGTTGGAATCATCTTTGATTCCTAGGTTCTGATCAATTATAAATTCTGTACCTTCTATATTGTAAGTCTAACAAAGTTATTGCTAATAACAGTGTTAAAGTAACATCATCACTAATCTCATATTTGCATCACTATATAGAGTTTATATCTTTAAGTATTGTATCATTTGAGTTTCTTGGACTCATGAGACTGGCAAAGATAAAGATCATTGCCTTTTTACAAATAACAAAGGAGAAATTCAAAAGGCTTATTCTCTACCTAAAAGATTCTTGACTTCATTTCCTAAAAAGGGAAGGGGCTGGAGCTAAGCTCCCAAATCAGCTTAGAAAATGTAGACTGAACACTGAAAACAGACACCACCAAATATTTGGTACAACTTCATCTACTTATATTCTAGTGGAAGGACAGCTTGGGGGAGGGGGACTTAACAGCTTAAGAACTTCAAAGCACTTTAAATTTGGAAATAGTTGCCTAGCATTTTGTTTTTGCTGTTAGTGTTCAATTTACCTAGTTTTTCTGTTAAGTGCTTCAACCAAATATAAACGCTTTATAAATACACCTCATAAAATACATGAACGAAGAGGGGGTGTTCTAACTAAAACAAATTCAACTGGCAAAGATTCTAAAAGCAAAGGAGATTCCTTTCCATTGGATTGGCTCCAGAGATAAAAGCCATATTCTTATAAAAATAAAATATAAGCAGCTGTGAATAATTCAAATCACTTAGTGGCATGAATAGATTAATATTATAATGTTATACTTGCCTTTTATCCAGACACAACTTTGAACATAATAAATTTGGTCTGAGAACTGAAATCCTCAAAATTCTGAATTTGGTTGCTTCTTTTAATAGATATAATTAAATTCACCTTTGAAGGCTCCAGAAGGTTGTGGAGGACAGATGAAATGTATTTTTATTAAAACGAGCTTATCTGTGGGAGGCTTTACACAGAAAACTACAAAGAGATTTGAGAAAGCAGCAACACAGGAGCTAGATTATGCAAACAGAAAGTCTATAATAGATGAGGAAATTCATCTTCATCAGCTTGTCGATCCCTGGCGAAGAGGACACCACGGGGGAACTACATGGGGCAAATCAAGTTACAGAGATGTTTGCTCTTCCCTCCTCTCCCTCCTCCTCTAATTTGAACATAGATTGAATCAGATTACTTATCATTAACACCTCAGATGACCTGGTGTAAGAAAAAGGCAAAGTAACAACTAATGGTGTGCTTGGAAAGGAAAAACGTGCGGTCTACTTTTGTATGGAGAAAGCTGAGAGAATTCACATGTCACATGGACCTTGAGACTTTCTAGCAACAGAGGGTGTGGCTGCTTTGCTCTTCTCTGGGCTGCCTCCTTCTAGAACCTCAAAGTCCCCAAGGGCTGTGCCTGGGAGAGGCAGCATGTGGGACAATGGTGTACCTTACAGGGGACACGGTTTCTAAAATCAGCCTGTAAGGCAAAAATGATCTAAACTCAAAGATTTTTGAAGAACCCTTATATTTTCTTTAAAGTACGCAGGTACAGTTTTCCAAATACCAACCTGTACAAAATATACATAAATATAATGCACTAAATGCAGCTTATAATAAAACCATCTTGTAGCAACAACAGTAAAAGCCATTGAAATATTTAAGTATTAGAATCCCATGAAAAACTAATATCATGAGGCATGCAAAAATCCACTTGGGTTTAGTCTCAAGAAAAATGGAAGCTAACTTGCCTTCATTGTTCTTAATGTTAGACGTCTCCTCTTTCCTTTGTTTTCACTCTTTCACTCTTCCTCCCTTAACAGATCTCTCTTCCTGGCTAGTTACAGTCAAATTCAATGTTTGTTTTTTTTTTATTGCTACCATAGCAAGTTACCACAAACTTAAAACAACTCCCATCAGATACAGGCTTGGAACAAAGCAGATCTATTATCTTACTGTTCTGTGGATCAGAAGGTGGAAGTGGCCCTGGGTAGTCTGCTCTGGGTTTTCCAAGGCTGAAGTCAAAGCTCCAGTGGCTGAAGTTCTTAAGGCAAATCCACTTGAAAACTCATTCACGTTGGTGGCCGAATTCAGTTCCACATAGCTGGAGGACTTCGTCTTATAGTTCCTTGCTGGCTGGGTGCCAGAGGATCTTCTCAGCTTCTAGAAGCTCCTAACCCCCTCTTTCCCACTTTTTAAAGCCAGCAACAACGGGTGGGGTCACTCTTTCTCCACTTCCCTCATTAACCACACCTCCCCATGCCCCTCCCAACCTCTGATTTTAAAGACGCCTATGATTATATTGGGCTCACCTGGAGAAACCCAGTCTCCTTGCCTTGCCTTCTTTTTTAAATTTATTTATTTAGTTTGAGAGAGAGAGGGAGTGCATGCACGTGTGAAAGGGGTAGGGGCAGAGACACAGAGACTCCCAAGCAGGCTGTCATCACAGAGCCCAACATGAAGCTTGATCCCAGGAACTGTGAGATCATGACCTAAGCAAAACCTTATATTTAACTGAACCACGCACATGCCCTCCCTGTTTTAAAGTCAGCTGATTACTAACCTCCATCCAATATGCAAAGTGCTTCCATAGCAATTGCAGAGTCTTTGCTTAAACAGCATGAGGATGGGAATCTTGGGAAGACACCTTTAGTATTTAGTATTTTCCTCCCACACAGTGAGAATAAATTCTTGGTCTCTCAAACTTACTCCCTTACAGTCCCTAAAATATATCACACATCTAGCCACAAGTCACAGGCAGCCACATTGGTAAATAAAACTTTGTTTGCAAAAAGAAGAACCTAATGAAAACATAGCAAAGAAAACATTATGAGACATCACAAATATTTCAATAAAACCATAAAGAGTTGTGACAGCAAGTATAAAAATAAGCATGCACTAAAGCAGGAAGGTCCTGGCCTGACAAAGATACCACAGAGAAAGAGCCTGCAGAAGCCTCATTTGTTCTCTGGACATCTGGGGTCACTGATTTATTAAGAGGGACCCAGGTGTTACTTCTTGGCAGGTGAAGTCTAAAGTGCTTTGTGCTTTGAAACAAACAGCACTCTGAGTCTTGTCGAAGGCCTCCGTGAAAGGCCCTAATTGAATCTAAAGATCCCAGCTGGAGTTTGAGAAACGTGCTTCCAAACTGACTTGACTTCAAAACCAGTCTGCCACGCTTACCGCAGCCCATATTTGCACACTGCTGTCTCTCCCCTGACATATTCATGGGTTTTGCTAAGTAACATCTGAGCAGAGGAAGCCATCCCAGAATTCAGGGATTCCCAGTAGTTAACACAGTCCTTGTCCTATTGACGAGGTGAGAGGTTTGACCAGTCTCTTCTGCAGACAAGCCAGCCTTCTTGAATTGTTCCGCTGTCCAAAAGGGGACGTTCTGTGGCTTCACTTTGTCTGGTTGCCACTGGTCAACTCAGAACATCGTGAAACCCAAGCCCTGTGCTGTGCAACCTCCCTCCCGGTCACCTGGAGCTGAGTCTCTATCATGTGGCCTGCCAGTGAAGCCTGGACAGGGATTTCACAGAAATCTGACACTGAGAAGAGTGCAAAGTTTGTTTCTTCACAAGTACCAGTAGTAGTGAATCTACTAATTATAGAAATTACTAAGCAGTAAAAGAATGGGGGATGGGGAAGGAGACTCAAATGACATAACCATATGTAACATGGAGATGACTTTTTTTTTTTAATCTGACACATTAACTTTAGGTAACCAGACCAGTAGGAGAAAGGATTCCAAGAGCCTCTTCTGATCCTTCCAGTACGTTTCCTGATCTATTTTCCCGTAGGAACTTTATAGATGATGTACAATGCTCAGCTCCTCCTCCACATTCCCAATCTCAAACACAAGATGTAATCAAAACACCCTGAATGACATTTACTTAACTCAAGGGCTGCAGAAAGTGCTTTGCAACACTGACTCTTAGGAAAGGGAGACATTCACTCCACCACAAGGAGAGCAGGAACTCTTAGATGTGCTCTGATCACAAAATCAAAGTATCATGAATTAAGTGTGTCCTGCCACCTAGGGGCATTCTTAGGCCACTATGGGGCATATTCAATTTCTAGAGACTTCGTACTGTATTCACTAAGGCGAAATGATAACATTAAATCCTCAACTTTTTCAGAAGCTCAACTTTAGAATGACCCTTTAAAGCAATGGCCATTTCTGTGCTCTTTTAATAAAATAACTTGGGCATTATCCATCATATTTTATGTTAGAGAATGCCCAACAGACACATGTGATACATTTATTGTAGATTTCAATTGTGGCTAGAGTTGCCATTTCATGCCGATCCCATCCCCATCCCTGATTTTATTTGGCCAGCAAGGGTTTTGTTCCAGTTTGGTTTTAGTTTGAATTCCTTTGGATGGGACAAAAGGAAGCTGCACCATTTTCTCTGGTTCACACCCAGACTCTTCTCTCATTCACCCACCAGCCTGGGCCTTGAGGGCCCCTAAATAATATGAAAGCTCGCTTTAGTTAAACTGTGAGGTCAAGATAACATAAAATATTTTCTTTTCTGCTTTAGCCACCAATAACTTCAGAATTCAGCTCACTGCTCATCGACATTAATAAATCCATTTGAAGTTGCTTCTAACTCCTTTCTTCTTATAATTTCATTGTTCTGAATGTATTTCAAATTTCTAGCTTTTTTTACTGCAATTTATTTTTAAAGCTTTCCCAAATCTTTTTTATAAATAATAAATAAATCTTACTTGTAATTTTAAAATAGGGGCTTACACAGAAATATACCAGGTGTATGTTTCTTGCTTTAGTAGAGCTAGCTGTCTATACTTTAAGCTGTCTAGCACAGCTGTCTATAATTTAAGAAATGGCTGCTGGATAGAAACCAGATCTCTTCTATCATATTAATACAAAAAGTTAAGTGGGATGTAATTCTACATGAACATTACATACTGAAGGAGATCAGGGATGTCACCCCAAAAGACACTGCTTTGGCATATTGATTATTTTGAGCTGAGGGCACAGATGCAGGAAGGGCTCTCTGACCTTCCCCTTTCTGCCTAAAAGCAGGTCAGAATAATCCCAAGAGATAAGTGCACTCTGTACTACACAGAGAACATTCTTATCACTGGAGACTGGTTATCTTTGACAAAATGGATCTATACAAACAAACCTATTAAAATAGCCCTTTTCCTTCTTTAGTTTTCCCCATACATTTCCTAGTAATGTTCCCACAGTTTACTATCCCTAACCCAAATCCATGTCTTGTCACTTCTCTACAAGTTTATCATACTTTGATATTTTTAAAAAAAAGTATATAAGCTCTCAGTTCTAACTGCTTCTTTGAATCTTTGTTTTTCTTATTAGGACTCTCCTGTGCCCATCAAAGTAGTCAATAAAATTTGAAGCTTTTCTCTTGTTGATCTGCCTTATGTTAAATTCTTAGGCCCAGTCACACTGCCCAAGAGGATGGAAGGAATATTTTTGTTCTCCAAAATACACATATAAATTAGTCCAAATTAGTCCTGCAAGGAAGTGTCTAATCACTGTTCTTGTAACCTATCATAAGAGAGACCAATAACAGAACAGTTGAGGTTTCCTCCTGCTACAAAGAAAAGTGGTAGAACTTAATAAAAACTTAACAGAAAGCACTAGAAGAATTAATTAGAGTCAGCGGTGGTGATCTCAGAGACCCTGACATTATGGATCAGAGCAGAACCTGGTTCCATGCCACCTGCTAGTAGACCACACACTTACCCGGTAACCAGTCAGCCTCAAGGAACAGACTAGAGATACATGCTGAGAGGCATCTGTAGGGGTGGGCTTCAGGTGGAAGCACTCACTTGGAAATTTCTTCCTAGATATGGACATGCCATCTGGGCTCATAGTGCTACCATGAGAACGTCGGGAAGAAACAAGTATGTAAAACGGGTAATGAATCACCTCTAGCACACAGAGCAGGATATTTCCTTCACAAAAGAGAAACAAAACAAATTCCTGTTGTAAAAGGATCAAAAGAATATGGCCCAGGACTCACTTTAGGGAACTTATGGAACATAGTGCAAGAATGTGCCTGCATGGTAATAGTATGACTACCTATCCTTGGTGCTGAAGAAGAAGAGTGTTTATTTCCTGAGACCAAAGGTCTGGTCATGACTTAATATGGGGTATGGCAGAGCTTTTTATAGACTGTGAAAATTTTTGCCCTCTGAAGACTCAGATTAGCAAATAAAGACTCTTAGAAAAATTCCAAGAAGTTAAAAGTCTCTGGTTCATCAGCTTCTTCTCCCCAAATATGTAGAGAACCCTGGGGACAAGGACAACCAGAAACCAAAGAAAATGATCAGAGGTAGCAAAGCCAGAAAAATTAAGCTATTTGGCTATAAATTTCAAAGTTTTTCCCCAATGACATACTTGCCTTTGTTCCTAAAGATACTTTTGTGCTAAACTTAGTAGCTGTTTTTCTTTTCCTAAATCTTTTTTTCTTTCTTTGTGAATTCAACTGAGCAGGAATGAGATCGATTATTTTTACGTGTAGGACACGAAATTGAAGAAATGAATAATAGAAGATGAGAAATCTTTTAATAACCCTAGTTGTTATTCTCGTGGTCTATTTTCTCTTGATCTTTTCATTGAACAAATCTTTCTTTAAATGTTTCACCTTGGGGGGTTACTATCTACCCTGATGGGCCATTGACTTTGTAGAGCACGGCATATGCTGAATTGAACACTGTAATTACATTTAGACCTAGGGCAACACCCAATTGTTCATTCTCATGTGTATCTGGAAGCACCTACAAATGATATATATTAATGAATTACAGGTCCTGTGGTGAGTTAATAGGATAACAAGTCTCAGTCAGTATTGCATAACTGGGGTGGCGAGAAGCTGAGCTCTTTGTAAACATATGACCTGGTGGGATGGAATCCCTCTAGAAGCAGTTAAGAAATGATATGGTTGAGTTAATATCGGTCCCTGTATTCTCAATGTTCTGTCAACCTACTCAATTCACATGTTGCAGCTGGTTGTTTCCCTGAATTTCTCTGAGGGTAAGGCCTGAGCTTCCAAATATTATTGTAATCTGGGGAGAGGAGGTACATGCATAAACACACATGGCAAGATTATCTCATGCATCATAATGTGATGCCAGGCCTCCTGTTAACTGTCCTTGTGTTTCAGGTGACTGATATGGTATAAGGAAACATAAAGCATTAATGAAATTATGTTATATTTTACCCATTAAATTGGAAAAAATGGAAGAGATGGATAACATCCAATACAAGTAAGGATACCTAGGGATGCAGGGAAACTCTCATTTAATGCTAATGGCCATGTTCACTGCCACCACCTTTCTGGAAAGCAATATGATAGTGCATACTATTATTAAGGGTAGATGCTGATTGAATCAGCAATCTCATGTTGGGAGATATTTTTGTACATCTTTAAAGGAGCATACGTAAGGATCTATGTACAAAGTTATTTATTGCAGTACTATTAGTTGTGGTACAAAACCAGAAACAACCTGAATGTTCATTGTAGAGGAATGATTAAATATGATACATCCACATGGAATATTACACAGCTATTAAAGAGAATGAGTTAGATCTATATGTATGGGCATCTAGAGAATGTCTATGATACACTCTATTAATAAAGGTAAGTTACAGAATATATTTATAGTATCATTCCAGTTTAGGAAGTTGAGGGAGAAAGGGTGGAAGGAGGAAAGGGTGCAGAGTAAGAGAGGAGGGAAAGAAAAGAGGTGAGTGGAGGGAAAACACAAAAATCTGATTGTACATGTGTCTATCTTTATATGAGCACAGAGAAGGAATGCTATGCCACAGGAACCACCTAACACTGGTCATTCACAGGAATGACACAGGAGGGGGAAGGTGAAGTTATAAATATTTAATACAGCTCTGTAGGGTTTTATTTGGTTACACAGAGCATGAATAACCTTTATTGTCTTTGTTTGAAAACAGCAGTAACCTAATCTGAAAAATGCAGGGTGATACAGACCATGCAGGGACCCCCAACTACTTGGTGAGATGGAACCAATTTATAGTTCAATGAAGCTTTAAGATAACTGGAGTGACCTTGAGGGTGGAGACTAAAACGTGCTTTCCTTTCCAGCACGAAGTCCGGCATTCTCTGGACATGAAAAGGCCTGGAAGGCCTGGCCAATGGATCTTCAATATTTATCTGTGAATTCCAATTTATAGGTTAGGGAACACTGCTGTTGATAGGCCAGCAGACCATGTAGGAACATGCTGCTTTTGAGCCTAGACTAGGGGCACTCAGATTGTCTCTGCATAATAAATTTCTGAAATAATTAAATGCCACTGTTCTTCCAGGACAAGTCTTGACTTAGGATATATGCTTATTGGGTAGAAATAGTGGTTAGAATTTTTAATAGACTAGTTCTTGGCCTATTAAATAATCAGGTTCAGCCAGTAGCTATCTGGGCCTTTAATCATATATTCCTAGAGAATCCATAGGATTTGCATCCCAAATAAATATAAATTTATTTATAACATATGTGTGTGTGTGTGTGTGTGTGTGTGTGTGTGTATTCTCCTGTCAATCAATAATTTAAGTAGGCTCCATGCCCAAAGTGGGGCTTGAACTCATGACCCTGAGATCAAGAGTGGCCTGTTCCACCAGGTGAGCCAGCAATGCACCCCTGTCATCAATAATTTGACTTAATATTTAATGAAGAGAAATAGCATTTTACTATTTTTTCTTAATACATCCACAATGGATTGTTCTTTGTGTTTTTTGTGAAGTGTGTATTCCTCTTTGATATATGTGGTTTTACAGGTCTTAATAATTTATTTATTGAATACACTTACATGTTCCAATAGAAACACTGAACAGTTACTTTGAGTCAGAAAAATATATCACAAGGATAAATCTCTGACTGCCGTTCAATTGTGGATCTTAATGTAGCCTTAAATGTTTTGAGACCTCACTACCGATTTTACTTCCCATGAATACTCCACATTAAGATGTCCTGATATAACAGCACAATCACTTTCACTGCACTCTTCAGAGATCAGGTCTACTGTGGTTCAACAATTCTGTCAGTGCTGTTGTTTGACCCTGAAATCCCTTTATTTAAACCATCTTCCTGTACAAAAATCCAGACTTAAAAAATAAATTAGGAGATGATGATTCACATTAAAGAGATTTATTTTCTTCAGTGAAGAAAAGATCTTGGATATATTTAAATAACTAACTCCATTAGTTATTTGAAAATTATGCTACTTATATATATTAGTTACAGACAGATATTCATTAGGGTTTGTAAATAAGCTTAGCTAATCCAAACAACAATAGAAAAAGTCTGTTAGACTAATCCAGTTTATGCTGAAAGTCTAACTTATTTTCAATTTAGGTTAATACACATGTCCTTCTCTGTTGACCTCTCTACCTTTCTCCATCTTGCCCTGTGCTTGTGGCTGCAGACTTTGATGGAGTGTATTGACTGACTTCTTTGTCCCTGGCTTTTGTTTGGGCATAGCCAATAGCCAGCCAATGAAAAGTAGTGGGAAGGTGTGTAGAGGAGAGTAAGGATCCTCTAAAGGCAACAGTTCTTGCCAGCAGCTCTCTCCTTTAGCTACAACCTACCTCAGCTACCACTCTTTCAGATCTCTCCCACTTTCAACCCTCAGACCAACATGTGGTAATATTTCCCTCCTATTGTTGGCCCAATAATGTTTCACTATCCTGTTGTATCCTTGATCTCAGTTCTTGTTTTGTAAATAACCCCTTTATTAAACACATTGCAATTACACCCATTAAGCATGCCATCTATTTCCTTATGGGATCCTGACCATACATATATATGCGGAAAAAAAAAATCAACTAAGGGCTCCATAACACATAAATAAATTAGAAATTGATTTGCTCTCATACAGTTTATAATCTGGTGTAGGAGATAACTCTGGCTCCTCTGATATCATTGGTTGAGGTCTATTTAGATACATTTGAGAAAATGATAGTAATGTCACATTAATATAGGTGATAAAAAAGAATGGTAGAACATTCCAAGGGATGACTTGTTATGTATAGGCTGGATTGGAATAATTTAAGTTTACATATGAGAGGATGAAACTCTATGTAGAAACACTTTAACCAGACTTTAAAATGCCTTCAAAATGCAATGTGATATTGAAAGGGTAATTAAAAACTAAGTGCCTTGCCCCAAATAATAATTTCATATATACTTGTTTTATGAAAAAATGTTTATTTATTTTCTATGAGTATTTTTTAACTGTTGCATACAAGCCCACATATTAAAGATTCTTTCATAGAATTTTTAAAATCATCTGGAATTAACAAAATTATATATTTTAGAAATTTGGTAGGGATACATTCAATTTTGGCACTAATTTAATTGTAGCAAACCATGGGCTATGTCCTAGTATTAAAAGACACTAAGGTTTCAAGTAAAAAGGACCCTACTTCATGATGTTTATTTAATTCAAGTGTCCATTCAATAAATGGGAAAAAGTAGCACATTTACATTTACAGTTAGCATTAGAAGTTAAAGCTGTGGTGGTAAATTAGATGAGTTAACAAGTATATAACACACACCTCTCAATGGAACATAAAATTTAAAAATTTTAACTGACATTAATATTTTGTCAGTATTTAAATAGATGAGATGATTAAAAAGTGATAGCTCTTATCTTTAACATTTATAATGAAAAATCTATGTATGAAAACTAATGATAGATTACAAAGTAGAATCATTGCCTTATAGGTATTTATTTTTAGACACAGGTAAGGCCAATCTAGAACCATTTAATTTAATTGGAGTTTGGACAAATATGCCTACATGAAAATGTCCGTGCTTGCTTTATGGCTTCCTGCTTGTTTTGTATCAGAATATCTTTGTCATTCACACTGCACTGCAAATCAAATTTTACATGACTTCAATAGATATATTAAGGAATTAATAGGGTTGAAATACTATCATTTGAAGTCTTTTAAAAACTAGGGTTGAGGAGAAAATTAATGTTTAATTAAGAGCTACTGAACAAGAGGAGGATTATATCTGGCCCTGGCAAACAAAAGGTGCTGAAGTACTTGCAGAAGTAACTGCAAACAACATTGAGCATGTTACCAAATTGCCTAAGAAAAGATGTTAGATTTTAAAACTTGCCTCTGTCCCGATGGCCTGGTTTTCAAAAGGGCACAAACATAAATAGGTCCTAGTTAAAATAAACACTGGGTCAATAAATCTCAAATTCATAAAATACACTCAAAACTTCAAACTGTTTAGTCTCAAGTGATACATTAGCAGTACAGACATACATTAAAGCACTTAGCATGAAAACCACTCGCTATAAAATAGGGCAGAAACACATTAAATATTCTTATCAATCTCAACTCCAAAAGGATTACAATTTAGAACATATGCAGGATCAGTTATGCAAAATGGATTCAACAGCTTCCCCAATAATGTCCTCACTCTTTGGAGATTTTTTTCCCCCTACCCTTCTGAATCGGCTGAACAGAAAGAACAGAAAGGAAATATTTCAATAATTTATTTTTGTTTATTTGGCTAGAATAGCAAATCATGAAACACTCACTGAACATAATTAGCTTCTCTACACTGTGAATCCAAATCTCTTTGAATACAGGGCCAGCTGACCAGATGGTGTGCTGTAACATAATGCCTTTGAAAGAGAGGCCTGAGTTCAGGTTCACAGGCCACAGGACAACAGAGACAGATTGTGACGTGCAAGTGATACATTCAACTAGGAGGACTTGTGCTTGCCAAGTGCTGCTGTACTCTGCTGCCAAAGGGCAGATCAAATGCCATCTTCCTCATGCCCCCGCTCTATCTGGTATGTGGCTGCTTACTGTGTTTTTAACCTTTTGGGAGGGGTAGAGATGGGACAACTTTGAGAGGTCAGAGAGCAAAAGAGGTGAGGAATCAAGTTTCAAAATATCGCTACTCATACCCTGTTCTGCTGTGAAAAGAATATGTGGACATTTGCACAGTGATAGGTCATTCCTCTAAATTACCTTGTATACAAAGGGATTTTCTTAGAAATCTTATATTGCTCTTAATTAATGAGTCTGATTGGTAAGCAGTCTGCCTTATGACTAACTCTGACAGAGCTTAATGGAAGAGAAGCTTAATTGCAGAAAAGCAATGGAAGAAATTCATTAGAGAAGATTTGAAACCTGAAAATTATGGGCAAAGCAGCCTACCCGAATGGAAATTGAGCAATTTAAGATGTCTTAACTAGATTTAAAACCAGAGCTTAGAAAAACTAAATTAGCTCTATCGAATCAGATAAAAAAAATATAAGATAAAATGCATGGTTATTATTGGATTACTCAAGATAGTCTGTATAGCATTATGCTGGTGATTGTACAAGTTAGCCTTTATGAGAACTAATAACAACAACAAGACAAAGCAGATAGTAAGAAATAATTTTAAATAGTATTGCCTTTATTCCGAACCTCCCAGTATAGATTTTTAGAAGATGTTTTCATAACTGCTCATGTCAAAGTATCATAAAAAAAAAAAAACAAAGAAAAGCTTCATTTCAATTCTTGGGCAAAAAAATAGAAGAAACAAAACATATATTCCAATTTATTATTCATTTGAGTGTTAAAATCTATGCAAAACCATTGTGATTCATAAGTGGTAACAGTATGGGTACTGAGAGGGCCAGCCAAACAGTCAACAGAACACTATTTTACTAGATAAATGTGGAGCATCAGGATTAAAAATAAAGGAAGAGGAGAAGAAGAGAAAAATATCCACAGCACGTACAATCCTAGAGTTTGTCACTCATTCATTCATATTCACTGGACAAGGAAGTCTCAGCCACCATGCCGAGAATGTACTTTAAAACAAAATATTGAAGGTCCCTGCTGTAGAGGAAAATAAAGGCTAGTAAACAAGATAGGCATTAAACAAAAATAACATAGGTTAGTATAAATTATACATGGAAATGAACACCATAAACATGCATAGTCAGCAATGTGAGGTGATACTAAGGAAATGGGATTTGGATGAGGGCCTGGATGCGGAAGTGATGTTAAAGCCAAGACCCGAAGTTGGAGGAGGGAACAGCCGACCATTTCTGAGGGAAGAATGAGGCATGCTACAGGAGGTGCATCAGGGAAAGGTGAAGAGAGATGAGCCTAAAGAAGAATAAAGGGGCTGTCAGCCAATAAAGATTGTGGGTTTCATGCCAAGATTTAGGATCTATGTGAAGCATGGAGCCTTTGGATGGGTTTAAGCAGGAAGGTGACATGTTTCGATGTACATTTATAAAAGATTGCTGTCACTGCTGAGACAACAGTATTGCAAGGTAGAGGTCTCTGGATCTCCAGAGCACACTCGTTCGTGGGTTCATATACATTCATTTGAGAAACATATTTCAACATCGATTATTTGCTGGTTCCACTGAAGAAGACAAAAATGCAAAGATCAATAAGGCTTAAGATTTTGCTTTCAGGAAATGTAACAAATAAATAAATATGATTAGAGGTAAATGTGTATATAAAGGTATGTACAAAAGGCAAGGGGAGACTAGGGAAAAACTTTACAAAAGTGATAAACTTGGAGCTGGGCCTTGTAAGGCCATAAGAGAGAGAAAATACTCCAGAAAATAGTAAAATGATGGAGCCATCAAAGAATATGGAATGAAATAGAGACACAAAAGTTCAGCAATGGTAGATCTAGAGAAAAGTAAGGAAGAAGAGACTGGTAAACAACTGGATGGGGATATTTTAGGGATTTGAAAATTTTCCCATGGTCAATGAGGAAACTATTCAGTAAATTCAAGCCAGGTGAGGTATTGTGGTTTAGAAAGATAATTCTAGATCCGTGTGGAAGGCTGATGGAAGAAGAAGGCATTAGTAGCAAGAGGGATAGTTGAGAAATTTTTGCAATAGTCCAGGGAAGAGATGCTGTTACAGATTGAGTGTTTGTGTGCCTCCAAAATTCACGAAAAGTCTAATCACCAATTAGGACAAGATAGGAAATAGAAGGTAGGTTCTTTGGGAGTGATTAGGTCATGAGGATGGAGCCCTCATGGATGAGATTAATGCCCTTCTGAGAGGAGGTGGGAGAGATAACAAGTTCTCTTTCCAGCATGTAGAGACACATCAAGAAGTTAGCAGTCTAAACCCTGAAGAGGGTTCTCACCCAACCCTAACCATATCAGCACACTGGATCTCAGATTTTCAGCTTCCCGAACCATCAGAAATACAATTATCATATTTATAAGTCACCCAGACTATGTAATCTTGTTATAGTATTCCAAGCTGACTGAGACAGTAAAGGTGTGACCTATGGAAGAATACGGAAATAACAAGGATGGACAGAATTGCTCTTCTAATTCCTTCACATTTCTATCTTTGCTTCTCCCATGATGAATCTATAGCCACAAATTTTGCCAGAAAGTCATGAGATTCTGTGACCTGCAAACCAAGGGCAATATAAGAGTGCCTGGAGACAGTATGTAATAAGGAGGAATGGAAGAGGGCCCCAGAAAAGGAGACTAGGAAGCCTGAAGCACAAATTTCCTGCCTTCCTCATTTTGTCCATAGAATTGGATGGCTTCAAGCTTCTATCTGCAAACTCTTCATCAGCGGAGATTTGAAAGTGGAATGTGCCATAACTTTATTATTTCAACCTGAAATCCAAGAGAGCAGCTGCTTCTGTTCCAGAATGTGCTCAGACCTCTCTCTCTCTCTCATCTTCCTTTCCCCTCTCTCCTTCATTCATTGTCAATTATTTACTTGCAGATCTGTCTTCTTCAGCACCTAGCACAGTGCTTAGCAAGTAGTAGTGAATTAATATTGGTTTATGTTTATTTATGAAGATAGTAGTTGATGAATGAATGAATGGAAATACATGTTAGTTGTTTATTTTTCTTTCAGCCCAAGAACTTCTAAAAGCTTTGCTCTCCAAGTTCCCAGAGCCTTATTCAATTATCTGGGATGAGGCCTGGTCATGAGTATTTTTTTTAAACTCTCAGATCATTCTCCTCTGCAGCCAAGTTAAGAACACCTGTCCTATAAACTGCCTATTATATCACATTCTTAAATATTGGTTTTATTACATCTCTCACAACATAGGCATACACAAAAAAATGTTTGTCATATATACTAAGGAAATGCTGGTTGAATGGTACTGATATTTAAAACTGAAACCACGCTCATTCCAGTAAATTAAAATTATAGGATTCTTCCAGTAAGGTTTAGAAAAACTTAGGCTATCATACATTAGAAAGATTTGTTGAAAATCTTTTAAATACATACAGCACGGATGTGGGGACATGTAACTTAATATATGCAAGGCAATTGATTTTCTGCTTCTATTTTTGCACTAGCATTTTCTATTTTATTTTAATACATTTCTTTTAGTACGATTATAATAAACATAATATGTGCTCACTTGAAAAAATCAGTTAATACAGTAAGTATAAAGAGTAAAGTAAAACTCATTCTTTTATTTAATCACTTTGAAATATTTTGCCATATATGTTTTACGATTGTGTTCCTTTGTAATAGGTCAATGAATGTGTCTTGGCCCAGAATTAATGACCAGGGGTGAGAATTGAGGTTAAGGACATGCTAAGTTCCCAACGGCATGTCTACCCTGTAGCTAAGGAAGAAACAAAAGTCAAGGAAAGGGCCAATATAACGCAAGACTCCAAGATTGGAATGCAGGAAACTAAAATGCGTATTACACCAAGTGAAAGAAGCCCATTTGAAAAGGCTGCCAGCTGCCTGATGCTAGCTGCACGTGAAAATATGTTCATACTGACAAATACATCAAACAGAAACTAGGAAAACAAAGTTTTGTTTTTCATTTGCCTATTAGATTGGCAGTAATTAGGATACTAATTAAGTCTAGAGTATGAGATTAAGTTTTCATTTTGATTACTTGGTAAAGTATAAATGTGTATACATTTTTTAGAGGGAAAAGAAGTACTACTTGTCAATGGACAATAGCATTTAAAAATAAATATATTCAATGATCATGAGACTACAATTCTAGAACTTATTTTAAGTATATAATTTGGGAGGCATATATAGACTTATGTAGATAGACAATCTTTCCACCAAGGTTCATGACAGTAAAAAAATAAAGGTTCAACAACTTCTTATAAAGCCACTTAAATGTAGTAAGTCTAATGCAGAGGAGGGATCTTCCAGGAAGTGCAAGATGCATGGAGGAATGAACGTCCAATGAGGACACTTTGACCAACGGAAGATGAGAGTCAACAGGTAA
Organism: Suricata suricatta; assembly: GCF_006229205.1. Lineage (NCBI taxonomy): Eukaryota > Metazoa > Chordata > Mammalia > Carnivora > Herpestidae > Suricata > Suricata suricatta. Next base: position 37,679,486 of record NC_043701.1, on the reverse strand, counting down.
ATTCTTCTCCCTTCCTTCCTTCCTGTCCTGAGACCATGTTTACGTTGCCTCTCAGAATACAGTTCTGCAAGACTGAGCAATCAGTTGTGTTGGATACTGAGCAGTGGTCAGCTCAATAAATCATCTTCACTTTGGTTCTTCTTGCCATCCTGTCTCACTCCCTTTTTCTCTCTCTCACTTACCCTGTAGGACTGGACTAACTCATAAATTTATGGCACAAAAGCCTTTGCCTTATTCATTGGTATATAGGAATTTCCAGACTACAAGAACAGTGGAAATTCTAAACTTCCATCGTTAGGTATTGAAACTGGGCAGAAGTTAAGGATGAGATACCTTTGTTTATATTCATATGAGTGGCAGGTTGAATTTTCCCAAAATGGCCTAGCAATATTTCATTTGCACATTCTCTTCCAGAATCTTGCCACTATCCTATTAGGAGTTAGATTCTGCGTCCTCTACCCTTGAACCTAAGCAGGCCTTTGTGAGTGTCTGACTGACAAAATCCAGAGAGGCTGACACAGTGCGACTTCTGAGGCTATTATATTCATGGTGATACGACTTCCACCTGGTTCTGTCTCTGTCTCAAGACACTGGCCTTTTGAACACAGCCACCATTTTGTGAGGAAACTATTATGTCAGAAACTGCGAAGAGAGTGAGATTTTACGTACTCGCGAGTAAATAACTTAGACAGTCACAGTATGTATGTATATGTATGGATATGGATAAATACATGTGCACATATATATATTATGAATATTATCCAATTCACACACACATAGGGACATACAGAAAACATGAGGCATCTGGATTAAAGGCAAAAACCGTGACTCAGCAAAAGCTGCAATCAAAGCATCATCTTGAGTGAGTTTCCCAAGCCCCAGTCCCTCCAGGCAGGATGACACAATAATGACCAGATGGTACTTCCGTATGCAGTGGGGTGTATCATAGGACAGAAACCCCCAAATTCAGAAACTCTGATCTTATGTAGAGCTGCCGGTGATGTGCCAGTCCACCCTCCAGGAGAGAGCTATTGGCCTTAACTCTATCCTGGAACATACACCAATTTCTGGGGAGGAGAAGGATGAGTTTTTATATTTACTACACTGTCTCTAGTGTCAGCCTCACCACCTCCTGGAATATCTCTTCATAAAAACAGTTCTAAATTGGCTGTTACTACCTTTGTTCAGAGGACCAGGGTCATGTAGAGACATGAGTATTCATGGGTAATTGAATCCCAGGCCATGTGGAAGGCCCAAGTGGAGACATTCCATGGACAGGATCGGGCAAGAGCCAGCGTCAATTGCCAGATACATGAATGAACAAATGTTTTTGCTTGTCAGCCTCTAGACTGTGAGCCATTCCAGCTGATGTGGGGTGAAACAGAGATGGGCTGTCCCCGGCGAGGCTTACCCAAGACTAAGGATGCTGCTGTTGTTTTTAAGCCACTACATCTTGAAGTGGTTTGTTATACAGCAAGAGATTGCTGGAACAAGGGTAAATGTCCATGAGCAGTTGCAGAACGAAATGTGTAACTTGGTTTCACTGAAGACATATATCTATGTACAAACACACACATGGAAAGCAGACAAAAACAAACACAAAAATATGATGATGATATAGCAAAATAGTTCATTCTGGTGGGACTTGAGATTTTTATTTTGTACATATATGTGTTGATTAAAAAAATAAAGATGTATTAACTTTTATGAGAAAAAAAGATTTTAGCTTTTATAAAATAGTGTGTATATACCTTCATCTCTTGATTGTGTGCTCATAGGTTTTTAGTCTTCCTTATATTTTCTATAAAGAGTAGCATTGAGTACATATTTAGTGATATAAGGTAGTTAGGATAGCAGTGGGAATGCTTTCAGACAGTAAAAGCTGGTTTCTTTTAAAGTAAAAACGTCAGGCCATTTTTCTATAGTCTTGGTCACCATGTGAGATGATAGGACCTTTATAGGACTTTAAAAATATTTTCCTAATGTTTTATTTATTTTTGAAGGAGAGACAGCATGAGCAGGGGAGGGTCAGAGAGAGAGGGAGACACAGAATCCGAAGACAGGCTCCAGGCTCTGAGTGCTCAGCACAGAGCCCGATGCGGGGCTCGAACCCACGAAGCACAAGACCATGGCCTGAGCCAAAGTCAGACGCTTAGCCAACTGAGCCCCCCAGGCGCCCCTTTAAAAGACTTTTAAAGAAGAAAGTGTTCTCCCATATTTGAAGATAGATAGCACCTGTTCTAATATTATTTTAAAACTAGGTCTTGACTACCAGGTTTCTGTTTCTCTCTCTCGAAGTACCTGTTGAGAATAGATTTAGGAAATTCTCAAAGTTGAAATTACAATTGTTAAAGATAAAATGCTAGATACAATAACTTTATATAGCAATTTTTTATAAAATAAAAATTCAATTAAAGAGAATTTAAAGCAAAATAGTCAATAACAACTATTTATATAAGTTATCCAGCAAATCTGTGGTTTATTAGACAATGAATGTACTTTACTTTTAAAAATGTTATTTATTTATTTTTGAGAAAGAGAGAGTGTGTGTGCATGCGCAGGAGAGGGACTGAGAAAATCCCAAGCAGACTTCTGGTGTCAGCACAGAGCTGGATGTGGAGCTCAGTCTCACAAACTGTGAGATCATGACCTGATCCAAAATCAAGAGTTAACTGACAGTGTCACCTAGGTGCCCTGGACAATGTAATTTATTATGAAATAGCCAAAGAAACTATAACTTCTATAGTAAGTAATAACCATAAAATTCTATCAATTTTAGTACATATTATAAGTGCTGTTCTAACATGAGGCAGAACTGTATTCCTGCTTAAAGATGTAACTCACTGAGACACCTGAGGGTTTCAGTCAGTAGAAAATGTGACTCCTGATCTCTGGGTCACAAGTTCAAGCCCCATGTTGGGTATAGAGGGTACTTAAAAATATATAATAAAATGTATGTAAAAAAGTGTAATATTATTTACTAAGTATATTATCAAATCAAAATAAAAACAAATAATATATTTCTTATGATAATCAATAAATAGTTCCAAATTCTTAAAACTAATTAGTGTTGCTTATTAGTAGATGAATATGTATTTTAAACACATGTATTCTAATATTCCACAAGTATATAATACTACCATAAATTTAGAAATAATTAACTACCTCCTTTTCTACTTAGCACACTTACATTTTTAGTAAAAAATTGACAATTGTTATGTGTCAGCAAGAAATAAAGAATAAATTTAATATTGTATTCACTATGTTGTATTAAATCCCTCTGGAATGAACCCTGTGGGAAAGTAATAGTGAACACATATTTACTCTGAATCATTTTAGAAAATCCACAGGAAAGAACTACATAGTCTTTGTTACTATTAATATAAAATACTAGTCATTTTTGTTATACATTAAGGTTCATTCTGTCAAAATAATACAAATGTGCTTTTTGCTCCTCCATCCTAAATATGTTATAACCTGAAAAGAACAGAAACTTAAAACATTACTGAATATGACACAAAACTAGACCTTGAGTTCCATAACAAATCATTAGTCTGTCCAAATGAAGTAAAGATAACGCTAAGATTCCAAGATTATCATTACTTTAAAAAATATATCTAAGTCACAGAGACTTTAAGGCCAATCAGAAGGATCAGCTAAGGGGGTTTTCAATCAAAAGATCAGACCTAAAATTGCATCCCATATTCTTAAAATAAAATGGTTTGTCTGAATCTCTAGAACTGTTGGCTCACGTAGACTGTTCCTATCAGGCTGCAGAGCCTGGAATCAGTGAGTATCCACATACAGTTGTGTATTCCTCGAGTTTAGACCATGCCTGATATATTGCAAATCTAAAACAAATATCTTCTCTTGAATAAAGACAAAAAAAGCCATAAGGTTTCTGGAGTTGTGGAGGTTTTTTCTCTTAAAAAATATCTGTCATATTTTCAAATCCATGTTAACAATGAATCCAATGAAAGGATGGTTACATTTTTTTAAGGCCGGTTCCATCACAATTTAAGAAAACACACCAAGATGAGAAGTCCAAAAATACTCAATTTGAGAATACAAACTAAGAGGGAGCCTGGGTGGCTCAGCTGGTTAAGCGACTGACTTTAGCTCAGGTCATGATCTCGTAGTTTGTGGGTTCGAGTCCCACATTGGGTTCTGTGCTGACAGCTCAGAGCCTGGAGCCTGTTTCAGATTCTATGTCTCCCTCTTTCTCTGCCCCTCCCTTGTTCACACTCTGTCTCTCTGTCTCAAAAATAAATAAACATTAAAAAAAATTTTTTTAAATATGCACTAGAAGATAACAGGTGAATAATACCACTGTAATAGAGAATCAATCTTATCTTAAATGATTACTAAAGTTTCTGCCCCAGAAGAAATAAGAACAAAAAAAGATTAAAGGGTAATGAAAGTTACACAACCTAAAACCTTGCACACTGGACACTTCTATCATCTCTGTAAGTTTATAATAATGAGGGAAATAGAGATCCAATGACTAGCAGGCAATTTAATTGTGCAATGCAGTGTAACACCCCCTCCATTAGAAACTGGGCATTCCTTCTCCACCCCTACTGCTGCCTGGTGTCTGGCCCGTAGGAAATCAGCTCACTGGTCAAGCCTTCATTTCACAAGATGCAGTGTGCTGAATGACTTGGCCAATCTTCCAAATACTTCTGAGTCTACACTAAGAACCAATCTGAGCAGAAGCAGACCATGAAAAAGAAGGGAGGTCATTCCTCATGGTCCTAAAGAGAACACTTAGTATCCCTTGCCCTTAGCCAGCTGTCAATTTATTCAACTTGGATGATATTTCTATTTTCCCAGTCCAAGTTTGTCTCTCCTCTTTCAAAATCTGTCAAAACTCATCTTCTCGAAGATTCCTTGCCAAACATCTCACCTTTATTTGATCACTATAATCAGTCCCACAATGGTTCAATTAGCTATGCCACTCCTTAAAGTTAAAATTAAACAGGCACTTGTCAATCTGTGTCTTAATTTATATAGGGGCACCTCTCTGGGTAATCTCTTCACAAATTATACTTAATATAGGAGCATTAACCAATCAATCAACTCACTGCTCAGAAAATAATGTGATAGGCACAACAATGGAAAACTATGTGCTTATAGTTTTCTTATTTAAGGAAAGATTTTGAAAATATCTGAAGTCTCGGATTGCCTTTTCCACACACTCCTTATGAGACTTGAGGTGCTCATACACTACAATGACCATTTTTCTGGCTTAACATGTTTTCTTTCAAAATTACCATTTTATAAAACTTTCAGTAAAAAAACAGAACTGCATCAAAACTACCACTTAAAAACACTCATAATCCAGTCTGTTAAAGTGAAATTGTAGTGGAAAAGGCAGTTAAAGGGACTTTATCTTTTTAAGGCAAAAGTCCTTTTTGTGTCAAAAAAAATTTCATTAAGTCGTCAACTGAAAAGCATGTGCAGATTCTGGAGGTTTTATAAGTATACTTAGTTAATTAAGGACAGAGTAATGTCATTTGCCATGATGGGTGGAAAACCTATGTTGATATCTAGAAGGGAAACCAACCACCTAGAGCATGAAGCCAGGCACTTAGAAATTAAGGCGAGACAAAAGCAGCATCTATAAATCTAGTGACCTGTAGTGGAAGTGACATTATTTTATCTGGTACAAATTCATGAAAAGGGACAATCAGGCTATTTTCTTATAATAGATCAAAAATTATGTAAGTGTCTTCTTGAGCAGCTAGCAAGAACTGACATGTCAACTCAGTCTTCCACTTAAGAGAAATTGATTTGAGAAAGGGAGAATGTCCATCTCATCATTCTTTCTAGTACAAAAACCAATAGTGTTGTTTAATGGAACATATATATTGAGATATGCTTTAGAATGTTACCAGTTAGGGGCATCTTAATAGCTCAGGTGGTTAAGTGTCCAACTTTGGCTCAAAGACTTTCCCTCTTTCTCTGCCCCTCCCCCACTCATACTCTGTAGCTGTCTCTCAAAAAATAAATAAATGTTTAAAAACACTAAAAAAAAACAAATGTTACCAGTTAAACATCAGAAGCTGGGCAGGGCCTTTGATTAATAAGAAATAAAACTCAGTATTTTAGGTCTCCTAAATGCTCATGAAAAGGCTTGATGTTCATTAAACAGGAGTGGTCTTAAGAGACAAGGAGTTCTGGGATCCACCAGCTGTTTGGAAGAATGACTTCATCATTAACCTTGATGAAACAAAAACCACCGCCTCTGGCAGACATTTCTTAACATTCATCTGATCGATATTAAATAGCACTGTATAAGAGGTCAATGTGCTCAGTTGTCTGGGGAACATTTAGCAACTCACTCATTCTGGCAGACATACCTGGAGGCCTCCACAGGATCACCATTAAGGCTTTCTGGACAACTATGATGTAACATAGGTACAGTGTCTCCAAAGATTTCCAAACAAAAACTATCCCTGACTTGTTCTAACATTTGAACTAATCAGTGACCTATGTGCTGGAGCAAATTCAAATTTTTCCTTGAAGAAAATCTGCCCTTGACCAGAAGACATCTATGGGTGGCTGGCCTCTTGTCTAGACTGGCTCTAGAATTTTTATAATAGAATAAAAGTCCTATCGTCTGCATGATCCCTTGTAGACCTGCTCTTAATCAGCACTGTACAGTATCTGTCATCGAGGCTGTCTTCAGATTGTGTGACACTGAATTATTTGTTATCCAATTCCTATAAAAATTGCTGACTAGCATAAAAGAAATTTGAAAAAGAATGTCCAAGTGTTTTTTGAATGCTAATTTGACTAGTTGAATTAAAATAGTATCACAGAACTGTTAAAAATACAGATGGCTGGATCTTATCTCAAACTGACTAAATCAGACATTCCAGGAAAAGAGCCCAAGAATCTGTATTTCACACAAGGACTTTATTAGATTTTCATGAACACTCAAACTGAAGATTACCAGTCTAAGGAATTTAGAATTCTGTGAATCCTCAAGGTACCTGAGGTTCTTTTATCTTTGAGTTGCACTAAACTTCTGCAGAGATTAACAACTGCACCATATGAAATATTACAGCACATAGTGTTTCAATGTTAGAACATCATCTTTTGTTTTTGGTCACTATCCCAAACACCTATGTGATTTCTGCCTCTGTCTTTGCCATAAAAATGTTAAAAAGGGCACTGTTAGTATTACATTTAGTGTTTATTTCCTTTCTAAAAAATAGTTTGAATTCACTTTCCTAATAAAACAAAACAAAACAAAACAACAACACCCATGTTATTCATAACATGTCCCTTTTCCACTGGGCTTCCAGGAAGGTCAGAACCAAACCAATGCTGACAGCATGGTCACATTAAACCCTATGGTAAGTATGTTTGTTTCTTCCCTTCTCTTTGATCTTTTTTCCCTTAAAATGATATTTGTATTAATCTTTTTTCTGAGAGTTAAAAAAGAACACACTAAAATTTCTCTTGGAAAGAGGCAGAATATGAAAACAAATTTAATTATAGTGATTTTTAAATAACCTCTTTGATCTAGAATATTCATTGGTATCAATTTGGTGATACTTATTCTATTTTTGATCTAGAATATTCATTGGTATCAATATGGTGATACTTATTCTATTTTTTTCCAAACACTCACCTGGACAAATGTTGTAAGTTTAGATTAGTCATAAGATATCCTTAGCCCCTAATAAAGAACTCTAGAGCAGTATTACTGTTTTCACACTAAAGTTTTCATACCATCCTAAAATAAATTCAATTCCTTGGAATATCAGAAGGGGAGAATCAAAACTAACCACTAACCAGTTTGAAAACCTACGATCCACTGCCAATCCAAACTTATGACTTAGAATTCAGCGTTGTGTGTGTTAAAAACACCTGAAACCTGCCCGTTTGGCTGGAGTAGACTTGTGGGAAGTTTGTACCGCTTTGAAAGAACTTTTAAATCACTCCTTTCAGCTTTCTGATCAAATCTTTCTGAGATCATTAGATCAACTATTTTGGTATAATTATAGCCCAAAACAGATAAACAACTGGTTGATATTTTTTATTGTTTCTTTTCTCTTTCACGGGAAATGACTAATTGATTAGCTCCTTTGATTTGCATAAAAGGTGATTTTAGAATTCTATAGGCTGAAATGACAATTTCATGATAAAACTGAGAACGCTCAACAAAAGTCTGAGGATTCCAAGGTCTCTTTAAAGGCTTTTGGTTGAGAAAGCTGTATTAGAGAATTTAGAGCGTTCAAGTCTTTTTCTCTTTCAGTCTTTAACAATGGCAGTCTGATACCTGCACACAGAAACCTAAATGCAGAAATGTTAGAAATTCGGATAGAGTTCTTAGAAAATATTTCAGGGTAAAGTATGAGATTAAAATGTTTAGGCCACAAACTGATTTTTGCCAATAGAAATGTGATATTTTAATTCATGGTGCTCAGACAACTGGGCATTCACATACAAAAAGGTAATTTAGACACAGACCCTAGACCCTTTACAAAGCTAAAAATGAATCACAGACCAAATGTAAAACACAAAACTATCAAACTCCTAGAGGATAACATAGCATCTAGCCGGCATCAGGTACAGTGAGGACTTTCAGATATAACACTAAAGCCATAATCCATGAAAGAAATAATTAGTAAGCTGGATTTCATTAAAATTAAAACTTTTCTTTGAAAGATACTGTCAAAAGAATGAGAAGACAAGTCACAAATTGGGAGAAAATATTTGCAAAATGCCTCTCTTATAAAGAACTTATATTCAAAATACATAAAGAATCCTTAAAACTCAACAATAAAAAAATAATCTGAAGAAAAGGGCAATCGACTTTAACAGACACTTTCTGGCAAAGATATATAGATGGCAAATAAGCATCTGAAAATATGTTCCACATCATATTCACTAGGAAAGTACAAATCAAAACAATGAGATATCACTCTATCTATCAGAATGGCCCCAATCTAGAACACCGACAGCACTAAATGTTGGAGAGGATGTGGAACAAAAGGAACTCACACCTACTGCTGGTAGAAATGAAAAATGGTACAGTTGCTTTGGAAGATAATTTGACAGTTTTTTATAAAACTAAACATACTTTTACCGTATGATCCAGCAATCACACTCATTGATATTTACTCAAATGATTTGAAGAGTTGTATCCACACAAAAACCTGCGCATGTATGTTTATAACAGCTTTATTCATAAGTGCCAAAACTCAAAATCAATCAGGATGCCCTTTATTAAGTAAATGGATAAATAAATCATGATAGATCTAGAAAATGGAGTATTCTTCAGCACTATAAAGAAATGACCTAGCAAACCATGTAAAGACATGGAGGAACATAAAGGCATATACTATGAGAAAGAAGCCAATCTGAAAAGGCTGCATCCTGTATGAATTAACTATATGACATTCTGGCAAAGGGAAAACTATGGAGATAGTAAAAAAAAAAAAAAAAAAGAAAGAAAGAAAGAAAACTGTAGTTGTCAAGGGTTAGTGGGGAGTGAGAGATGAATAGAGCATAAAAGATTTTTAGGAAAGTGAAACTATTCTGTATAATACTGTAATGGTAAATACAAGTTATTATACATTTGTCAAAACCCTTAGAATGAATGTACAACACCAAGAGTGAACCAAAATGTAAAGTGTGGCCTTTAGGTAATAGTGATGTATTTGTACAAGTTCATCAATGATAATAAATATACTACTCTCGTGTGGGATGTTAATAGTGGGGGAGACTCTGAGAATATAGGGACAGAGGTTATAAACAAAATTTTTATAGCTAATGCTCTATTTTTCTCTGAACCTAAAACTACTCTAAAAAGTAAAGTCTATTAAAATATGTCTTCATTTAGGAATAAAATGTCATATACATACAACCTCAAAAACTATCTTCTTTGTCAGTGGTATAGTTTTTCAGTTTTAAACTTAGAAGATGAGGGGCACGTGGGTGGCTCAGTCAATTGAGCGTCTGACTTCGGCTCAGGTCAGATCTCACAGTTCATGGGTTCGAGCCCCGCATCAGTCTCTGTGCTGACAGCTCAGAGCCTGGCGCCTGTTTCACATTCTGTATGTCTCTCTCTCTCTCTACCCCTCCCCTCATGATCTATCTCTGTTTATCAAAAATAAATAAACATTAAAAAATTTTTTTAAAAACCCACAAAATTAAACTTAGAAGATGAAAAGTATCTAAGCTCTTAGAGACCATTCTTCATAATCATACTTATATGGAATTATAAATTATAAATTTATCATTTGATTTTTATCTACAATGGACTTAAATGGCTGTCACATCTTTGGCTTAAAATATTAATATTAGAAATTCATGAACTAATATGCAACATGCATCATTGTTTATTGTTGCCATTCTTATAATCAATATTAGGTCTATTCTGAATTGATTAAGCAGAGATCAATGTTAATGTTCAGCATGGTCAAAACAAACAAATCAACCGCTGGGCAGCACTATGTTCCATTTAGCAGAGTGGGCAAAGTAAACAAGTTGGATTGAGGGGGAAAAAAGGAAACTATTAAAGGATTAAACCACCTAGCTATTAAATAACACATTTTCCACTTTGCCTCATATTTTAAAAATATCTCATTCATTGGAATATGCTATGAATAGAGGAATAAGTGATAGAGAATATTATCTCCTATAGAGAGGTGTTTGCATATACACATAGTGTGTGTTCTTAGATTCCCTAAGATTAGTTAAAAAGCAACGTCAAGTTGAGGGTAATATTTTTTACTGGCCAATTTAATGTCGAATAACACATTTACCGAATTGAAAAATGTACTTCCTGGAAGCCAAAGAAAAAGTATCTTCTTCTCTGAAAGCATGTCTGTTGCTACTGTGGAGTTAGTACAATAAAGGTATTATCAGAAGCTTAGCTGTAAGATTCATGCAGCTGGATTAGTGCTAGCATCATTTTCTATACAAATGGGGAAAAATAATTTATCCCTTCATTGATGCTACAATGCTACTGACCCTTCACTAATATAGGGATTAAACTTATAGTAGCAGCCTTTCTTACCTCTGTCATCAGTACCTCCAAAATCACAATGCACTCCTTCTAAACATACTTTGTGAGCTAACTTATCTACTTCCTTTGACTTTCTGAAAGCCATTATGGGAAAAACAACAACAAACTAAAAACATTTAAACAGAGGCTAACTTTCTTTGTTCATTTTTAAAGAAATCAAAACCATTTTGAAAGCTCAAATAGTTATACTTACATGGAATTAGTCATATTAATAATATTAAGCAATAAAAGTATCTATGAAGGATCCAAACAACTGTGCTGAAATACGGACATCAATCTTTCCTGATTTCAAAAAATTTATAATGTATTTGAAGATATTTTTTTTATCTCAAAGCCAAAAGCAAAAAGAATGACCATCATGTGGGCTGTCCCACTGATAGACTTACTGTGTGTGAGGAAATGATCTACTGTAAGAGAAAAGAAGATGAATGAGCTAAAATCAGTTTGGCTAATTTAGTTTCCATCAGGAGGAGAAAATCAACTGTATTTTGAACAGTGAAATGCTTTTTGGTGGTTTTCACGAAGGAGAAAAATCATCTTTAAAAAAATAGGAAAGGCTTTACACACCAAAACTTTGGCAAATCTTTAGAGAGGTAATTTTCTCAGTCTGAAGAGCTTGAATATTGATAATCTGAAAATATAATCCAAAAGTCCTCAAAGGCCTGTGATTTAACCATAGGCCAGAAAGAAAAAAAGAAATCTGAAATAAGTGTTTCTTATTTCTCAGCTAATTCTAAAGAGTCTGACCAATTGTAACATGTTTCTAATAAAAAAGTTTTAATATAATGACCAGAGTAATGTAATGTAAAAATTTATGTATTTATTATAATATCCAAATGCCTAGAGCAGAGCCAAAGAACACAGAAAGAAAAGTCATTCATTCAAATTAACATCATAATACTACAAAATTGTATGTCCACATGCCAGTATGATTTATTTCTAAAATATGTATATTTTATGTGATACATATATTACATATGTATACATATTACATTAACTTAATATTTTAGGGGCACCTGGGTTGTTCAGTGTGCTAAGCATCCAACTCCTGATTTCAGTTCAGGTAATGATCTCACAGTTTGTGACATTGAGCCCCACGTTGGGCTCTGTGCTAGTCTACTTGGGATTCTCTCTCTCCCTGTCTCTCTCTCTCTCTTTCTCTCTCTCTCTGCCCCTTCCCTGCTTGTGCATGTGTTCTCTTTCTCAAATTAATAAGCTTAAAAAAACTTACATTTTAGAAATTCTTACATCTCTAGTGTATCATGTGTCTTCTTAAATTGCAGGTGTGTAAACATCATATATTACACATTCATACATACAATATAGACAGATTTTTACACAGGCACAGTCCCTCAGGAAGGACAGGAATTTCTTTAGAGATGTAGATTTTTTAAATAAAATTCAAAAGAAAAACTTTAATTTGGATCTCAAAATTATTAAACTTTACCTATTATTCCACTGCCTATAGAGACCACTGTATTTTCTGAACACATGAATTTATTTTAAATCATGTTTTTTCGGTAAGGGTCAACAATTATATTCTCAAATGTACCTAATTATAATGCAAAATAAAGACAAATACTAAATTTTGTAATGAGAATGTGACAACTTTGAACATATTCTTCCTAATTGACAAATATGGTTTATTCTGCATCACTGCTAGAAAAAATATATACAGGATAGTATTTTAAAATTCTATTTGATCTCTGTCATTTGAAACTGTAAAAGGAAAGACAACGGTCTTAATGCCTCGCTTTATAAGGGTGGCAAAACTACATTTATCTCCTCACTTTAGTGTGTATACACATTCGGTCTATTCATATTCATCTGCATCATCTTTCCTACCTTCCCAGTAGAATGGAAGCTCCCTCAAGGCTGGAATAGTTCAGCACTCAACACGTTAATTGTTAACCCAACTATTCAAGAAAATATGACTGTCAGCCTTCTGGTGTACAGGTTCAAATTACTTTGCAACTTAAACATGCAAGAAAAGAATTCCCTGTTTTCATTGCATAGAAATTGTGATGATGTTTGTTTAAATTGGTGATTTTCTGGAATACAGATGTCTGCGGAAAAAGGCCATTTATCTATGGCATATTTGCTATATCCAATCCTCTGTACCTGTGGATAACAATTTTTAAAAAATAATTTTTTTAAATGATTACTTTCCCCATAGAGACTGGTTCACTTCTTTCTTTTATAAGTTCTCTTGTCATGATGTGGATTTCATTTTGTAGCATTTGTTATAGTTATTTTATCTTATTTAATGTTTATTTATTTTTGAGAGAGAGAGAGAGAGAGAGAGAGACAGAGTGTAAGAGAGGGAGGGGCAGAGAAAGAAGGAGACAGAGAATCTGAAGCAGGCTCCAGGCTCTGAGCTGTCAGCACAGAGCCTGATGTGGGGCTTGAACTCACAGACCGTGAGATCATGACCTGAGCTGAAGTAGGACACTTAACCAACTGTGCCACACAGATGACCCTATAGTTATCATTTTATATACTATTTATTAATGTCTCTTGCTTTCTATTGGCTATACAATGTATGGAGGCAGATGCCATTTCTGTCTTGTCCCCCTCCAAGCTTAGCACTATATATAATACATATATATGTCATTATATAACATATGTAATATATATTATATTATACACACACATACATACACAAACACAAAATTTCAATGACATTTCACCAAATCAACCCAGGCTACATTACTAAATTAACTTGTTTGAATGAGGTCCTTCAATATTCCATATACAAACTCTCAAAAGAATATACACCTGCATTCATTTAGAAGTTTATTTTCTTCTCACAATAGATCTTGAGATTGCTAAAGGGCTGTGCTAAACACCTGTTTCTTAGTTTCTCTTCTTATGTACCCTAAATCAGCAATAGCACTCTTCCAAGTGGTTTCTAAACTATAAGCAACCTTCAAAAACCCAAATTTGCTTAACAAAATACATAAGCATTCTGAAAACATAGGTCCCAGAAACCATGAGTGCATATGCAACAGTTAGAACGGAAAGCAATGGTTTAAAGAGGCCAACTTGTGTTTAATGAGAAAAATACAAGAAAAGACAGACAATCTAACTAATATCTTCTTCTGTCAAAGAATTTCTTGACGGCTAAGTTGAGTGGTATGGCCAAAATCCTCTCTCAGTATCGTAAGGCAAAATGGAAATGTGGGGGATAGATGACAATCTAGTCGGGTAGATTCATAGGTGGGTAAACACTTAATACCTAAAAAGTATTTACTTTGAGTAGATCTAAGCTACAAAAGGAATTTTTCCTTGGCTCATTTTTTGCTGATGTTTTCATCAGAAAGACCTGGTAGTGTATTTATACAATTTAAAATAATAGCTAGTGGGAAGGAGTAGCTTGAAGGACACATGTTTTGGGTCCAAAACACCTGAGTCTGAAACTCAGCTCCTCAGATTAATGATAATAGTATCACCTTGGGAAACCTCTTTAACCTCTTTGGAGTTTAGTTTTCTTATATACAGAACAGAAATAATCAAAATTATTTGGTTGCAGACTGAATTTATACATGTTTGAGTTCCTAGTTCTATAGAGTGCACATACATAAAAAGCACTCAATAAGTTATTGAAGAGTCCTTGATAGATGTGAAATGATAAAAGATAAACTTCTAGTACAGTGTGTGGAATAAATAGCCTTGAAAGATGAAGGTAATATCTCCCCCTCCAGCAAAGGACAGGTTTGCTTATAGCCTTAGAAGACAGAGATATCTCCTAGAGAAGCCTTGGGCTGGCATACTTCCCTCTCATAGAAGATTTAGATTCCCTGCACTCAGGATTCCTTTCCTGTAACACAACACATTGTGTGTGTGTTTGTCACCTGGTCCTCTTTATATCGCCCTGTGGAAACTGGGGCTCAGGGAACCAACACAAATTCTGATCCTCGAGCTACTGGGATTGGTGTGAGTAATAAATTCTGGGCCAGGAGTCTGTAATCCACCGCCAGCACCCATGATCCTCTTGCAGACTGACTTATTAGCTTGCAAGTAGGGTAAAATTTTAGACCTTTCACAGTTCTTGACAAAAATCTCCAACTCTTGAGTGCTTATCATAATGTAGGTTTACTGTTTACATTCCTTACACTTAAATCACTTTATGAATTGGCCAGGGGTCACTATAGGTCACCTTTGCTCTGCTGCCCATATCTTCTTCCAAAGCTAAAAGAACAGCCCCAGTCTGGGACATGTCTACTCTCATGGCACAGGGGAAAGAGCAATGGAGAAGCCACATTATGGCTTTTAAATGTTTACTTGGTCATGGCATCTACTCCTTTCTCTTATACACTGTTGGCCAAAGCAAGTCACTTGACAAGCCTTATATCATTGGCTCGGCTAGTAGACTCTCCCCACAGGAAGGACTGAAGTATTCTCATCCCATACAGAAAAAAGCAGTGATGCATAATCCTCTTACAAGGGAGGAGGGTGAACAGTGGAGACAATAATACATTCTTTCACATATAACACAGACTCAGAAAATGAGAGCTACATTAGGACTAGTTATATTAGGATATGGTATAACATAACAATGAGTTATATTAGGACACAACAAACAATTTAAAAGATCTTCTCAATGTTTCAAAACTATTTCTGGGGCACCTGGTGGCTCAGTCAGTTAAGCGTCCAACTTCGGCTCAGGTCATGATCTCATGGTTTGTGGGTTCAAGCCCCGCGTTAGGTCTCTGTGCTGACAGCTAGCTTGGAGCCTGGAGCCTGCTTTCGGATTCTGTGTCTCCCTCTCTCTCTGACCCTCCCCTGCTTGTGCTGTCTCTCTCTATCTCTCAAAAATAAGTAAAAAGCATAAAAAACTATTTCTAATTGTTCTGTATTCTACTTATGATATTAAAGAATATACCAAACTTCAATGATTATTTTCTTAAAACCTGAGAGGAGAGAAATGGCTCAATAAGATGGCTTATAAATTGTAAGAAATGTCGTATAATTTGTATACATGTGTTCAAATATGCACAGGGACTCACAAACATGAAGTACATATTTAAGGGGAATAAGGAGAAATGAGTTTACTATTAACATAATGCAAAGCTTTGACCAAAGCGTCATTTAATAATTATAGTCAAAGCTCCTAGGAGAATTCTTTAACCACTCTGCTAAGCCCCTCTCATGCTCCCTTTTGAAATTTTCTGTTGTTTTTCTCAAATCACAAGCAAGAAGCAGAGGGTCATATTATTCATCACTTTTCCTGTGGATTATTTTAGACATAAGCATTCTCTGAGCTATCTTTTCATCAAGTAATATCACTGAACTCGTTACCGGTGCATTGCCCCATATTATACTCTAATTTGGCATGAAATAAACATGCTTTACTTTGAAGCCAATAAGCCACTTAATATTATCTAGTTATTCTATATGCCTAATTGCAAGTCAGAAGTCATAATTTGGGGATTCTAAGAACTGTCGATCAACTCCATTTTACCATTTAAGTTTAAAGTCTTTTTTGATAAACTATGTTTTTCTTCAATTTAACAACCCTGTGTACCTTGATGTACTGAATACAACTATTTTTTTAAGTGACTATGTTTCATTCGAGGGATATTTTATAAATAATGTAAATGTTTAAATATCTATTATCATGCTATTGATCTAATATTTTTATTATATAAATATAATTATTTAACAGTCACATCCACATTTATCATAAGTGTTTTTACTTCAGTATTTGACATCTACCCATTAAAAATAAAATTGAGCTATTTCTGTATTACCTATATGAGATTTCTGAGAGTCAAGAAATGCATGTATCTCTGGGCGCGCGCACACACACACACACACACACACACACACAGGCTTCTTCTCTCATTGTTGGGACCAATAAGTATTAATTGAAATTGAAATGAGTGAAAAGATAAATTTAAACAAACACTGCATTTTAACCATCCTTTTAAAGAATTAGGACTGAGATTTTTCTGGGGCGCCTGGGTGGCTTAGTCGGTTAAGTGCCCAACTTCGGCTCAGGTATGATCTTACAGCTTGTGAGTTTGGGCCGTGCATGGGGCTCTGTGCTGACAGCTCAGAGCCTGGAGCCTTCTTCGGATTCTGTCTGTCTGTCTGTCTCTCTCTCTCTCTCTCTCTCTGCCCCTCCCCCGTTCATGCTCTGTCTCCATATTTCTCTCAAAAATAAACATGAAAAAAGATTTTTAAAAAAGACTGAGATTTTTCTGAAATGTTTCCAAAAACAAATGTGCAAACACTTCCTGTTCTTCACATCTTTTCTCAGCTCTTTAGTGCTAGCCTTCATTTCATTCTTATCAACTACATTGAATCAGTGTTTACTCTGAGTTTTATTTCTTAATTACGAACAATTGTTTGAAGCTCTAGCTATAGCTGATGTATTTTTACCTTACAAATGCTATTCTCTTGAACTTCCTGCTGCAAGAATGTTAGTAACAGATGGTGGAGCTTCTAGAGATATAAAATGAGACTTTGCATATCAATGCAAATCTGACAAGTGACTTAATCACAAAAGACACTCTCCTTCAAAAAACAATCAGCTAGGCAGCACTGATGAGCCCAAAGAAAAGAGTCATCTTAGATATAGACTTTTCTGTATTTTTCTCTTTTCATTAATTGAGCAGGTTAAGAGTTGAGGCAGGTTTCCATTTATAGTGTTTAACCAGATTTCAGCTCCATTTTTAACAAGGACATTAAGAATCCTGCATTTATTTCTGAAGTTAATTTCTTTCAAAGAGTATGTAGGCATCAGTGCACATAAGTACAGATTAACTTAAACAAAGCAGGGCACCTGGGTGGTTCAGTTGGTTGAGCCTCCAACTCTTGATTTCGGCTCAGGTCTTGATCCCAGGTTTAGGGGATTGAGCCCCATGTCAGGCTCCATGCTGAACATGTAACTTACTTAAGATTCTCTTTCTCTCCATCTGTTCCTCTCACCTGCTGGCACTCTCTCTAAATTATTTTTTTAAATAAAAATAATTCAAAGCAGAATTACTTCAAAAATCATCTAGGTATGTCAAGGTACATCCAAGCATTGGGAGCTGTGGAAGTAAAGGGGTGGAGAGAAGGCAAAAGAATCTCTCAGAAAAATTCAAGGATTTTGTCTAGCAAAAAGATTTCTATGATTTCTAACGTCTGGATATTTTCAGAACGTAACTGGTTGGTTTTTTTTTCAAAAGCAAAATCTGATCACAAATCCTTACCATTAGTATCTATTACATTTGTTGTTTTGGTTTGAACTTGAGGCTCTTGCTATTACTATGTTTTGGGTAATTTCACCTTGGGGTTAAGAGAAGAAAAGATGGAAACCATTAATTTCACCAAGAATCCTAAGTCACAGACAGGTAAATGGGGCTAAGCACAATGCAAGGGTGACATAAATATCTGGTACTTGGTTATAAGAGATGGCAGCAAGGATTAAAAAAACCCCACAAAGGTAGTGTTTTGAGAATATTCAGATTACAGAGTAACAGCAGAGAGAAGGGAGACTGAGCCACAGAGAGCACAGAGTATCGTCCACTCTGGGCATATTCCAGGTGCTGGGTGCCAGGCAGCTCTCACATGCCACTGAGCTATCCCGTGAGGTGTCTTCCCCTCCTTCCCCATGTTGTGGCATGTCCTGTCCCCCCACTGTGCACCCTTCCTATGCAAATCTCCTATTCCTTAGCGTCTTAATTGTTCTTTCTAAAATAACAATTCACCAGGACACCTGGCTGGCTCAGTTGGTTAAGCATCTGCCATGGACTCAGATCATAATCCCATCACTCCTGGGTTTAAACCCTGTATCGGGCTCTCTGTTATCAGCATAGAGCCTGCTTAGGACCTTCCTTCCCCCAATTCTCTCTGCCCCTCCCCCACACATGGGGGAGCTCTCTTGCTCACTCTTGCGCGTGCTCTCTCTCTCTCTCTCAAATAAATAAATAAATAAATAAATAAATAAATAAATGAATAAAAATAACAATTTGCCAATCTGAAAGATTACACCATCCTGAGAAAATACAATAGCAAAGTTTTAATTTATTATTCTTTGAGGTATATTTACATTTTACCAAGTGTTTCCTAGAGACACAAAACCTGACACCTAAAGGAATGAATCTCAAATCTTGGGCATTTCACATCTATTGAGCAGTTCTTAGGAGGTTTCAGTATTCCCTAAATCAAAGCATATACATGCAGCTGCCTCTTCTGTCTTACGCGAGCCATGGCAGTATTTTACAAGATGTTCACAGAATCCAAAATGAACAAAAAGAATCTCACGCTACAATTACCAACTGCTAAGCCAATGATACATTTTCTCACACACACACACACACACATTACACTTCTGTGTACACTATTGGCTAAAAGAAATTTTATTTAGATGAGTGAGATCTTTTTATTCATACCCTCCTCAATCAATAACCTATTCATATGCTAACTAATTGCTACTATGTGAGTGTATTAGTCTACTCAGGATGGCTTCACAAAATGCCATAGACTGGGAGGCTTCAACAACAGAAATTTGTTTTCTCACCGTTCTAGAGGTTGGAAGTTCGAGACCAGGTTGCCACGGCGGTCAGTCTCTGATGAGAGCTTTCTTCCCAGGACAGATGGCTCCCTTCTTGCTGGGTCCTCACAGGGCAGAGAAAACGCTAATGTCTCTTCCTTTTCTTCAAAGGGCACTGGATCTTTCATAAGGGCCCTACTCCCATGATCTCATTTAAAACTCATTACCTCCTAAAGGCCTTAACTCCAAATATAACCGCACTGGAGGCTTAGGCTTCAATATATGAATTATGGGAAGACATAATTCAGTCCACAGAGCATGCCCTAAAACAGGCTTAAAATAATAATAAAATAATAAAATAATATATTATTATTTATGTGTATGTAGAGGAGATGAGAGAAGTGAGAACGTAGTTAATACCTGAAAAATTTTTAAAACTGACCATTTTTTAAAAAAGAAGTTTCTGTGAGTTTAACTGTCCCTGAGTATCTTTTCTTTGCCCTCCTCTCTAGATTTCACTTGGGATCCAGTTGAATGGTGATGCTATTTATTCCCTTGCATGTGAAAGCAACCACCAAACCAGATTCCTCCAGGCTGTTGTTTGAAAGCTCTTTATTTTTGTAGGTGAGCCTAAAGCTCTTATATTTCAAAAATAAGCACGACCATACTCGACTGCCATTCTCTGAAGCTGGTTGGCTTCTGAAACGCCTGAACTCATTATCCTCCCGCTGAGGTTTGTGATGCTGTCATTTCCCACCCCCTGCACACACTGCTCAGTCACGGCACCTCTAGGAATGCCCCGCCAGTTGTTAGGGCTCCAGATGCAAATAATCAACACACCAAGCAAGGAAAGAGAGCAATTAATGAAAGGCAGCTGACACTCAAGGAGACACAGACCGAACAGTTCCCATCTGAAGTTCCTTTTATTTTGAATATAAAGTTCTTGGGAGTTAAAAAGAAATGTGTAACCAGCTTTACAATTCAGTGATAGAGACAAGCATGAGGTATTGGATGAGCAAGACTAACTAAATCAAGCCGAGAAAAGCACACCTGGTGTATATTATGTTGGCTAAAGATTTGTTTGTTTCTTATTCCCCCAGCCCCCTTTTTCTTCTGTTTGAAACAAGAGGCATGAAATTTGTAGATTCAGTAATTACAGCAAAGTAGTGGCCATGCTGCATCAAGACAAGTCTGGGAGCCAGTTTGGCCTCAAGAACCAAAATCAATCATCCAAGCCTATCAGCAGCCTAGAAGGTTATCTATTTATAATTGTGATCATCAAAAGTGGGCCCAGGGGTTGGGGGTTTTCAAATCACAGCATCCAATTATTACATACTGAATTCCTAACTCCTCTGGTCAAATGGAGACATTGATTAAATCATTGAGTGTAGACAAAGAGGACAGACACAAAGATGACTAGGTCATTTCTATCTTCAGAATGTCTCTAACAGTAGAGTACAGGAAGTGGCGTAGGGCAGGCACCGCTCTGTTTATACAGGCAGTCAGCCAACGTTTTTAAATGAGGATTGGAATGTACAGAATACCTCACTAAACACTGTATTTGGTGCTTTTTACACATATAATTTTCCTGGAATCAACCAGCCTATTCCCATTATTCTTTCTACAATCTAATCAATGTCTTGTTCTGGAAAATAGCCAAGTTGTAACAGTTCTTGAACTGAATGCAAAGAGAAACTCTGGAAAAAGGAACATTTCTGGGAGGGAAAAAATAAAGAGCAAGGACGACTCCAATTATTTTAACATTGTCTAGGAACAGTAAGCTCTGAGTTTTTCTAAGGCAAGAATGTTTCTTTCTGGGGTATTCTATCATTTTTGCCAGTTTTACAAGCTGCCTGGTTTCTTTCTGCAGTTTTTACTTGGTCATACATAGACTGCGTAAGCAAATACCAAATAGCGGAAATTCTGCTCCTAGAGATCAGGAAAAGTATACTGAGTAGAAGTAATTATATGTGGGGCCATTACATTTCTAATAAGAGAAAATACGTATTTAATTAAGATACCCTCCCATCTGTCCCTTCTAATTTCCTAACTAAAGTCTGATTCTATAAATTCAAATAACTTATAAATTATCTGAAACTAATTACATTTTATAAAACTCAACCAAAAAAGAAAAGGCAGAGTATGCATATGTGTAATAACAATGAGAACTTCTAATCTTTAGAATGAGGTATGTCTGCTGCTCCATTATATGTCTATATGAGCAACAATCACACACACACACACACACACACACACACTGGAGCCTTCCCAATATTCCTGAACTCTGTTTAAATGCTACATGAGAACAGATAAAACTATGGGCTTCTATAAGCCAGTGTTTATCAAGGCATAGTCTGAACTTAGAATGGCATTAGTTTGACTTGGAAAATACTTGATAAAATTCAACTTCCCAAAACCCACACAGGTCCTACTAAACCAGGATCTTAAGGAGACAAGAAAATCTGTTAAAACAAGCACCCCCAGGTGTTTCTGATGCACACCAAACTTCGGAAAACATTGCCTTAAGATTTTAGTGTGGATCAGGGGATCCTGTTGAGAGAGCTTCAGAATGGAATCGGGAGCTTTGGCTCCATCCTCTCTACCTCCCTAGGGAGACTTTACTAACTCCCAGATTTCAGGTCATCCTGTGCCTTCTTAGCCACTCAGTGACACACTGGTAGCACCAATATTGTATAGTCCTACTACTGACTCTAGATGAAAAAGTCAGAGGAAGGTAGTGATTCCTACCACCCCTATTTCCACTCTGTCCTCTTCCAGGTTTCAGTCAGCCTTGATCTACTGACCTATTACACAAGCCCCGTGTGCCACCTGAAAGAAACCCTTTCCTTGGCCGTGTTTCTCCTTGTCCTGTCTGCTTGTGATTGAATCATTATTATTTGTAGTTTTGTTCTTTGATCAATTGTTTTATTGTTAATTTAGAGCATGAGTGTTCTAAAGCAAATACTTATTTAATTTAGCTTTATTTTTTCCCACTGTCTTTTCTATTTTTTTATTTTTTCCAGCTTTATTGAATTACGTTTGACAAATATAATTGTAAGACACTTAAAGTATGCATTGTGATGATTCCATAAGCATATACACTATGAAGGTATTCCTCCCATCTAGTTAGTTAACACATCCATCACCTTACATATTATTTTCATATATAAATTTTATGTATAAGTTTTATATATTTTTACATATAAATTCAATTATAATCACCTTGTTATATATTAGGTTCTCAGGCCTTAATTATCTTGTAGGTTATCATTTGTGCCCTTTACCTTTTTAAAAAATGTTTATTTATTTTGAGAGAGAGAGAGAGTTGGGGAGGGGCAAAGAGAGAGGGAGGAGAATCCAAGCAGGCTCTGTGCTGTCGGCACAGAGTCACAAAAGGGGCTCGGTCTCATGAACCAGGAGATCATGACCTGAGACATAATCAAGAGTTGGACGCTTAATGGACTGAGCCACCCACCTGCTCCCGTACCCTTCACCTTTTATCAGCATCTCCCTATTTCCCGAAAGCCTGGTGCCTGGTAACCACTTTTCTACTCTCGATTTCTATGAAATTTGACTTTTCAGATTTAACATATAAGTGACACCATGCAGTATTTGTCTTTCTCTGGCTTACTTCATTTAGCATAATGTCCTCAAGGTCCATCCATGTTGTCCTAAATGGCAGCATTACCTTCTTTCTCATGGCTGAATTATATTCCACTATGTGTACACACACACACACACACACACACACACACACACACACACACACACATGCACTCACACACACTAGAGCTAAGCTCATTTATAGAACAAAAATTCACTTACTCATTTAAAAAATATTTATAAAGTGACTATTATAAGCCAGGCACTGGTCTATAGTAATGAACCCAAAAGACACTGTCTTTGATCTCATGAAGTTTAATTTTGATTGGAAGAGATAAAATATTTTAAAAAATAAATAAATAAAATGTAAGAGAGTGATAAGAATTATGAAAAATTCATGCAGTAGTGATAGTGCTGGCTGTGTGTGTATGTGTGTGTTCCATTTTAGACTGGGTACACAGACAAATCTTGTCTGAAACAGGGAAAGTAAGGGGCCAGCTATACAAAAACATAAGGGAAGAGAATTCAAGAAAGAGGAATTATTCGGTGCAAAAGATCTTGGCTTGCCCAAGGAACTGATAAAAGACCAGAGTGGAACAAGAAGAGAGAAGAGCAATATGCAGGGTCCACATGGCATGAGGCCTCTGAAGGCCATGGTCAAATGAGTCAGAAAAACTTTGTTAAGGAAAGGTTTTCATTTGAATGACAACAGAAGGCCATTGAAGTGTTTCACGTAGGAGAAGGACTTGTCTGAGGGAGGCTCCGATGACCCCAACTGAGATCTAGATATTGGAGTTGAGAAGATTAAGAAGGAAAGCTTGTAGGGCACTGGGGAAGCTATTACAGAGAGCTATACCATATGACTTAAATTAGAGAAGCAGCAGTGCAGGTGGAAAGAAGTGGATGAGTTTGAAATATCTGATGGTGGGCTGAAGTTGGGAGAGAGATAAAGTAAGACATCAGAGATGCTTCCTAACTGCCTGGCCTGCGTAACTGGGTGGACAGTGATACCCGTCTACTGAAGTGAGGCAAGTCTTAGGAAAGAAGATAGTGATGAGAAGAAAAGGAACAGTGCATTTCATTTTAGACATGTTAACTTTGAGACACTTATTGAACATCCCAGAGTGATAGGATCTGAAGATAAAATCTGAGCACCGATGCATAAAAACATCGTTTAAAAAGACATGGGATAGGGGAGCCTAGATGGTTCAGACAGTTAAGCGGCTAACTCTCAGGTTATAATCTCACAGTTAGGGAGTTGGAGCCCCACATCAGGCTCTGGGCTGACAGCTCGGAGCCTGGAGCCTCCTTCGGATTCTGTGTCTCTTTCTCTCTCTGCCCCTCCCCCACTTGCACCTCTGTCTCTGTCTCAAAAATAACTAAACATTAAAAAAATTAAAGACATAGGATCAATTTTTTTAGTGAGAGAGATTTAAATAGAGATGGAAGTTTGGGACAGAGCTCAGGGGCATGCCAAATTTAGAGGCCTGGCACAGAAGGGTGGCTGGTTGTACAGGGTCACAGAAGCTAAGGACAGAAAAATTCTGAAAATGGTTTAAAAAGGAAGTGGTCAACCATATCGGATACTGCTGAAAGGCTGAATAAGATGAATACGTGGAAACCATCACTGGTTTTGTAACATGAAAGTAACCCTGACAAACCCTGAGCCAAGTGAAAGAATTATCTTTTCAAAGCGTAGCATCTAGCTAAGCTGCAAAAGAAAATTAGGGAAGAAAGGCAGAATGGTGACAAGGAAAAAGGAGAGAATATGAAAAACATCTTACCCAACTTCAGAACTTTAGTAGCTTTTAATCTCAGATAAATTACAGTGAGCCATACATTGCAAGAAGAATGACTTAACAATAGAATTAAGAAAAAAATGCTGTCTGGCACACACACGAAATCAATCTAGATCTGGATCTCAGAATTTATCAGCACAGAATAACCACGTTATTCTTCCTAATTCAGGAGACAAAGGGAGATTTTTTTTTAAAAAAGACCTATAATTATTTAACAGAAAATAGCCAAACAAAATCTCCTAATTCACCTCTCCTCCGTAAGTACTCCTGGGAGTATAAACCAGAGGGGAGCCTGCCAAAAACCTGATGATTAATACCAATCTCCCTTTGTTTAAACAGCCCAAATCACCCTTTGTCATTTAAATTGCACTGAATTTGAATTTGCATAGGTTGCAAGTAGAGAACAGAATCTTGAAGCCACATAAAATAATCACACTTAGTCTTAAAACAGAATACAATTAATCTTTCCTGGCACGGCTCCCCCACTGTAACCACAGAACTCAATGCTACTCTTCGGGTGAGTCATGCTGTAAAATTTCTAGTTGACTTACCCACAGAGATAGCACCACATGAGACAGAGCCCACGTAAACTTGAGAGAGAAGTGAGCCTTCATTCCTTCAACCTTCTGCTTGGCTCTGACTTCAGATATTTTACACCAAGACCAAAGCTGACTTCCAGAACTTGGAAAGCTCAGCAACTTGCAAGGGTGAACAAGGGCTCTTTGAGATTCAAATAATTCTTAAACCGATTCTCCAAAGTACTTCTCAAGATCAGTGTTTCTCAAAGAGTGGTCCTTTTGTCACATCTACCTGATCACGGTGCTAAAAAAAATTAAAAAAATAAAAAAAAAAAGAGAGAGAGAGAGAAAAGAAACGAAAACCCCAAAGCCCCATTTCATCAAAATCAAGTGGCAGGCATTTTTAATAAGCCACCCAAGTCATTTTCTAGGTATACTGAAGTCTGATCTGTTTACTGTGGATTATAGTGCAGGATTTTACAGGCTGAGGATTTTTGCCTTGTGTTTCTTCGTTCTCCAACTCATTTTACACAATACTGCCAGATGTCGATCCAAATTTGCTGTGCTAATCATTCCTCTACCATGCTCAAATGCCTTCTGGGTGCTTCATGGCCCAAAGGATAATGTCCACACTTCTTTGGGTGACATTTAAGATTCGTAGTCATGGCTTCAGGTTTTGCCCTTTCCATAGCTGAATTCTAGCCAGGTAAGATGGCTTAAATACCCACTACATGTCCTACTGTTGCAGGATTCTTTACCTCAATGCCCATGGTTCACTGTATCGCTGCTTCAAAGAATAAAGAGGTGGACAACACAGAAGAAAATGAGAAGCAGCCATAAGTTTATCAGAGTATAGAATCAGAAAGTAAGAATAGCATGGAAGCTTTCTTTATGAAGAGCAGGTATTTGGAAGTGAATGCCCGCAACAACAGGCAAGGGACTTTGGTCCACAGGGTTTGGGTCTGTCCCTTTCCTTCTCTCTAGTTCCTTCTCTGGTTCTACACTTATTGGCTAGGTAACTCTAAAGCCTAGTCATTCCTTTTTGGCTCGTTTCCATAGCATCCATTGTTCCTTGTGGGTTATACGTTTTATGGTGCACTTATTTTTACTCAGGTCTTTTGTCAAATTCCTGAGGGAACCCTGAGGCAGAGTAGGTGGTGTCTGTTACATTCTTAAGAGGAACTGTACGCCCGAGGGAGTTTGCTGTGGGTCAGAGGTTCCCAGAAGAAATGTTTTAAAACACAGTGTGTGTTTTTCCCCCACCCAGGAACCTTCAAGCCCTACCCTCCCCCTTTCTGCCTACTGAATCCGATCTTTTCTATCACACCACCACCTTCCTGCTTCAGCTAATTTGCTTTCTATCTCTAGAGAGTGACTTTCTACTTGTCCACAAGCCCAAATCCTATCTTTTCTTCAAAGATGAACTCATGGAAGCCTTTCCAATTATTTCCTGCTGGAAAAACCCACTTCTATGAACTTCATAGTATTTTATCTCTGTCTCTGTTATGGCATTTATGCTTTCTACTTTCTATTATATGAAATTTCTGCGCTGCACCATGCAGAAGCTGGGAACAATAACCACTCTATGTCGGCAAGAGCAAAATAGGTTTTCAGGGAGCTGCCATAATTTTGTACACCCGTGCCCCCTGGCCACACTTGTTGGTAGATATCTGCTTCAAATTAGTTATGCTAGTGCCCCAGCCCTTGAGAATAATTGTTCTAGGATGCACACCTGACTCAAGCTAGGCCAATCACAGTCCTTTCTCATCGAGATCTTGCTCCACTGGTCACAGTTAATTAGTTCAGGATTGGCACATAACCTGTCCTGACCCTACAGATTGAGAACTAGAGGTCAGATTATCCCCTCCCCTCTGGTTGAAACTGGGAACCTGTCCAGAGCCATGGCCATGGGATTAGGCTTCCTTGCGGCTTCAGAAGGCCTTGAAGTGGTAAAGAGAAGCATTTGGTCAGGGTAAGGTGTTAGCTCTCTTGGTTCAAAACACTTTTAAAGCACTATTCACCAGGGCCCTCAGAAACAAGGGAGGGGATTTTGTGGTACTTTGAGAAAGTGTCACTGCACAAATAATCCCTTGTGTCCACTATTTTTGTTGTTTTACTTATCTATTTTTTAAATTTTATGGTGATGCTGAGTGGAGGAGAAAGGTTCATGCTACAGTTATAAAAAGTTAAAAGTAACTTGCTCTGTGAAGGTATTAGATTTCTTACTTCGAAGGAGGGGCAGAGGAAGAGAATTTTGACAGCAGAAGAGATCAGCCTCCTAGGGTAGAAGGAGGCCCTTTATTAAACGGGGAGTAAGAGAAATCAGGGGCTGGAAACATGAAATGTATGATGGACTATGAAGACACAATTTACCCTAGGCCCAGTTTACATTCAATTAAGCACCGAGAAAATACAGAGTATATTTTTCATGAATTTGAAAATGATTCTGCTTTGCCTGATTCATGATGTTTATTTTTAAACTGGACTGAGGTTATAGGAAAGCACATTTGAACAGATACATTAAATCAAAGGATCATGGTAATAGTTCCCATGGTCACATTGGACACTTTTAGGAATTAAAAACAAAGGGTATAGAAAATAATTTTATAAAGAGGGCTATCCTTCTGAATCTAAAGGATAATAATATATCAATTCAGGGTAATGTCCTCATACACAGGCCTCTACTATTTAAATCCCTTCCATAAAGGACATTTGATTCATAATCTTAAAACTAAACACCAAATTTCCTTTGGTACAATTAAAAAAAAAGGACTGTGGATAATGAGCTCCAAAAGAATGAGGAGTGAGTCAGGGTTGATGATAGAGTAGAAAGGCCAATAATAAAATTACACATTAACATAATATTGTTATGTGAAATATATAAAGGCTATCGAAGGGCACCTTGGTGGCTCAATCATTTAAGCATCTGACTTCCACTCAGGTCATGATCTCACACTTCATGGGTTCGAGCTCCATGTTTGGCTCTGTGTCAGAGCCGGGAGCCTGCTTCTGACTCTGTGTCTCCCTTTCTCTCTGCCCCTCCCCTGCTCATGTTCTGTCTCTCTCTCAAAACTAAATATTAAAAAACTTTAAAAAAATTAAAGGCTTTCGAGAAATTTTCCTACAATCAAATAGTAGTTTCATCTAAAGAGAAAAATATTGCAGCTAAAGCATGGGGATTTTTGTTTCAAATTCAAATACAGAGAAGTATTATGTGACTATAAAAAAAAACAAACAGGAACTTACTCTTGAAAACTTATTTAAAGTTTTTATAAAGTATACCTGTGTGACTCAACAGTGTCATACTATTTGAAAAGATTTTGCAGTTTAAGCAGCAGTGTCCATCTGGGCAACAAAGGTTATTTAAATACCATGCACTTTGATGAATGACCTTTTAAATGGCCTTGCCCATTTCGTGCTATTAGTTTGCAGTCAGTTTGGGGTAATGCATTAAATCCGGGAGCAGCAGCCCAGTGAAACCATGCCTGTAGAAGTAAAGAATTCATTCATTTAATAGCATTACCATTCCCAAATCAGTACTTAATTTTTCTTTGTTTGAAAGGCTGAGCAAATACCTGTGTCTTTATTTTGGGGGCCTTTTTGGTTTGTTTTCAATGTCAGAAGAAGCCCATGATTAAGTCTCTTTTAAAAGCCTCTGAACAAAACTATTTTAAGATTAGAATTTTTTCATGACCAGAGTCTATATAATTCCATAATGATTTGAAGAAATGACATAATATATAATCTCACTAGTATTTTTGTAAATGTAACAATTTATATGAACAATCTAAATAGAATCATGGTTCATTTAAGAGAGATCTTTCATTTGCCTGTAGCTTCTCAGTAGAGTTTAAAGACTCTCTAGGGAATAGGCAAATACAGTTCACAGTAAGAGATACTTAAGTAGCTTTGAAAATTGTTTGGTTAAAACTCTTCAATTATAAGTAAAGTCATGGAAGTATATGTAAAACTTTGGCCTAATGTGGTTGTTAGTCTAAAGTAGATTCTAGGGGCACCTGGGTGGCTCAGTCTGTTAAGCATCTGACTTCGGCTCAGGTCATGATCTCGCGTTCATGGGTTCGAGCCCTGCATTGGGCTCTGTGCTGACAGCTAGCTCAGAGCCTGGAGCCTGCTTCTGGTTCTGTGTCTCCCTCTCTCTCTGCCCCTCCCCCTCTCACGCTCTGTCTCTCTCTGTATCAAAAATAAATAAAAACATTTAAAAAAATTTAGAATTAAAAAAAATAAAGTAGATTCTAATTAATAATTATTATTGTTATGGAAATAAGGTTTAGTATCAACAAACTAAGCACCAGATTCCACAATTCAATGAAGACTTATAATTTCCCCTTTCACAATACCAACATATTTATTTTAATACTGTTATTTTATTTAAAGGGCAGATTAGTTCACGTAATTGAAATTAGTGTGAACATTCTACATCATTCCATCAGCAAAACTAATGATTTCTCTTTTTAAAAATACTTCAAAATTTTTTACTTAAATTATTTTAATGTTATTTTTTAAATGTTTTGTTTGTTTGTTTTTGTTTGTTTTTTTGAGAGACAGAGAGAGACTGCACGAGCAGAGAAGGGTCAGAGAGAGAGGGAGATACAGAATCTGAAGCAGGCTCCAGGCTCTGAGCTAGCTGTCAGCATAGAGCCCGACGTGGAGCTCGAACCCATGAACCGTGAGATCATGACCTGAGCCAAAGCCGGACACTTAACCGACTGAGCCACCCAGGCACCGCTAGTGTTATTTTTTAACCAGAAAGAGAGAGAGAGAGAGAGAGAGAGAGACAGAGAGAGAGACAGAGAGGCAGAGAGAATGAGTGGGGGAGGGACACAAAGAGAAGGAGATACAGAATCTGAAGCAGATTCCAGGCTCTGAGCTGTCAGCACAGAGCCTGACATGAGGCTTCAACTTACAAACCTTAAAATGATGACCTCAGCTGAAGTCGAACACTTAACCAACTGAGCCACCCACGTGACCCAAAAATACTTTAAATTTTGAAAATATAACATATACATTTACATTTTAAATAATAACAATAATGTACAGGGCATTTTTAAAAATATTTACTTTTGAGAGACACAGAGAGAGAGAGAGAGACAGAGCATGAGCAGAGGAGGGGCAGAGAAAGAGAGGGAGATACAGAATCCAAAGTAAGCTTTAGGCTCTAAGCTGTCAACACAGAGCCCCACCCAGGGCTCAAACTCACAAACCAGAAGATCCTGACCTGAGCCAAAGTCTGATGCTTAACTGACTGAGCCACCCAGGTGCCCCTGGACAGTAAATTATTTAAAGATATCTTCTTTTTTGTTTGTTTGTTTACTTATTTATTTTGAGAGAGCAAGCACAGGTGAATGAGCAGGGGAGGGGCAAAGAGAGAGGGAGAGTCGGCATCCCCAGCAGGTTCAATACTTAGCACAGGGCCTGAGATGAGGCTTGATCCCACAAACTATGAGATCATGACCTGAGCCAAAACCAAGAGTTAGATGCTAAATCAAAGGAGCCATCCAGGCACCCTAAAAAGGAAATTTTTTCTTTAAACCTGTTTCTGTCAGCCAGTTCAACAATCAAAAGATTTACTTTTACAAAATACATTTCCTTCTCATTAGCCTCTACATTCTAGGAATTGTTTTCACCTATTGAAATACGTGAGCACTTGAGAAAAAGAACAGAGAAACCCTGTGAAATGGGTGGGCAGTGACTGGCATGGATGCTAAGTGTGAGGGGACAGAATTTTGATGGAATAACACTTGGCTGCATGTTTATATGAATCATGAGCATGACTCGATTATCCTTCCCACGGTTGGGACAAGCAAGTGTAATCATGATGAGGCATTACAATTCTCATTAGGGAGCCAAGGCTGCTCAATGAAGTATCTCTCTAAGTACTCTGCAGACTAAAGGAGATTGGAAACATCACATTGTCACTTCCATCTTTAGGTCTTCCACATAAAAGTAATCACAGATATATTGTTATAACCTAGCATAACTTAATTTTAAGGTTTGATCCATCATAGGTGAACATGAAGGCAGTTCAGTATTTGAGCTGATAAACTTCTCTAATAGATATGGAGCATTCATTCCCGGCTGCAGAATCTAACACATGTCTAATCAATTCTTGGTTCCTAAGGACTCTCAAATCAATCCTCCTCTTCATATTTTTATTACTGCCACCATCCTCTAGGGACTAATCATCTACCACTTGAACCAATACTGTCATCAAGTAATTGTATCCTCTACCAGTAGCCTGTTTGCAAATTAATCTTTCATTCATAATTTTCCCAAATCAGTCTTGCTAACATGCCTTTTCTTATTTATTAACCTCCAGTCCAAAAATTTAAATGGATTTAAGTACCTCTTAAACTGTATATATGTAGTTAAGGATATAACATGTATAAAGCATAATACTGACCTTTACATGGGCAACTATACAGAAATTAAACCCTCATCCTGTAAATAGATTTATTTTTATAACAATATATAATAAAAATTTACATGGTTTTTTAAGTATTAAAAATTCAGTTTTATTCAAATAATGTTGATATTTTTGTTTGTTAGTAGTCATTTTATCTTGCCTTTTGGTTTTAAAATGGGCTTTTGATATTTTCCAAAAAAGCTTTTGGAAAAATTCAAGAAAAGTTACTTTTTAATTGCTTATATTTACTTTCACTTACATTTTGATAAATATATATTCAGATTTTCATCACTGCAAATGCAATTTACATTATCTTAATCTTTTATGTAACTATTAAAAAATATAATGCAAATTATGTAAAAGTCTGTATTATAACAGCATAATGATCTTGCTAAAATGTAGACCAGAAAAATTTTATGGAAAAACATGTAATAACTTTTGAATTATATGTGCTTTTGATTATACCACTATTCCAAACATCACAGATCTTTGAGCAGAATATTCCGACTAGTAATGCTAATTAAATTCAACCATCCTCATAGTATCTGCTGGTTTTAGCCATATTAAGGTATATTTGTCAAGTTAAGAGAAAGGAGTATATTTCATTTAGCAGTTTGTTAGCTTGATGTATAGCTGTCCAGTATTTAGATACATTGTATGTGAAATTCTGTGCCTTTGACCCTGCAGACATTAGAAAGAACCTGCCATGGGATGTGTAGCCACTGATACCAACTCTTAATATATTTATTTAGGTAGTTATTAAAAATATTCTATCATATTTCAGACTTAAAAGGCATAAAGTATAATATCATAAACACCTACATATTAACCCACTGCTTAAGACATAAGACAGTACCAGTAATTTGGTATTCTCATTCAGCTTTCCCCAATCACATTCACTCCCTCCCCTTCCAGAAGAAACCACTATCTTGGATTCTTTTCTTCAGTTTTTCAAAAGTTCATTTGTTTTTGAGAGAGAAATAGAGTATGTGTACGTGTGTGCACAAGCAGGGGAGGGACAGAGAGAGAAGGAGAGAGAGCAAATTCCAAGCAGACTTAGCACTATCAGCACAGAATTTGACATAGGGCTTGAATCCAGAAACTGTGAGATCATGACCTGAGTCAAAATTAAGAGTCACACGTTTAACCAACTGAGCCACCCAGGAGCCCTTATCCTGAATTTTTTATTGCTATTTTAAATGGCAAATACTTTAAGGATGTGTTTTATTTGTTAATAATGTCTACACATGGTGGATGGGTATACATGCTAGCTCTTACACTAGTAAACTTACAAGACTGTCTTAATAATTCTGCAGATTCTTCTTGAGTTTTCTAAGTAGATAATAACATACTTTATGTAAGGGGGGAAAAGAGTTTATAATCTTCCTTTCCAATCTCAACATCTTTTATTTCTTTTTCTTACCTTAATCTGCACTGGCAGTGACCTTTAGCTCAAAATTCAATAGAAGTGGTGAGAGTGGACCATCTTGCCTTTTTTCTGATTTAAAAGGGAAGGCTCCTCACATTTCTTCAATAATTATGACAGGTACAGGCTGATTATACTGCTTTAAGAAGTGGCATGATGTGATCGGAGTTTTCTGAAAAATTCTTAGTGACAAGAAGGGTTGGAGCAGAAATATCGGGAGTCACTGGATTAGCAATCACTTTCTGAGTACAAAAGCCATGGTGTCTCCAAGGCCTCAAGAGAACATGCTTCATGGCTCTGATTCTGACCACTGTATCAGGGAATTGCATTTTCTCGATTCACCAAGTAAGATACATTTTAATATACAAACCCATATGGGTCTTCCTAGGAATAGTATCTAAAACAGTGGTTACCGGGATTATTATAGGCTCCATATACGGTTCTATTACACAGGGAAAAAACTCACCCAAGTCACTGACAATCAAACTGAACTTTTAATTCTCCTTAAAGTCATTTCAGTAAATATAGCCAATAACATGCTGACACAAAGTAAAGTTATTTTTAACATTATCTTACAAGCTTTAGGAAACTAAAGTTTCCAAAGAAACTGATCTCCCAGAAGCTCAGGCAAAAGACAAAGTCATTTACATAGTTGTTGTTTGCATATTTAGAGAAGCGGAGAACAAAAAATTACCTAGTAAATATTTTATAAGTAGATATCCATTTAAATGAGTAAATTCAATCTCAAACCTTAAATCACAGTATATTTAATAGCAGATTATTTTCTCCTTTTGTTAGCTAGACTAGGCAATAGACGATTTTTCTTCTCTTCTGGACCTCTCCTATTTCCCATTTTATTTTCTGGGTAGACACCAGTTATATAGACAGACAACAGCTATGTCTTATAAACAATAAGATAAAGATTTCAATTCCACTTAAAAAATTCTAAGTGCTTATAAAATTGCTAAATTAATAACACTGCATGCATTTCACCAATTCTTGGCTCCTGACCCCACTGTCAGTAAATATACATTTCTAATAAGATGAACATGCTTAATTCTGTAACTAAACAGCCCAAAGGAATGGTATCTGCCATAACAATGAAGTTTAATGACAATTCTGCTGACATTTCTCATATCTGAAAATGAAGTCATGTGGAAAATGATTTCTACACCAGCAGAATAATTAAGACAGAAAGCAAAATTTGACTTGGTAGAAATGGAAGCTCAGATTGTCTCTGTTCTCAGTGGGGTATGGGGGGGATGTTATTACTTACTTGACCACTATCTTTAGTTGACATTATCTTTCCCTACTCTCTTTTTAATATCATACTGTTTTTGGATCTCCTAACATTACAGCAACAAATCCAACTATAAGCAATCCTAATCCCAAGGGACTTTTGTTTCATTTTTTACATAAGTATATTTCTCAGTTTCTAATAGTGTTCCAGAGAATGGGCTCTTTCCTGAATCTTAGCCATTTTTCATTATACAGATATTTTAATTATAATGGCATTTCTTTTCATTGGTTTTGGACTTTTTGTGAAATTCATGCCTTTGTCTACAACAGCCAAATGAAAAATTACACCTAGGTAAAATGTGAAGTTATTCAGTGCCAGCACTGTTTAAGGGAACTGTGAGAAACACCAAGGTACAGTTTTATGATTTTAAGAACCATAGGACTGCTGCTACCATCATTTTCCAATAAAATATAGATTATTTTAGTTTCTAACAAAAATTTTTAATGAACAAAAGCATGCACTACAAGAAAACAAGAAAATATCACCAATTAAAGTCTGAGCAACATGTTTTAAAGAAAGTGTGAATAGAACAACTTTATTTGGATCCTGTCAACACAGTCTAATGACCTTCTTTATTTGAAAATGGCTGGTTTTAAATATAAGCTACTCTAGCTGCTCAAGAGAACTTATACAATGAAAATGCTACACTTCAACAATAAATAAAATGAAATGTCAATTCATTCTCATCATAAGTCCACAAGATTATTCTGTATTGTATAAGCAGAATGTTTTCAATGCAGCTGAAACCAATTAACCACTCTGGGCATAAACCACTTCATTCACAAAACATGCAGCATCTAAAGTGTTTTATGTAATATGAAATGTTACCAAATAGTTATTATTTTCACACATTTCAGAACACCCTGTTCTTCCAAATCCTCCTAGGAAATTTTCCAGTTTTTTTCCTTGTGGGTTTTTAGTATACAAACGTTTGCTTCTCTAAAAGACCCCATCACACTCCCACTGAGTACCTCTTACCCTGTGTTGTGACTGCCTGATTGATTATCTGCCTCCCCTCTAGGCTGTCCTTTCTGGAAACAGGGATTGTAATTCAGTCATTATGGGATCTGTTGACCCTCATCCCTGCTCCTCCCAAGCATCAGTGCATCTCTGATGACAGAGATAAAAGGTTTGGGAAGACCCACAAATTCAATGCACTCCTCATTATCTAGGACTTGAATTTCTGTCCGTGTGATCTCTGAACATTTTAAATATCTCCCAAAACTCCACCCCAATTCCTCCCTTTGTCCTGTGGTCTCAAAAATATTCTCCAAGAATCTTCTTTTATTGCCTAATCACATGCTGTATTTCTCTTTTACCAAAACTGTGTAATATAGGGGAAAATTTCAAAACAGGCATGACTAGTAGTAAACCTGTTAGAATGCTCATTTCCCATATATATTAGCTCATCTGGCAACCTCTCTCTAGTTAATACAATCTTCATCTCTCCTGACCCATTCCACCTACCAGAATCCAGGTCACAATCAATCTAGACAAATAGTGGATGCTCAAAATAGGCCTTGAAAACATAAATGAAAGGCTTGTATGATATAAAACATGAACGTCGATCCCCTCCTTTATTTTTACCAAGTCTTTTTATTATTATTTTTAAATTTTATTCATTTTTGTGTGAGAGAGAGAGACAGAGAGTAAGCACAAGCAGAGGAGGGGCAGAGAGAGAGGAAGACACAGAATCTGAAGCAGGCTTTAGACTCCTAGCTGTTAGCACAGAACAGACTTGAACTCATGAACCATGAGATCATAACCTGAGCCAAAGTCGAAAGCTCAAGTGACTGAGCCATCCAGGCACCCCTCACTAGTTGTTTAAAAAGTAAAAAACTTTTGGACTTCATTAGGTTCAAAAGATATTCTATGGAATTTTAACCTTCAACTTTGGTGCTTACTTATATATCATCGCTTTTAGACAATCAGCTCATTTAATTAATAAGTAATATTTCTACTACCCATTTATTCAATAACTATGATTTCCTTCAAGGTATATTTCCTTCAAGAAAACATTCTAGGGGCCTAATATGTTATTTAATTAGGGACTCATGAAATAAGTGATTAGATTAGCTATTTTCCAAATGACTTGGAACTAAAAAGAATTCATATTTAGTATACCTTGCAGTTTCCATTCTCAGATAAAGGCAGTATATCATGCATAGTTTCTATATCCAAATTGTTCAGTTCTGCTTCATGGTTCCTGCACACAAATTGTTCACAAGGTGACACTATGATCACATATCTAAAAATCAAAACTGTTTTATACATTCTTGGAAAGGTTATCTTTGCCCCGAAATGTTTAAATCAAAAGTTCTTTTTCTAATATTCTTTGGTCAATGAAGTAAAAATGAATTACTTGACTTAGACACTAAGTAGCTAGAATTATAACATTCTTTACAACAAATCACTACATAGCAAATAGTGAGAGGATCTCAGAGTCTCATGACTTAGTGCTAGATAGAATGAAAGAAAAACTTCAAAGAGAGAAAATGGATGAGCTAAATGGAAGGCATGGAAAGACTCTCATTTGTGTTTTCACCACAAGGGATGAATAGCTATGAGAATATCTCAAATTTAAATACTGAACCGAATATGATAAATGGAAGAATGAAATGCCATATACATTTTTAACTGATAAAATCTGCTAATCTAAAATAATTAAAAATTATTATTTGAAAATGCATGCATACATACAAATATAAAACTCACTTTTTAATGCAATTTAATTTTAAGGCAAGCAGAAAATTCATCAGTAATTATTTTAATCAGTTATTTTTGAGGGCTAGCAAAGAAAAACATGGCTATTGCTGAAAATACCTCAATCTCATTTATGTAGAAGTAAGAATGGTAAAGGGAAAGACTAATTTCAGAGAATAAAATAATTGGTAAGATAAGAGGTTATCTAATGCTCTCTGCAATCATCACATATCTTTAATATATAATCCAGTAAAATAAAGTAGTAACATACACTGAAAAACACTTCTAGATAATTATCATAATTTTCAAGAAAAATTACAAAAGCTGTTCCACTAGAAATCTAAGGTAAAGTCATACACTGGGGAATCCATATTATGAGAAAATAGGACATTTTTTTTTCTTTCTTTTTTTAAAAATGTTTATTTACTTATTTTGAGTGGGTGAGACAGAGAGAGAGTGAGTGAGCGAGCAGGGGATAGGTAGATGAAGGGAGAGAGAGAATCTCAAGCAGACTCTGCTCTGTCAGCACAGAGCCCAACCAGGGTCTTGATCTCAGAAACCATGTCTTGACCTGAACCAATGTCAAGAGTTGGACACTTAATCAACTCAGCCCCCCAGGTTCTTGAGGACACGTTCCATCATGGTGTTATGAGAATATATTTAAGAGGTTTGCCATGAAGATATACACAGAGATATTTTTCATAGTTGAAACATTACCTACCAATGACATCTGTGATACTTTTCTCTCTGGCCACAAAACCATAAAACATATTTATAGAACTTACAGTCAAAACGAAACTCAGAAGTCATTTAAACACCTTTATCCTACTTTTTAAAGAATTAGCTTTGTTTCTAATAATAAAGATAATAAAAATTGTTGCTAATCTTTTAAAATAAAAAGAAATACAAAGGTATAAAAAAGAATCAACCATAATCATAACAACTAGAGACAACATGATATTGTATATTCCAGTTTTTATTTTTTTACTTAAAACAGTATCATGGACATTATGTCATGCTTTGTCACAAATATTTTTAATGGCTGCATAATATTTAACCTCTGAATGAGTCATACTTTGTTTAATTATAGTCTTATTTTAGGTTGCTGAGGATGTTCATTAAAATTTTGATGATATATCTTTTGATTATATATCATAGGAGTATAATTATATCGTTTTTATCACTCATTGATAAAATATATATTCATTTTACTTATTTATTTATTTGATATGGATTCAGAGAAGAAAAAATTCTTCCCCTTATATATGATGAAATGTAGACTCAGACAAATTAACTGATTGATAAGGTCCATAACCAAAATTATCTAATTTTCTGTTTTATAACATACCATCTACATTCATAAGAGAGTCTACTAGTTTCTTTCCATAATGTCATTCTCTTTAATTTAAAAGTACAGCTGTTGGATCTTGTTCTGCTGTATGTATTCTATTGCTATATCAATATTGCTATATTTAAATTCCTTATCCATTATTCATCTTTTACTCATAACTATTTCATTCCCTCTTGAGCCTACATAGAGTGGCAATAACACAAATCAGTAAAATAAATTAAAATATTAGGAAGTAAGAAATAATAAAACAAACTAGAAAAACACCAGAATGAGACATTCTTATTCTTCTTTAGACTTCAACCAAAATTCTACTTAAATATAGAAAAAGTCAGCTCCGGTCATGATCACCAATAGGCCATATTTAAAAATAAACAAGGGAGATTCTATTATAAAGCATAATTCCTATTCAAAGAGTTAAAGGATATAAAGCTATTTGTATACATTTCTGAAATTATTTGGAAGGCAAATGAAGGGTAAAAGCTTCAATCAGTTTCACCAAGTCAAGATAAGCATCTTAGAAGCAATCCTGACTGCCTAAAGATAGTTTACATTAAGAAAAGGTGCAATCCCTAGTTCCAAGAGGAGAAATGAATCAACCATCCATAAAACCTACAACTTACTGATCTTCCACATACAACCTCCAAGTATGCTGACTGATAAGCCAAAAAGGAACTCAGATTTATTGGAAAAATATAATTTTCAAGTGTATATGGATTTTCAAATTCAAGATTATTTTAGTTTTTTAGAATTATAAAACCTTAGTTTTTATATAAAAACTTTAAAATAATTACCAAAAGATTCCAATAACCATTCATTAATCAAAGACGCAATAAGAAAATACTATACTCCAATATCACAATTTGCCTTTAAGTAAGAATTGCAGGGTTTTATTTCACATTATTTCCCTATTGTCCTTTTATTATGTGCTTAGGAGCATCAATATTAATAATTTTTCTTAGTTATAAATGCTATTGGAACACAAAACAGGGAGTTCATTGTAAAACCAAAAAAGAAATGTACTGTAATCCATCAAATATAAACAGGTTTATAAGTGATATGATAATTGTTTTCCTTTATCCTATAAAGGTTCTTCACCTAATTCTGACAAATAAAATAAAACTAATTAAGTGAAAGGACACTTATAGGTTAGTCCACTGCATGAACCAAGGGCCTGTCTTTGTTTATAATGATTAAAAAGGGAAGAAAACAACCACTAAGTTTCAAAATGGTTTGGGACCTCTGATTCTTATTACTGATCATATTATACTGAACAAATAGATTTCATTTAAAAACACAATTTCAGGAGCACCTGCATGTCTCAGTTAAGCATCCAACTTTGGCTCAGATCATGATCTCATGGTTTGTGAGTTCGAGCCCCGCCTTGGGTTCTGTGCTGACAGCTCAGAGCCTGGAGCCTGCTCTCAATTCTGTGTCTCCCTCTCTCTCTACCCCTCCCCCACTGATACTCTGTCTCTCAAAAATAAATAAACGTTAAAAATATTTTAAAAACACAATTTAAACCAAATGGCATGAAAGTGCTACACACAATATATTTGTCAATGTTTTGCATGCCGTAGTTTCTTATTGTAATAAACATAATGAGATCCTTTATATGTGGTTCTTACATGCTATCTTTTAAATATATAAGTGACAGAGGATATTTCCATATCTGATATGCCTTCCTGAGTATATTCATACCTTGATAGTACAATATGCTATTGTTTTTTTCTTAAATTAAGAAAATTTTTTAATGTTTATTTGTTTATTTAAATTCTAGTTAGTTAACCTACAGTGCAATGTCAGTCTCAGGAGTAGAATTCACTGGTTTATGACTTGGAAACAAGAGGGGAAAATGGGTGACCGACAGAATGCTCTTATTAAGAGGACAACAGATGAAGGAGCCCAGTAAAAGCTGCACAATAAATGATACACCAAGGGTTACACGCAGTTGTCCACATTCTAGCTTCAACTCTATCTTTTTCTCTCCAAAATAAGGAAGTATGTGGAAGAAACTGATTGAGGATAATATTAATTATAAAAGCAACATTGCCCTGGATTTATTTATTCATAAAGAAAAAGCAAACCAATCGCAAACATTAGTACACCCCCCACACCTGATAACGAAACACAATAATTTTAACACTTGATTTCAGAGTCACTACCCCAATGAGTTAAAACCCAAACTAAAGTTAACCAAAATTTTAATGTGGATTTGGCCAACAACATGATGCGTTGAATAGATTTAATCTCTCTTAGATGAGATGATGAGAGAGAAATATAACTGCTTTTAGACGACTTCTTTTTGCTTTCAAGTTGCTACTAAATTGCTTCATAACAGTCACTTCTATGATACTATTAAGTGACCTACAACATTTCCAATCTGTTCCTTCCATCTTTGATATACCCAAGAAGATTAAATTGTATTTTTGTAATAATTACTCTACAAAAGCAAAAAAGACCTTAGAAGGCTTTCTTATCATCATTGCAACCCCTCCTCTGAAAAAGACATATGAGTGGTCTCATATAAGATTTTCTTTCACTGATCATAACACCCATCAAAAGCCACCTCTCATATTGTACATTTAGCCAAACGTACCTCAAAGTGTCTGTTCCTCTAGTGACAATAATAGTAGTCTCTCAGAATATGTGACAGAAATTGTTTTTACAGTGACCACCAACATTTC
This sequence comes from Suricata suricatta, assembly GCF_006229205.1. NCBI lineage: Eukaryota > Metazoa > Chordata > Mammalia > Carnivora > Herpestidae > Suricata > Suricata suricatta. The sequence continues at coordinate 37,638,146 of NC_043701.1, read as the reverse complement.
GTTTTAGACAAAAGGATGTAGATAATTTTCTTTGAAAACATGCCTGAAGGTGCTCAATATTAATTTATACATACATAACAAGTATAGATATGCCCACCTGTAGGAAAATCTATGGGCTAAAGATCAGGTTTTTAAATAGATGCAGGTACTTGAAATCAGGTTTAGTTTCCATTAACTAAAATATTCATCACTTTAATGGCTTCAGGAGTTCATAGAGAATTACTATTTGCATTCAAAATGAAAACTTACAAAATATCAGTTTAGACACAGATTTCATAGAATATAAACATGGCATAAGGAATGTCTGCATTTCTGCTACAAAATAAATGTGGGCAAAAAATGGTACTTACTAATATGATTTCCATTATGCTTGCATTTTTAACAAACAATTTAGAAAAGTGACGCTTAAAGGTCTTTTACACACTGAATCTGTTAGGCACTAACTGAAAACATAAGGCACAGAGCATTTCTGTGGAGAAAAAAACAGACCTTCCTACTGGGATTAGCCAGCCAGAGGAAACTATCCTTGGTACTTTATGGAAGGGTTTAAGTTCTTTTCTATGAAGCGCGCACACACACACACACACACACACACACACACACACACACACCCCTTGACAGCTTATATTATCTATATAATATTTAAAAGAACTTGTCCAAATATAAACTGCTCCACCATGAAACTCATGATCAGTCTTGGTTGGATTACCTGAGCAATCCACGTGACATAATTTTGTTCCTACATGTGGCATCCAGTTTTATCATGTGACAAAATGACTTACCGGCCCAAAAGAATTACTGTCAAAACTGTGTCCATGATGATCACCTTCAACCCAGATGTGACCCCGGGGAACTTTGACATACCGGTTTTTGTGTCCCATAGTTCTAGAAATAAAGAGCATATATAACCATTGAGATAAAAACAGAAAGATCAAGTAGTTGAGCATACAAAGAAACAGAGGGCAAAAATTCTATTATAAAGATGCAATGGATAATTACAGGAGAACCATGAAGCTACTCTATACCTTTATTTTTAAGTAACATATGGGTAGGACCTTGTAAATCAATGCACAGTATTTTCTCTTCACTTTTCTGTAGGAAAGAATTTTGTGCTTAAATAAAATGCACTAGTACAAAATACAATGTTTTACTACCATATTTAATTCTCAATATCCAATATATGTTTTTATGAAGTAAGCTCTAACAAAATACAGATCTATTTATTTTCTGACATTTGCTTTTATGTCAACGTTCAACTTGATCAGCTGCAATCTTTATTTCTTTAGTCAAATAAATTTCTCAAACCAACAGACAGCATTTTCCATAATGTCTTAATACTCTAAAAATAAGCATATATAAGAAACAACAATAACAAAACCCTCGCTGATCTCTTGCCAGATTGAAACTATCAGTATCAGCTACAAGTTTTTTGGTCACTATTATTTTACTTCATAAATTGTTCTTTAAAATGAGAAAGTTTTTTAACAATTTTGAAGACTGTTTAAAGATTAATGATCCATGATACACATTCAGTGGAACATCCTATATTCTTAAGGTTGACAAGGAAATGGAATAAGGAAAGACTCTCTCGTACACTATTGGTGGCAATATAAACTGATACAACCTTTTTCCCTATTTTCAGCAAATTTGTTAATAGGCTAAAATGTATATGCCTTGGACTTAAGTTATTATGCTGGCAGAAATCCATTCCAAAGAAACAATTAGAATACGAACAAATATTTATTATCAGGAGTATTCAACACAAGTTTTGGTTTTGTTTTTTAAAAGAAAGATAGACTGCCACATGCAGTGCCTCATTTGGATGTGTCTGGAGTCTTAGAAGCTTGACAACCTTATGTTCTATAAATGGACCTGAGAGCTCGTTTGGAGGTTTTAGCAGGGGACTGCAGCTTGACAGAAGAACTCTATCTGGGAAGGTTGTCCACTTTGACAGAGGGCACAGCTTTGGGAGGGACACATAGGGAGTAGTGAAGGAAGAAGGGTACATCCACCTAGCCATATCGGTGGAATCAACTTTGGTGAACAATGGAGAGAGACATTGCAGCAAACTTGTCCTCACATCCTCAACAGAAGCTTTCTATATCATATGTATATGATATGTGATATACATCATACATATTTCCTAAATATTCTGCAAATGGGAATTGTTAAAGAAATTATGACACATCCAATTTAATAAAAGGAATGAGATTAGAACAGAATATTACCCAATTTTATAATAATAAATTCTTTTTTTTTCTTCTTTTGCTCCACAAACATTTGGAAAAACACCTACCCTAAAGAAACTTCTCAATCAATGTTGGTTGAATGAATGAATGAGTAAACGTCACCCCAAAGTCTATAGAGTTAAGCACAGAAACTGAGCATTGTGAATTATTCTGAAGTAGAGTCCCTTTCAGACCATTTCTGTTAGTTAGCAAGTTGTATATGTGCAGAAAAATACATAAAAAAGGAAGACCACACATAAATTGGTGTATAGAAATTGTAACTATTCATTATCTAGAATGGCTTTTAATTTTCAAGATAATTTCGTATTGAATTACATTGCTTGAGATCAGTAAATCATTCATGCAAGGAAGCAATGTTGTGGCCATTAGAAGCCCACAGTAAGTTAATGACTGCTGTTTATTTTTAATTACTACTGGGAAGAAGAGTTTCAGCTTTTTAAAAGAAAAGCAAAACAAGTTGAACAAATCTCACCATCATATACTCTGTAATATAAGTGTTCTTCAATTAAAATCTGTCAATTAGTTCTTGACATCACTACTGCTTTCATCATGAGATTGCCTCTGAGAACTATTATCTCACATCAAGTGTTAATGATGGGAGAAAACCCTTTTACTTGTCGGCAAGGCAGACTCTCATAATAAGTCCAAACATTTGTTCACCTTATTAAGCTGGCTATTTTAGATAGCTAGATAGAAAACAATCACCCATTTTGTCCCTTTAAGCAGAATTATGAAATAAAACCAGCATAAAATCATTTCTGCAATGAAATGGTCGTTGTTAACAAAGCATAGTCTTCTGGAAACCAGAAGAATGATATAAAAGTCAGATTCAGTTTCCATGTGGTATGAACAAGATACTTGTGATGGAAAGTGACAGTATCATAAAATTACCAGTGACAACGGCACATTTCCTTGCATGGACCATCTTATCTAAAAAATGTAAATACACCCATCTTCCCATCATTCTCTAGTCTCTTATAATGTCTTATTTTTCTTCATTGAAGCTACTTGACATTCACTTACTGGCTTATTTGTTTACTGGCCATCTCCCCTTACCTAGAATGTTAACTTTGGAATTTTGCCTTTTTATTTCACTTTCTTTGTATCACCAGAGCCCAGAAGAAAGCATTGTATGAAACACTCAACAAATATTTGTTGAAATGATGACCAAATGAATGAACTGGAGAATGAAAAATACTGCAACAAAAGCAGCATGCAAGAGTGGAAAGTTCAGCGTCTGGAACCGGATTAAACCAGTGTTAATCCCGCTACCACAACTCCTAAGCACTCTTGGGCAGGTTACTAAATTTCTACCTCCATCTGTCTGTCTTGAAAACAGGATGAATAACACGTACTCTAACTGGGTTGAGAGGAAGGTCAGTAGTTAAATGAGAAGATAAGGAAGAGGTTACTATAGAGCATAGTTTCTGCAATCAGCCTATTTTGGCTTTTCTGTCTGGCTTAACTCTTTCAACTTTATGTGACCTTGGGCAGGTTGGTACAACTTGTCAGTTTTCTCTTTTGGAGAATGGACCAAATAATGGTAGCTAACTCAAAAGTTGTTCTACAAATACAGTGGAATGAACTAAACACTTGATAAATGGACTCTCTTATATTTGGGACTGTTTTTAAGCACTCAGTATAGTTCTGATACACAGTAAGAATCCAATAAGTGGTAGTTATTATTGCTATTGTCTTCCTTTGTCCACTATTTTCTTTCTTTTCAAAATTCAGAATGTGTTCAGCCTCCACTATCTATTAGCATCAGTCTCTTAAAATTACCTGAGCTACGCTTCAATAATTTCTTTTCCCCACAGTTGCACTGTGACTATAGACTATTTTTTATGGTACAATAAATCTTTTTGTTTTCCATCTTACTTGTATGCCCTTCTGGGATACTCTAAAACTTACATGTGAAAACACCATCTATCTGTTTGTGCATACTTAAATATGCAGAGATTAGTAGGTGAAAACACTCTGTGATTTTTGAATGTCATAGTGCTAACAGGAGTGGTTTACTTCGATACCAGACAGGTGTGAAAGAAGACTTTGAGCTATAGAACTCTGATAAAATTCATTCTATTTACATAATGCATATTCTCAGGTTTCGATCTAACTTGTAAAAAAATGTCACCCAAAGTATCTTTAAAAAATATGATGTTAAAATATCGAGCTGGTTTCTTTTAGGACTGCCAAAGAAATATAATACTCTTAATAGAATTCATCTGGAGAAGGAATATTAAATAGCTTTGTGCTTCTGAATTCACATAAAAGAAAGACAAGATAATCTTTTAGGTGATTTAACAGTTAAGTGAGGTGTCAGCATACAAGGTTGTATGTATCTATGGGTTGCAAATAATTTTGGTTTGACAGTCAAAAATGAGTTCTGTATGGTATTTTAACTACCTGTCTACAAAGAGGCATTTATAGTACTAGCTTTACCAAGACAAATACCTAGGTCTTATAAGTGAAATAAAGAATGATTGCCTCCTATTTGATTTGACCTTGAAAACACTTTTTAAAATATCTCTGTCTTTTGAGTGTCATCAGTTGAATACAAAATTATAAATACAATCCTTAATACAAGTAGGAAATAAATGAATATTTAGAAAATTTCCCAAGGGTGCCTGGGTGGCTCAGTTGGTTGGATATCTTGACTTCGGCTCAGGTCATGATCTCATGGCTTGTGAGTTCAGGCCCTGTATTGGGCTTGGTGCTGACAGCTCAGAGCCTAGAGCCTGCTTTGCATTCTGTGTCTCCCTCTCTCTGTCCCTACCCCACTCACGCTCTGTGTCTCTCTGTCTCAGAAATAAATAAAACATTAAAAAAATTACAAAATATTTCCCAAATGCACATATGCCTAAAGACATTCTTAACTTAGGTTATTAATAATAATAATTCATTATTTATTAAAGTATTTTTATTTCTGTATTTTTCAAACAATTCTATTGATTATCTTTGTTGTCCAAAGTAGTGACTGCCTTGAGTATGTTTACTACTTTCTGGATCCTAGACCTGTCCTGAAGGGAGTAGGTGTCTCGGGTTCAGGACTCATGCAGATCAGGAATTGGAACCAGATCCCTTCTATCATCATCACTGATAGACTAGACTAGGAAAAAGGAATAATAATCTAGTATTGGGAAAGGAAAACAAGAAGGACAACTGTCTATCTAGGGTTGGCATCTAATAATAGATTATTCTAATTATCTAATTAGATAATCTAATTAGAGAAACAATAATTCTCCCTGTCCTGCTCTCAGATCAGATTAGGGTTCAAGTTCATACTGCTTATATGGTCTAACAAAATTAAGAATTAACTTTGAATTACTAGGAATCTGGCAAAGGGAAATAAAAGATTATTCAAGAATAATCCCTCATTTCAGAGTTTTCTATAGATAAGTTCCAGCCAGTAACAGCTCATAATTCAAAATAACACCACTGACTGGGAAGTAGCCAATATTAATGAGTCAATACAAACAATAAACAGCAGAATTAAACCTCCAGAGACTTAAAATACTGGATTTATCAAACAAAAAATATAAATTATACATATTTAAATATTTTTAAGAATTAAAAAGAGAATTTCAAAAAATGAGCAAGAGACACTGCCCTATCTTGAAGGATGTTTGAAAAAGAATCAAATAGTGTTTCTAAATTTTATTTTATTTTATTTTATTTTATTTTTCTTTAATGTTCTTATTTATTTTTGAAAGCGAGAGAGAGACAGCATGACCAGGGGAGGGTCAGAGAGAGAGGGAGACACAGAATCTGAAGAGGCTTCAGGCTCTGAGCTAGCTATCAGCACAGAGCCCATTGAGGGGCTCAAACCCATGAACTGTGAGATCATAAACTGAGCCAAAGTTGGACACTTAACCGACTGAGTCACCCAGGCGCTCTGCATTTCTAAATTTTAAAATGCAGTGAGCCCTTGAACAATGTCGGAGTTGAGTGCTGACCCCAGTGCAGTAAAGATCTTCAAAACTTTTGACTCCCCCCAAAACTTAATTACTAATAGCTCACTGTTGACCAGAAACCTTACTGATAACATAAACAGTCAATGCGCATGTATTTTGTATGTTATATGTATTCTATACTGAATTTCTACAAAAGAGTAAGTAGAGAAAATTTTATTAAGAAAATCATAATGAAGAGAAAAAACATTTATAGTAGTATACTGTGTTTATCAAAACAAATCTACATATAAGAGGACCCACCCAAGTCAAATCCATGTTATTCAAGGGTCAACTATATATGATTTAATATGTGGACAAAAAAGCAGATTATTAAAAGCTAGAGAAAGAAGTAACAGACTAGAACATATATCTAAAAAAATTACTTAGAATTTAGAACAGAGAGGTAAAGAAATATTAAAAAATGTAAGAGATGTTAAGAGACACGGAGGACATTACAGAAAAGGTAACATAAGCGTGATCAAAGTTCCAAAGGAAGAGAATGAAAGGAAACAAGGAAAAACAATATTTGAAGAGATAGTACTAGAGAACTTTTCATAATTGATGAAAGCTTAAATTCACAGATTCTGCAAAATGAACCACCAGGAGGATAAGTACAAAGAAATCACACCTCGATATAATGTAATGAATTGGTAGAACCCTAAACACCCTCTTCCCCCATGACAAATTTCTGAGAAGCTGCCAGGGGGGAGAAAGGAATAACAATTAAACTAACATCAGAGTTCCTATATTAGGGTATAATTTTCATAAACTATAACCCAATCATTTTAAGTACACAATTCAATGCGTTTTAGCAATCTATACAGTCATATAATCACTAGATCAAGATACAACACACTTGAATTATTTAATAAAGTTTCCTCAGGCCCCTCAGCAGGCAGATCTGCCGTCACTTCCATTCTTGGCTCCAGGTACCTGGGGTGAGGACTAAGGTGCATTTTATCACTGTAGTTTTACCTTCCCAGACTTTCCTACAGATGAAATTATCCAGTAGGTATTCTTTTATTTCTGGTTTGTTTAAATTAATCTAATGCATCTTAGATCAATTCATGTTCTAAATAAGCAATTCATGTCTAAATAAACTTGAAGTTTATGGACACAAGTTGTTTTCAGTTTGGGGCTATTATCAACAAAGCAACTATGAACATTTCAGTATATGCATTTGTGTGGACATATGTTTTTATTTCTCTTGGGTATATATCTCTAAGTGAAATGGCTGGGTTATATGGTAACTCAATTCTTGAGTAAGTTCCAGGTATTCCGTACCTCGCTGACACTGGATAATTATTACTCTTTTAATTTTAGTCATTTTAGGGCCATACAATGGTTTTAATATACATTTCCCTAATGACTAATGTTTCTGAGTATGTATCTGTCTTTTACTTTCTTCTTTGGTGAATGATTAATGGTTTTAAGAATGAAATTCAGTGGTTTGTCCTATTATTGAGTTGTATAACTTCTTTACATAGTCTGGATATAACTCTTATCAGATATATGTTTTTGCAAATAATTTCCTCTAATCTGTGGCATGTTTCCTTTTTTAAAAATTTTCTTAACCATTTTTTTCAAAGAATAAACATTTTTAATTTTAATGAAGTTCTTTTTAGCATTTTTTATAATACATGCTTTTTATGCCATAAAAAATCTTTGCCTAATCAAAAGTCACAAATCTTTTCTTCCATTTTTTTGCCCACTTTTCTAATTTTAGGATGTTTTATTTTTAATGTAATACAAAAGAAAGTTCAAATTTTCTTTCTTTCTTTCTTTCTTTCTTTCTTTCTTTCTTTCTTTCTTTCTTTCCTTTCTTTCTTTCTTCCTATAGAACATCCAAATTCTCTAGCACCATTAAAAAAAAAAAAGATCGTTCTTACTTTCTTACTTGAATTATCTTGTGCTATGGACTGAGTTAGGTCCCCTCAGAATTCATATGTTGAAGCCTTATTTCCAGGATGGAGATGGGCCCTTGGGTGATAATCATGTTTAGATGAGGACAAAAGGGTAGGGCCCTCATGAAAGGATTAATGTCCTTCTAAGAAGAGAGCAGAGAGAGCTTGTATGATCTTTCTTTCCTTCCTCCACTCCTGACTCCTACTCTCTCACTCTATGTGCCAACTTATACAAATAGCATGCAGAAAAGAAGGAAAGTGGTTTAAAATACAGTTTTATAAAGTTTTTAAATTTTTCTAGTGAAGAATAAAAATATTTATTATCTTTGGGCTTTGCTCAGTATGCATTTAAATCATTTTAGAAATTGTAATGGAAATACAGTCTATAACTCCCTCATGAGTAGACAGATTTTAGAATTAAAAAATATCAGCTAATGCAAAAGAATTCAAGAAACTAAAAAGCATGTAGAAAAATCAAGATCAATAGAAAGCACAAAATAAAATGGTATTTAAGTACATCAGTAATCATAATAAAAGTAGATTGAGTAATATAGCTAATTGGGAAAAAACTGATTGTCCAGCTGTGTAAAAATTCTAGCTACATGCTGCTTATAAGAGAGACACATAAAACAAAAGGATAAAGATAATCTATTAAACAATAAAATGATGAATCAGATAAATAATAGCTACATTAGTAGCCAAATGAGATCAGGTCTCTGAGATGAGAATGAAGTGTCTATGGGACCTGATCATGAAACCACTGAGGTTTATTTTATCCTATGGAAGGATCTGAACCAGGGTAGTGGGCCTAAAATTCTTTAATAAAGTTAAATTTTGTTTACTAAAATCCATGATCAGGGTCAGTATTCTAAAAAGTCCAAAGATCTCTGCTATAACATGATAAACTTTTTTGCTGTTCAATATAACCATTCTCTCTTTTAACTTTAAATGCTACCAACTGTTACATTTTCTTTGTATAAAAATGCTGAGGTATGGAGACTCAATAATACTCTTTTCCTTGGAGCTTGTATTGACTTAGAATTGTATGTAATTTGAGAAAAAAAAAGACGTGTATGTAATTAATAGAGGGTGAATTTAAGCAAATTAGGTGATAATATTTCTAGGAAGTTGAATCACCTAGAGCTACCTATAAGTGAGGACACTTAAGTGGTATTTTATGATCACAGCTGGAAAGTCACCAGCAATGATCTAATAAAACTCCTTTTTGGATATGTAGACACAAAAAGCATTTAGGTGAAGTCACCTAGTTGGTTAATGGAAGGCGAAGACTATATAAACCAGATTCTATAATTTCCTTTCCATTGCACCATGGATCATAGAGATTCCAAAGAATAGGTGCTAACACCACTTCAGAGGCACAGCTGTCAGTGTTGCATATGCTGCAGTTGCTATTTAAACCAGATGTGTATTTACTATGTGTTATATTACTTCTGGGTCCTTCACCCAATATGCCCCGTCCAACTTTCTTTTCCCTCCGATCACATCCTGGGATTCAGTGTATAAATTCAGTATTGCATGTTGTGCATAACTGCTCTAAAGGATCTTATTTTGTGTACTATATAAGTCAGAATATAGTGTGCATTGCCATATAATATAAAATGAAAGATCTACCTATAAACAATGCAACCAACGATCTGTCATACCAACCAACTAAAATACCAAATAAACTTTAAACAGTGAAAAAATAAAAAATAAATAAATTAACAAGTTAATTAAATAAATAAAATATAACTTTAAAATGTCCTCTCTTTTACAATGCCTTCTCATTAAAAACAAAAACAAAACAAAAACCCTATTTCTACTTAATGGATTTATTCCTTCACCAGGTGTATTGGTCCAGTGACAAAAGAGTCAAATGTGTAAGATTACATCTTGAAAACTAGCATGTTAAATTAAAAACCAATGAAAAACTGTAACAAAAATAAGAAATGCACATTTGATAATGCAGATTTTAAAAGACTGGGGAAGAGGGGGAGGGAAGTATCACATTTAATGCAGGACTGCACACATATCAAAACCCCTGCACTGGATTAACTGTTGCAGTAAGAACAGATACAGTCGTATCTGTGGTTCAAACATTCACTGGGGGAAATACGATTCTTAAAACTGTCAACTTCTTAAATAAAATAAGAGGATAAATAATTTCATCTTTGAGGTCATATCCTAAAGAATACATCCTAGAGTTTCCATTTGTCAACAGATTCACTGGAAAGAAATAAAATGTCATTCTCTAAATAGACTGTAGATTGTTGCTAGGTGATTAGCACAAATCTATTTAGTTCACTTAAACAAAAGTTAGGTTTATACATTCTCACAACAAAGTTGCAGAATTAATTTTATAAATTTAATATGAATGCTCTTAGTACAGCTGAGAATGATTACTATGTGAAACAGTATAAATGGGGTGGGTGAAGGCATAGAAAAGAATAAGATCTTGTCTCTACTACCAAGTTTATAACTTACACCATGATTCATAAGCAACTAATGTCTGTGAAATATATATGACAATCTGCCATAGAGTAAATTTAACAAGTTTGAAGCATCTGCCAGAAAATAATTGATGAAAGGAGGAATAAATAAATGAACAAGTGTCAAATGTTGCTAACTGCATAGGTGTTCAAAGGATGGTATTATTTTACTCTGGAATGGCCAGGGAAGGCATATTTGAATCATGATATGAAAGGGATAGATAAAAGCTAACAGGTAAAGAAGGCAGTATGTAATTCAAACCCCATTCTCTTACAGGGCAGTGAATTATTTCCTTCATATATAGCATCATAAATGCTATAATAAAGATTTTATAATGAAGACTTTATTTGTATTATAATAATATACAAAAAATAAATATATTTAAGTTATTTGATTCTAAGGATATTATTATTAATTTTTCTCTTATTATCCTTAATTTCTTCTTATTCTTCTCATATTCTAAATGCTGTTATATCCAGTATTAATTCATGCTAGATCATATTAAGTGAAGAATCTTTAAGTAGGTAAATATATTATTGAGTTATATCATAATTATAAACATATACACTATGTGAACATAGAAAAGATAACCCCAAAGTAGTAAATAAGGTGTCTAACTTGGATGTATTTAAAATATTTTTCCTAAAATGATAAAAACATGAAATTTCAAATGTTTAAACACCATAGTCAGTTTACTTATTGTTAAACTGGATTTTTTTAATGCTTATTTATTTTGAGAGAGAGAGAAAGAGAGAGAGAGTGCACATGTGCAGGGGAGGAGCAGAGAGAGGGCAGAATGAATCCCAAGCAGATTCCTTGCTATCAGGGCAGAGCCTGGCGGGGCTCTATCTCACTTGAGATCATGACCTGAGCCAAATCAAGAGTCAAATGCTTAAGTGACTTAACCACAATTTACATAAAACAGTGGGCTTGTAATGCCTAATTTTGTTTTTCAAAACAAATCAATATTTATTATAAATAGTACTGTTGTACTTATTCACAAAGTCTCCTCTCAAAATAATTTCCTAGGTATCTATATCATTCATCATTTACTTCAGTAGGTTTTTCCCACATGCTGGTTATATAGGGGGGAAAAACACATTTCAGTGGTTTTTAATGTAAGGTCCAATGAGGCTTAAATATTGGAGGAAATATGAACAATTTTTCTTCTGTTCGCTCTGATCTCACTCAGTCTTACAACCTGAATATTCTTTTGAACATTAAAAAGAATATATACTATTTTCTTTATTTCCTACAAACAAAATTAATGAGCCCTTGGATTAATTACTGGTAATTAATTTTTAAATCACTAGTAATTAATTCTTAAATCACTATTTATTGATTACTAGTAATTTATTTTTAAATCACTATTTTTTAAGTTTTAATTACCCACCAATAACATTTCCAAATATAACCACATCACAAGAAGCAACTGGAATTTGGTTAAATTTGAATTGAGATCTTTCTTTTTACATGACCAATATTGCAAAATAGTAGAGTGACCTAATTAATGTCAGCAGGAATTCATTTAATCATCAATCATTTCTCCCAACTGAATATTCCTTAACACATCTTTATTTAACAGTTTCATTCAAACAAATAGTATTATAGAGAGAGAATACAATATTTCTTTAAAGTCACCATACTAGCTTACACATTTGACAGCTACAGATTACTCTTCATAAAATATAAATATGAATAAAATAGGTTTTAGAAAGTACCAAAAAGGAGATCTTGCTATTTCAAGTCCTAATTGTTTCAGCCTACATGAATCTATATTATAAACCCATAATATCTAGGATGCCAGATTACCATGTAAACATGTGGGTGAATTGCTAGAAAGTTAGAGATGTTTTTCTTTCTCCGTACATTGGACTATGATGGGGTGGAACAATCCAGATCAATGAATACTACGGGCTACAAAGCATGAGAGGCTATGGGTCAGAATGTCTGCATGCCAAGTTGTTTTGATGTAAATATAAAGTTTATCTAAAGCTTCTTGGGTACTTTGTTACATTCTTATTTTTGAATATTTGCTAATCAATGATCTAGGTGTCAAAGAGCAGAGAGCAATCCTCTCAACTTCCAAGGAATAGGCTCTTGCTTGTAAGCCCAATTTTTCCAATACAGAAGACAAAATTCAGAGAATGTGCAGTTCAGATAGGAAGAACAGGAAGTCCCTTTTAATGAGGTTTATTAAACTTCTAATGTAACCCAGAATAATATTAAACGGCATAAAATAGCCTTCTATGTCCACTGAGTTTGCCTGGTGAATGTCTGGCTTGTAAGAAAATGGATTTGGGTGGATAAAGTGAATCTTGAAAAGATATGATTTCTCATTTGTTGCATCCTATAAATTGAAGAATCAGTCCTCAATAGTCACATCTTCTTGATATTCTGCTGTGCAGATGAATTGCTGTCCTCTTAAAGTAAATTTTTAAATAATATAAATCACTGCATGAAACTTAAAACCAGAGGGAAAATTCATAGCTAAAAGGAAAAAAAAACAATAGGATTCACTTTTCTTTATACCTGAAGTCCAAAAACTACTTCCTTCTCCCTTAGATACCATATTGGTCCAAGCCACTAGCCTCTCCTTCCTGAACTCCTGGAGTCACCTTTTCACTGTCTTTTATGTATCTACTTTCTTCTATTGTTAATAATTTTTCATACAAGTCCAATCCTGTCATACTCCTGCCCTGCTGAAAAGTTTTCAATGGCTTCCCATTACACAGAATAAAATCCCATTTGCTCATTGTTTCCTCCAAGCCCTTACATCCAAGAATTCCCAGTCTTGGCACTCTAGATAGGTTGACCCAGAAAATTCTTAGTCATGAAGAGCTGTCCTCTGTAACTTAGGATGTTTAGTAGCATCCCAGGCTCCCACTCACTAGATGTCAATAGCATACCCTTCACAGTTTTGACAACCAAAAATGTCACCAAGCATTGCTAAATATCTCCGAGTTGGGGCCAGGAGGACAAAACTTCTCCCTGCCTGCAGGAATCACTGCTTTACAGGGTCTGTTTCCTCACTACATCTTCTGTCTCAACTCCTCTCACTCATTCTACCTCATCCACACTAGCCTTTCCAATGTTCCTCCAATGCATCAAGAGTCCTCTGGACTTTGGACCTTTTCTGCACTTGCTATTTTCTGCATGGAATGCTCTTTTCATTCTGTGTCCCCGTTTAAATGTTCTATCTAAAACAGCTCTTCTTGTCACCCTTTATCCTTTAGCATACTTTTCTTCATAGCACTATCTGTTCTCTGGATTTATAATCGGGCTTATGGTTTACTTGATTTTTGTCTGTCTTCTGGACTTGACTGTAAATACATGAAGGCAGAGACTTTAAATGTCTTGTTCAACCCTGTCTTTCTAATTCCTAAAATAGTGCCTGCCTATATTCTTGATAGGTGCTCAAGAAATATGTATTGACTAAAGAGATGAGTGTGAATTCTGGTAGTACTCCTCTTTATATTACTATAAAAAATTAAGATTACTCATTTTTTCATTTTTAACAATGACATCATATAGTATCTTAAATTGAAAAGAATTTTATACCTTCAGACAACACCATCATTTTACAGATAAGAAATTTGAGACCTGGAGAGGTTAGTTTGTCAACAGTGATTGACTTAGTTTGTGTTAATTTACCTTTAAAAATCAAAGTGATAAATACAAATTTCAAATCTTCTCTTCATAGTCTTCCTTATGAGTATTTTACCCACATTAACAGAAGGTTCATTTACAAATTAAATGTCTAGAGAATTTGAACCAAACATAAGTATAGGTATTGAGTATAAGATAGTTTAAGGAGGGTATCAGTTGCCATCTTGATAAATGAAGATCATTTTGTCTTAGATTTTTAGATAGGAAATTCTCTCAGGAACTACCAGATAGTAAAAGGAATAATTGGGGGGAAAACTTGATGGCTTATGGTTTATAGAAATTAAATTATTTTATGATCATAAACTAAAATAACTCAAAGTATATAAAATATAGAATTAGATCATTGGCACCAGCACTATCTGAATGGATTCATTTTATGGACTTTGTAGACTAATTGATCAAAGTGTGTTTAGGAAGATTAAAAAGTTAAGTATGGCAAAGCCTCTGACCTCAAGAACCTTATAGTGCAAAAGACGATGTACATAGAAATTACAACACAAAGCAGAACATGATAAATGCTGGATGCGAGATATAATGATGATAATAATAAAGAACTATCTGCTGAGCACTTATTATGGACCGAGTAGTCTAGTAAATGACAATAATTTAGGCTTTGTCAGACAAAGAAAATAATAAAGGATTTGAACCCAGATACACAAAAGCCTGTGTGCTTAATGACCATTCTATCCTTCTTTAAGAAAAAGATTAATTCTGACTGACCTGATCTTGATCTGGGAAATTAGAAAAATACAAGTATGGGCATGAGCACTATAAAATGTGACAGAAAGTAAATAGATGATACAGTGTATCACGCATTCATGTTAGAAAATTCTTGAATTCTTTGGTTTGGCTAGAATGCAGTTTAGAGGAAGCTAATAAACGTATGTTACATGGACTGGTGGTAGAGGAACTTAAATATCAATCTAAGAAGTATACACTCTATTTTTGTAGGCAGTGGGGACAGTTGAAAGTTGTTAATAAAAAGTGACAAGATCATACATAATTATCTTCACAGGACTTGCCCCAGGGAAAAATGGACACAGCTGAAATGTTCAGCTGCCAATGGAAACCATTCTTCCAGATACATTCAATTCCACTAATCTCCTCCCTCATGGAGCCCTTACTTTCTAAACATACCAAGATCCTACTGATTATAGGGACAATATTTCGGTGTACATGGTATATAGCCACTGTGTTTTGGGGTGACGGTTCTTAATGAGACTTAACTGCATCCACCTCATCCCCTTGTTTTGGGGGCTTGCTAGACAGACAGATTACCAGGGAAGCACAACACAGCAGTACTTCAGCCTTACAGCTCTAGCACATCTTAGGTTAAATGGCTATTCGCCAGTGAAAGTGAGTCCAAGAGAGGCATATGTTTCCTCCCAAGTACCAGAACCACATAATTAACATAATCTTTATACCTTCTGATTGGATTTCTATCTCATTCTAATAAAAGCAATCCTGTTTCACCCTTATCAAAAATCATCCCACTTAGATAATAAATGCTTATAATTATATCCTCTTCATGATTACAAAATATCACTTTGATTAGATGAAATAGGCTTACCATGGAAACCACTACATCCACCTAAATCCTGTTTTGCTATTTACTGGTAGTTAGTTAGGTATCATATTTCATAACCTGCTTTACAGTTGTATGTCTATTACTAAAACATTTCCCTTTTGCAAATATTCAGACTGACCACAATACTTTTTAAGAAAGTGTTTGGAGCTGTTTATTCTTAAGTCAAAATTTTGTATGATTCCTTTGTCATATGGGTTCTATCCTCAGCATCATAATATCATTAATCACTAAGCCATAGTCAAGCCTGGCATTGCCCTGTAGATTTATTTTGGATGGGATACTAGGATTAGAAAAGTTTACTACTTATCCTTATATTTACATGTCTTAATATTTTTATAACATTATCCTGCCATGTCTTCCCCATAAAAGAAAAAAAATAAAAAGGCTGAATACATTCATTTCCTCCATATTTTTAATTACAATATATTTTTTTCTGGGGAGTTGTTTCTAATAAACACAGCCAGTCTTGAAAGGTCTGGAAAGAAACTGCAGATTAGGTAATATCTAAAACTAACAGATGAATCAATTTTCAAAAAGAAGGATAGGAAAAGATATTTTGGGCAAAAGAGAAATATTTTCAAAGGCAGAAAATGAGGGCCACATAGGTATAAATGGGAAGAACACTGAGTTATGTGATTTGGCTAGCAGGTAGGTATGATGGTAAGTATGACATCACATTTCAAAGACATTAGAAATGCTCTAATCCAACACAATCCAGATTGATATTTGTCAGATGAATATTTTTTAAGTAGGCAAGATATGAAATTATACTAAAAATTATACATTCTTTTCTTAATCATATCATTGTATTATGAATGCTCAATTAATTCAATCTCTTGAGAGAAGAAGTCATTCTCTTCAGGTAGAAGTTCACAAGTTGAAGCTCCAACAAGGCTTTCTAAACCATATTCATACTACGCTGTATAGAATTCCCAGCTTTAGTGTCTTTACCTCAGAGGGAAAGCTGAACAAAAGATACTTTGTGACAATCTGAATAAAGAATCCTTTGAGATTTTTACAAAATTTTCCCATGCTTTCTCAGTTGTCTCACCACTTGGGACAGCTATTTAAAAAAGAAAACTCATTTTAAGTTAGTCTTTCAAGATATCTGACTGTTTTTATTTTCTTATTCATGTTTCATCCATTCATATAACAATTAAAATACATGTATACAATAACAGGTGTAATTAGTACAAGCATGTTTGGAAATGAATGCCACTGATTTTGTTTAGGCTGACCATTTTAGCCAGTGGGGACAAGATTACCTAGCATTATTAGAGCATAACCTTTTAGCTGTGAGCATACTAGGTCATAACCTCAGACAGATGTTTGACAGAAGGAACGAAGAGCTTGAGTGAATCAAGGTGGTCCAGGAGAAGGATTCATTTATGGAAGCATCGGCTTAGTTCAGTGTGACAGAAGAGAAGACAGGAGAACACAACTTCAATGGAAACTGTAGTTGTAAAGAAAAACCTGATAGGCACCATGATCTAGGCTCTTAAATCAGGGAGCTTATCAGGAAAGGCAGTATGAGCAGGGTTACAGAACACGGACTCTAGAGCTAGTCTGCCTAGGTTTGAATGCCGTCTCTCCACTTATTAGCCATGCCACCTTGGGCAAGTTACTCAAACCTTGTTTAGTGATGCAGTTCCCACAATTTAAAAAAAAAGTTGCTATTCATAAGGTATTGTTAGGATTTGATGAGTTAATATTGTAAAACATGTGCGTAGAATGGTGCCTGGTAGAAGCAGGCACTCAATCAACTTCAAGTTTATTATTATACAAAAGTGATGGCTGGTAACAGTTTTCTGGATTTACTGTCCCGGGACACAGACATAACAACATATGAAGTACTTTGGGCAATGCTGGCATATAATAAAGTTTTTGTATTAATTTGTTGTTGTTTTTGTTGTTGTTATGGGCCATTTAAAGGTTTCCAATGGCAGAGCAATCAGATTTGTATTTCAGAAGGAACCATGCCAACAGGAGAGGGAGGGTCTGAGCGATGGGGGGGGGGCAAACCCCAAAAAGGGACAATGTTTAGTAGACTGAACATGGACACTCCCAGGCTGGAATGGTAGAAGACAGGTTAAGGGTCAAGACACTCATGTGGTAGAACTGATGGTAGTTGTTAATTGACCGGATGTGGCTCATGGCGGAGAGAGAGGAGGTGAAGACATCAGAAGTGAAAGCTCTTTTCTATGCAGCTGCACTCCAACATCACCTGTCTTTTGGTTTATGGGTAAACTCAGGAAAGTAGTAAGAAGGGGTCAAAGCATATATTTCTAAGAAATTCACAAAATCAGCTACAAAAGGAGGAAAGGCCTTACCTTTATAAACAGAAACTCTGCATCTAGCAACCTCAGTGTCCAGAATGAACTGACCCGTATTTTATTAAGCCATCAAGCTTCTCTCTCTCTTTCAAAATTATTTATAGTTAGTATCACTAAACCATGCAGGCCTTCTTTGAAAATCCAGGCATGAGAAGTCTTGTGGAATAATTCTTTGAACATCTTTTCGTTAATATGAACTTGCTGGTTAACTGATTTAGTGTTCACTCTACTGAGAAAACTCTATATAACAAAGTCAAGTAGTAAAAAGCATTATGCTCCTTTACTGAAACATAAAAGATTTTGCGGATGTTTCAGATATTTCTGTGCATAGTCGTCTTTGGAATCAGACAAATATTGATACTTCAAATGTATTTAAGGTTTCCAAAACCACACAGATTGAGAAAGGTACCCTATCCTTAAAAAAACTGTCAACATGCCCTCTTTATTGTATAAAAGAAAAAAATATTTGGCTGGATAGATAACTATGGAACTACTGAAGCCCTATTTCCTTTTTTTAAAAAATAGTTTGTTGTCAAATTGGTTTACATACAACACCCAGTTCTCTTCCCCATAAGTGCCCTCCTCCATCACCACCACTTTTCCCCCCTCCCCCTTCCCCTTCAACTCTCAGTTCATTTTCCGCATCCAATAGTCTCTCAAGTTTTGTGTCTCTCTCCCCAATTCTCTTTCCCTCTTCCCCTCCCATGGTCCTCCATTAGGTCTATCCTGTTTTCCTGTTAGAACTATGAGTGCGAACATATGGTTTCTGTCCTTCTCTGCCTGACTTATTTCACTTAGCATGATACCCTCAAGGTCCATCCACTTTCCTACAAAAGGCCATATGTCATTCCCTCTCATTGTCATGTAGTACTCCATTGTGTATATATACCACATCTTCTTGATCCACTCATCAGGTGATGGACATTTAGGCTTTTTCCATGTTTTGGCTATTGTTGACAGTGCTGCTATGAACATTGGGGTACATGTGCTCCTATGCATCAGCACTTCTGTCTCTCTTGGGTAAATCCCTAGCAGGGCTATTGCTGGGTCATAAGGGAGTTCTATGGATAGTTTTCTGAGGAACCTCCACACTGTTTTCCAAAGTGGCTGCACCAGTTTACATTCCCACCAACAGTGTAGGAGGGTGCCTATCTCTCCACACCCTCAC